>NC_059083.1:43429154-43727952 GCF_020497125.1 Mauremys mutica
GCCCCCTTACCACACTGCCCGGGGCCGGAGCCGGGGCTGCTCTGCCCGGCTGGGTAGGCACCGGTGCCGGAGCCGCAGTTGCACGTGCGGGAGCCGACTCCCCAGGCCAGGCCGGCACAGGGACCGGAGCCGGAGCCACAGCCGCGGGAGCCGACTCCCCAGGCCAGGCCGGCACCGGGACTGGAGCCTGAGCTGCAGCCGCGGGAGCCGACTCCCTGGGCCGGGCCGGCACCGGGACCGGAGCCGGAGCCGCAGCCGCGGGGCCCGACTCCCCGGGCTGGGCCGGCGCCGGGACCGGAGCCGGAGCCGCAGCCGCGGGGCCCGACTCCCTGGGCCGGGCCGGCACCGGGACCGGAGCCGGAGCCGGAGCCGCGGGGCCCGACTCCCCGGGCTGGGCCGGCGCCGGAGCCGGAGCCGCGGGGCCCGACTCCCCGGGCCGGGTCCGAGCCACGCAGGCGGGACCAGCCCGAGCCGGGGGTGCTTGGCTGGGACCGGGCTGGGGCGCTCAGCCAGGGCCAGGAGGAGCCGTCCCGCCCCCTCCCCCACACGCCCGGCTTACCTGCCTGCTCCTTTTTTCAGGCTTCCCGCGAACATTTGATTCGCGGGAAGCAGGGGAAGGGGAGGAGAAGGAGGGCGGAGCGTTCAGGGGAGAGGGGGAGGTGAGCTGGGGCCGGGCAGACAGCTGCCCGAGCCTTTGTTAAGTTTAAAAGCTTTTTAGAATCGGTTGTCCTGGAACAACCGGTTCTAAAAAGGCTTCTAAATTTAACAACCGGTTCGCGCGAACCGCTGCGAACCGGCTGGAGCTCACCACTGCTGCCGCCCATTCCTAGCTTTTGGCAAACAGAGGCTAGGGACACTTCAGAGCATGGTTTTACCTGATATTTAGTGTGTTTGTTAAAGCCCCAGGTACTGGAAGCATGTGACGAGGTGAGACTCTTGGCTTTTGTTTCCTAAACAAAGGAAGTTTCTTGGTTACAGAGAAAAACTATAAAAAGGTGATCTAAGTGCAGCCTAAAGGGCTGAGAAGCCAGAAGGCAAATCGAAAGAACTCAACATTTATCATTTTTATGTCTCATAAAAGGCAGTTGCATCATTTTGGGGGTCTCGACTCATGATTTTCAAAAGTTTGGGGTTGGCAATCCTGTGCCACTGAGAACTCAGGCCGTAAATCTCTATCTGCTACCCCTGGAGACCCCCCTAATTTAGTGCCATCATTTATCTAAAACAGAAGAATTAATAGAAAGGGAAGTAGACAGAGAGGGCAAAGTGTGGGAATGCGCATGGAGCCGGGCTGTGGGCCCAAGCAGCAAATGAGCACAGGCCCCCTGTATTGGGGGTGAAGTGAAGAGATAAATTAGAAAGTTCATTTTTATGTTTAGGTCCTTAGAGCCTTTGCTGGAGACAAGAGGCCTGAAAACAAACTGATCACTGCCAAGGCAGTACAGCCAGCACCACGTCATCCAAAATCTTGAGTTTGGCTGAAGGAAACACGAGGGTTTTCTTCTAAAAAATTACATTCTGGAGTGTGTGTTTGTTTCTGAGCTGCCATGTTCTCAGCTTTTTCTTCTCAGCCCTGAGAGCAAGAAACTGACCTTTGTTAAAGTGAGAGCTGAGATTGTCAGTTAATCACAGGATTCCAGGAGCTGGGGTGTTAAGAGAAACAACAGCTAGTGAAGAGTCAGTGTGAAATCAGGAAAGTTTGTGACAACCCCAATGTGATGTTTTTGGGAGTTGATGTGACAGGAAACAGCTGCACTTCTAGCGATTGCAGGTCCTTATCTGGGCCCCATCCCTGCACAGTCTGAGCATGTCACACACACCAATGGGCTTAGCCTCGTCATACTGCTGTGCAGAGACGACCCAGACCTGCCGATGGTGGGGGGGGGGGGGCACAGAGTGAGGGCTGCACCTTCAGCTGATCTTACTAAACATGTTCAGTCTGTGTGAACATGGTCACTACAAGCCAAACATTAAATCTGGGAGACACATGACCCCATGTGCCTCCCCGCCCCCCACAGTGCTTCTTCTGCTGTGAGATGGGGAAGGGCTGTTTCCTGCATTTTAGAAGAGGGGAAATTCAGGCTCAGACAGAATAAGTGACTTACCTGACTTCACACGGAGCAAAACCTGGATCTGTGCAGACTAACTTAGCACCTTAACTATGGGGCAAACCTTTCCCTCTGCAGCCAGAACCTGGGAGAAGAGGATAAGGAGACAGATGGACATGCCCAGACACAGAGTTTGTCTGATAATCATCTCACTGACCCTCCCCATAGGCACTAGGCCAGTCTGTGCAGTGTTGGGTGATAATGGTGATGACACCAGTCTTTGAAGTGGTCTTTCTCCTTGGCCCAATACTGACCCTGTAATCACTGCGTGGACCGGTTCTGCTGGGGGGAAATACGAGCCAGTTTGGGCTTTGTCTGACTCTGAGCAGAGGAGTGTCAGGCCGGAGAGAAGAGACAATGGGGACTGCTCAGCACACAAACGTGGACATGCTCAAGACCACAGTTAGCAGCAATTGCTCCTCTGCACGGGCTCTTTGCTGCTGGAGCTCCCCGCAAATGTTTCCCACCAACGCATTTGCCTCCACAGGTCTAGATTCTGACTCGGGTTGTACCATTGCTCCTTTGACCTCAGCAGTTAGCCAGTGTTTGGGGCCTGGCTAGGTTCTTCCATTGGCAGGAGATATTGATTATAGGCGTCAGGCATTTCTCTGGTGCAACCTTTATTAGTTACAGACAATGTCCAGACATTACTGTGCCCTGAACACGGTACGAACAGCCAGCAGCCGGCAGTTCCCTTACTCAGAACTCCATGTCTGCCTTTCCGGGGAACCCTGTGCCTGAACTGAGGGCAGAAGAGGTCTGGGTGGGGAGGCAGAAGGTCAGGCTGAGGTGCTGACCCTGGCTCCGTGTCAGCCTCCCCCCAGACCCAGGTGAAGGGCTGGAAGTTGCAGAGCATGCTGGGAAGCCTGAGCCCCTCCCAGGTGGCACCACGTGGGGTCCCAGAGTCCCTTGGGGCAGGGAGTGGGCGGGAGTGTTGCCTAGGGAAGGGAAAGGGGCTGTCACTCACACCACAAGTAGCTGTCCCACATGTCCATCTGGACAGCCAGCTTGGCCTGCTGGAGGCTGTCCATGACATTCTGGGCCTGCTGCTCCACGCTCTCAGCTGCCACAGAACCATGGACAGGTTCTGCAGCGAGATCTTGTTCTTCCACTGTGGGGGCAGACATGGAGCCTAGGGCACTAGCATTTGGGGGGCATGGCGACCACAGCAGCTGGATCTTTGGCTGCCCCAGTGGTCAGCAGTATTTTGAGGGTGGGACCTTCCACTGCCTCTGTCGGGGGCACCATTTATGGGGTGGAACCTTCCATTACCTAGGGCACCAAAAAAGCTGGCAGTGCTCCTGCTGCCCTTCAGTCATACCCACTGTGACAAAGTTCCTTCTCTACCTGGGTGGGTCCTGCACTTATTGGCAGATTTGCTCACCTCAGTGATCTTCCCCACAGTCTGGGTCAACTCCTCCTGTGTCTGATCAGGAGTTGGGAGGAACCTGCTCTCTACTCCAGGTTCCAGCCTAGGGCCCTGTGGATTGCAGCTGTCTATAGTGTCTCCTGTAACAGCTACATGACAGCTACACCTCCCTGGGCTACTTCCCCATGGCCTCCTCCAAACACCTTCTTTATCCTCACCACAGGACCTTCCTCCTGGTGTCTGATAACGCTTGTACTCCTTAGTCCTCCAGCAGCACACCCTCTCACTCTAAGCTCCTTGTGCTCTTGCTCCCAGCTCCTCACACGCATTTCCTCTCCTCTGGCACTCCCTTCTCCCCCACATGACTGGAGTGAGCTCCTTTTTAAACCCAGGTGCCCTGATTAGCCTGCCTTGATTGGCTGCAGGTGTTCTAATCAGCCTGTCTGCCTTAATTGGTTCTAGCAGGTTCCTGATTACTCTAGTGCAGCCCCTGCTCTGGTCACTCAGGGAACAGAAACCTCTTTCTCCAGTGGCCAGAATATCCCCCTTGACTCCTCTACTGTGGAGGGTAGAAGGGAGAGGGCGGCTGCTGCTGCTGCTGTTGCTGTTCCTGCTGGGCCCTCGCTGCTGCTGTTCCTGCTCCAGCTGCTCCCCTGGCAGGGCTAGACACCACTACCTATCCCCCTTTTCTGCTACTTGCTGGCTGGCTAGTGGATTCCCCCCCCACCCTCAGTTGCTGCTGTTACTCCACCTACAGCCCCTTGGGGGGGGCTGCTGGCCCGCTCCCCAGAGGAGGGGAGTGAGGGACCCCAGCTCCAGCCCTTGTTGCTGAGGGCTCCACCACCACCATCTTCTGAGCGGGGTCCCTCCTGCCTGGCCACCAGACCACCACCTGGAGCTGCTGGAGCTGCTGTGTTTGCTACTGGGGAGCTGCTGGAGCCCCGAGGAGGAAGAGGAGAAGGAGAGGACCACCTGCTGCTGGAGGACCTCATAGGGACTCTGAAGACCACCGTGGAGGGGGCACTTGAGGACTGAGTATTTTTCGAACTGTGCTCTTGTGGTGGGGGTTTGGACTGTGTCTGTTGGGACAACGGGGGTGTGGTGTGGAGCCTGCCCCCAGTCCATCCGTGTCCCCCTTCGCCCCCACCACCGTCGTTGCCCCCTCCACCACCCCCGCTGGCTGTGTTCTCTCTACCTCAATCTCCTGCCTCTGGGACTGAGCTGCTCACCTGGCTTGCCACGCCCAATTCCACCAGTTGGGCCTGCAGCAGCAGCAACCACCATTCTTTTTGCACAAGTGCCCGTGGGCGCACCCCCCACCCCGTTGGCCTGGCCCCCTCTCCTTTGCCGCATTAGTCTGCCCCACCCATTTCCCTCTGCGGCCCTGCTTGTCCTGCCCCAGCCCTGCAGCTAGCCCCGTCATCCCTCTGCCCCATTCCTGGCTCAACTTCCCCCCGCCCCTGTGATCCCTCAGCCCTGATTAGCCCCTTCTCTCGTGCGCCCATGCCCCCTCCCATGCGCTTGTGCCCTTCCCCCATTTGGGTTTGCCCTTGTTCACTGCACCCCCCATGCTGTTAACCCCCCTGATCCCCTAGTGCAACTAGAGGAGCCGGAATTCCCCTCTGGGTTGGTGGCCTGCCACCCTCCCGCCCCTGGGTCCTTGATTACTCCCCACGTCCCTTTAGCCTTCCCTTTCTGGCACCCTCCTCCCCTGCCTGCAGCCTAGCGGGGCGGGGTGGTCACCTCCTCTCCCTCCCCTCCCCTCGCTGTTTGTCCCCCTCCCCGCTCTCGTTATGGCGGGGGAGAACCCCTCGTGATGCTCCCGCCGCCCCTCCTCCAGAAGCCCCCATGTCCGTTCCCCAAGCCTCTACCTCGACCTCCGCTGCCGGTCTATCTGCCACCACCCCCGCTGGGGCACCGGCAGCGGCGAGTACCGCGGGGACATCCGCTGATGCCACGTCCTTCGCTCCTTCCGATTTGGGAGAGGCTCCCCCAGCCGGTGGGAAAGGTCGGGGTGGGAAGAAGGGTAAGGGCCCAGCTAAAAAGACCAAGCCCTCCATGGCAGAGACTGCCCCTGCTGCCGCGGCCCCATTACCGGCCGTGGCATCCCTCCCCGCTGTTCCCTCTACCAGCTCTGCGGGTGTCCCTCCCCCGGCCCCCAGGGCGTATGCCCAGGTGGCGGCTGCCCCTCCGCCTGCCGCTGCTCCTCTGCCTGCCACTTCCACTACCATCTATAGCGGCCGGGGCCCCTTCCCCACCTTGACCAGGAAGCACGGTGTCCATTGCCTCCTGGTGCCCGCCTCGCCCCACGTGGAGACCTACATGCGGGCGTTGGCGAGGGTGGTGGGGCCCACGGCCATCGTGGCGGCCTCCAAAATGGATCTTCCAGTCTCTCCTTACCAGTCCCCCAAAGAGTTAAGGTAAAATTGGTTCCGACCCCTCCTTATGGGGCTCACCTCCAAGATGTAGCGGAGCCTGTCTGCGTCTGGGGACTCTGCCAGCAGGTTCCCCAGCAGGGCATCCAGGAGCTCTGGCATGACTTTGTGCAGAGCCTGCAAAGCATGAGTCAGAGTTAGGGAAACTGGACCTACACCTGCCACAGGATGGGAAGAGGGGTCTCTGGGAAGCACTGGTGAGATTCCCAAACACACATCCTGGCCTCTCTCATTCACATCCCACTGCAGGCAATTAGCAAGGATTGATGACACCTGGATCTTTGATCCATGAGCTTAGCAGGTCTGTGCAGAGGGCCTTGTAGGCAGAAGAGGATGAAACAGCCAAGTTGCTATGGATGGAAGCTGGGCTGCTGGGCAAAACACGGCATAAGAAAGAAAGAAAGAAAGAAAGAAAGAAAGAAAGAAATCCCCCAGGGAGGGGTAATCCTCTGGAAGGAAGGATCCAACCCTGCAGCTTGTTCCATCTCTGCCTACCCCTCCCCTAAATCTGGAGCTCCAGTGAATCAAGGGAGCAGGGACCAAGAACCACTCTGGAAGAGGAGGAGGATGGAGGAGGAGGATGTACCTGGATGTTGATGGTGTCCTTCTCCGTGCCCAGGGTGAAGACCGAGCCAAGGGCAGCTTGCAAGAGGTGGGTCTCTAGGTCAGGCTCAAGGGCAGGTTTCATGGTGCTGGCAAGAGAGAGGAGCTGGTATTAGACTGTGCAGTGCGGGGGTGGGACTGTCGCCAACACGGACACGAAACCACAGGGATATAGGCACAGGCTGGTGAGAATGGAAAGTGAGGCACTGAGCTAGGGAATGACAAGGCCAAGGCGTCACAGACAGACAGCGGCAGGACAGGAATAGTGCCTGTTCCCTGGAGCCTGCTGCCCCTCCTGTATCTGAGCCCGGGAGTGAGCCCCTCCCCAAGGCCCCTGCAATGTTAGTGGAGTGAAAAGAACGGCCCAGCCAAGAGAAGTGAATCTTCCCGCCCCACCAGCTCTGCCAGAGGAGCCACTCCTGGGAGGTGACCTGGGAGTGGGAGGGACAGTGACTCCCAGCCTTGGGCCTGAGCAGCGCTGGGGTTAGGGGAGCCAGCGGGGGGGCTGTCTCGGTACCTGAGGTTGCCCACTGCAGCCAGGGAGTTGGTGAGGATGGCGCTGGGTGGAGAGTCTTTAGGAAGCTCCTCAATGAGCTCCTGTGAGACGCGAAGGAGACAAAGGAGGGTGAGAGATTCAGGCCCTACTGACACCTCCCAAAGAGGAGATTACACAGCCAGTGCCCCACATGGCCAGCAGGATCCCCCACTACCTCCTGCTCCTCCCATTTCTTCCTGCCCATCAAACTTGTCTCCTTCCAGATTCCTGCCCAGCTCAATCCCAATCCCCTTCTTTCCTCCTCCCTGTCCAAACTGCCCCCGTTCAGCACCATCCCGACTACCGAGCTGGGACCATGTGATTCCTTGTCCCCCAGTCTCAGCTGCCCTCCAGCCCCACAATTCCCCCACTGCCCAATCTCACAATTCTCCCTTCTCTTCTCCCCCGCCTTCAGCCCCAGCAATCCCTGCCCTCTGCTGCCTCTCCAACATCACCCAGCCCCCATCCATTAGCCCGGCGATACCCCTGCCAATCCCATGTCTCTCCTCCCTCCAGCTGCCGTAGGACGTGTCTCACTCACCACAATTCTCTCCACCACAGCCACCTTGCAGCAGTGCGGCTCCAGCATGTCCTGCCCTCTGTCCTGTGCAGCAAGACACGCGGGGTAGATGGCCTGCAGGAACCTGAGCTGCTGCCCCTCATCCTGTACCCACCAGGAGTGGGGGATAGCGAGAGAGAACCTGTTAGCTAGGGACCTTCCTGCCCCACCCACACCAGCTCCAGGGCTCAGGCCTCAATGGGGGATTGTGGGGACCCGCCTAGTGTCCAAATACCCCACGACTCCTACACAAGCAGGATCAGGAACTGGGACAGTGCCTGTGGGGGTAGGAGACCTTGGCTGTTGTGGGACAGATACCCCCATCTTGAGGGTCCCACATCATGGATGTAAAAGGGCCCCATTAGGGGTGGTGGATCATCAGGGACAAGACCCTCGGCAGGAGGTGGGGATGCTGGGAAGGGACAGGACAATCTTGGTTCCAACCCAGGTGGGGAACATTTGTACCTTTTCTCTGCACTGGAGCTGCTCTCTGATGACCTTGAGAGCAGCTTCATCTGTGGATATGTCCACCCATTCCTCCTCCTCTGAATCCCTGGGGGTCCCTGCACCAGGGAGAGAAGGGAACAGGGTGATGCCTGCTGCCACTTGGGGGAAGGACAGGGGCGTGGTGGGGAGAGCAGGATTAAAGACCCCCCCTTCCCATCTCAGGCACCCATGGCAGATGGGGCCCCACACACCTCCCTCTCAGGGATGCCTTCAGACCCCAACAGCTTCAGAAGCCCATAGCAGAGCCCCCCCTCCACTGTCCAGGACTCCGCGGGAGGTGCCGACTCCCCCAGCCCCAGAGCATCAAGGGACAAAGTGGCAGCAGCTCTTGATGCCCCCACCCCCAGGTCCCCTTGCTGCAGGGGCAGCTGTGTGACTGCTGCTGGTGTCAGTGGGGTTCACGTGGCTCAGGCCAGACACCTGGGCTGGGGACCCCCCCCCCCGCCATATCCCTGGGAGAGTGTCTGGGCCCAGGGTGTTCACATCCCCGTCCTCACCCCTCCCTGAGCCCAGCCTGGCTCCTCACCTGGAACAAAGCAGCAGCGTCCATCGGCATCGCTGCTGCCAGAGTCCCAGGTGCTGCTGCTGTCCCGTGCTGAGCTGCTGGTGCTGGGACAGGGATCTTCCACCTCCTGGCCTGAGGGGGCTGGAAGATCCTCAGGGGCCGGGCAGAGCGATGCCTCCTGCTGGGCTCCTGGGGCCGCTGCTGCCCACACAACAAGCCCCAGAGCATCCCTGCCCGGCACCCCTCCTGGGCTGGGTCCTGTCTGCAAAACCCCATCCTGAGCCAGCTCCATCTGGGCCTGGTCGGGCCTCTCCCAGCTCGGCGCCTGCGCCGGGAGCTGGGTTTGTTCACCAGAAGGCTGGGCACTTCCACCTTCTGGCCTGGATGGGAGCTGCTTCCCCGCCAGTGGGGATGGAGAGGTGGCTCGGCCCCTCGGGAAGATGGCAGCTGCTTCCCTCAGGCTCTGGGGTCACCTGCAGAGCCTTCTTCCCGAACATCCTCAGGAGCCTGGACATCCTGGAACCGAGCGGGGAGCAGGTGTGAGTCTGGGGTCAAGGCAGCCTTTCACTCATGGGCCTTTTTGGTCCCTCCTCAGCCCTGCTCCAACCAGAGCAGCCCCTTCTCCCCCCCCCCCCCACAGGAGTGCAGGGAGTGCAAGCTACACACACTGGCAGGAGTTCATTGCATGATCTGCCCCCAATGTTCCCCCTCCTAATCCCTGCTGCTGCTGCAATATCCAGGAAGTCTCATCCTTTTAGAGCAATGGGGTCAGTCACAAAGACCATCGGTTACTCTGGACAAGCAGCCCCCTCCTGCCATCCCAGGCCACACTCCCCCGCCCAGGCTACAGAAGGAACAGAACCCAGGAGTCCGGAGTTCTCCAGGGAAACCATTCCCCACATCAAAGTCACAAAGACCCTCGGCACAGGAAGACCAGGGCCCTCCTCATTCCCCATTGATTTCCATGCTCAGCAGCTCACAGGGTCTGGCCCAACTCAGAGACTCTCAGCCTGGGGAACAGTGTCCCACAAGGGAAGGGCTGGGAGCCCCATTGCTGGGACCTTGCCAAACACACTGGAGATGGCTATGGAGAAGCCCCTGCCCACTCTGAGAATGAGGGGCTCTGTGGGGCTGTTTGCAAATGAAATCCCCCTTAGGAGATCTTCTGCCTCTCTCCAGACAGACAGGGGAAGCCACCGAGGAACCCTAATGCCACTCACTTGCTGTAGGTGATGGTAGGATGGATGGCAGATGTTCAGGGTCAGCAGATGTCCCTCGCTCTCCTCCTCACTCCCCAAGCCCAAGGCAGGCTGGAGAGGGTGGTGACCTGAGGAGTTACCCTGCCCAGCCAGCAGGCAGGGTGATGACACTAGGGCAATCGACTGGCTGTGAAAACAAGAGTCTGTCTTATTGCCAGGGGACAGAGAAAGTCAGCCAGCAGCAGCAGGGTGCAGAACACTGCCCTAGTGCGGAGGTGACAGCGCCTCCAGGATCCTGACATCCCAGCACTTTATACACCTTCCCGGAGCCTCCCAGCCCCCCTGGGCTGTAGCCACAGGACCCCAACCCTACTGATGGGAAACGGGCCTCAGCTACCGGTTCACGCCGAGTGTCAGAGCCACGGATGGACCCCTTCACTAACCACTGCTGCACACTCCCTCCCACAGCTGGCAATTGCAACCAGGCCCTAATGTCCAGTCCCCCTGTCCATTGCTGCCTATTGATCTGTGGGACTGGGCAAGTTGCTCCCCCTCTCTATGGCTCTCTGGGACTCACATCCCCGAATGGGCTTTAAAAAAGACAATGGTTCAAGTTTGGCCCCAACTCTTTCTTGTTTCTCTCCAACAGCCATTTTAGCAAAGTTTAGAATTCTTGACGTTCAACACCTGGAAACATCCCTTTCTCCTTCACAGACAGCTTGAGCCTCCCTCCTCACCCAGGCTCTCTGCTGCCTGGAGTTAGAGAATTGACCCTATTCCCATTGCACCTACCCAAGGTGTCACACAGCAAAGCAGTGACAGAGCTAGAAAGAGAAGCCAACAATCCTGACTCCTGTTCTAACTAACAGACAACAACCCCCATGGAGGCAGGGATAGAGCCCAGGAGATAAGGGGTGAAAATTTTCATGGAAACTCTTTTCTGTAAGAAAATCCATTCAGACTAAGCCACTTTGTTTCTTGAAATCATAACACATAGGATGAAAATGTTTTGCAAACAAATATTTGTTTGCAAAACAAGAGCATTTCATGTTTGTCACAGTTCATTAAACTGTCTCGTCGTACACAAAGAGGAGACACTGTGATCTAGAAAGTTAGATGAGATGCTTCAGTCTGAGCTAAGTAGTTGCTGCTCTTAACAATCTCAAAAGAATAAAATACCAAACAAATAGAATATTATGTCATAATCCGATATGGCTCAATGTGATAGGACACCTCCTATTCTGCACTCCTACTAGTGACACTCTTCAATGGATCCCCATCATCCACCCATCGCGAGGTAGGTGGGAGAGGATTGTTATTCGTACTTGACAGAAGGAGAAACTAAGGCCTGGTCTACACTAGGACTTTAAGTCGAATTTAGCAGTGTTAATTCGAACTAACCGCTCAACTGTCCACACCAGGAAGCCATTTAATTCGAACTAGAGGGCTCTTTAGTTCGAATTTGGTACTCCACCCCGACAGGGGAGTAGCGCTAAATTCGACATGGCTAGCTCGAATTAGGCTAGGTGTGGATGCTAATCGAACTTAGTAGCTCCGGGAGCTATCCCACAGTGCACCACTCTGTTGACGCTCTGGACAGCAGTCCGAGCTTGGATGCTCTGACCAGCCACACAGGAAACGACCCGGGAAAATTTGAATTCCTTTTCCTGTCTGGCCAGTTTGAATCTCAATTCCTGGTTGGACATCGGGGCGAGCTCCGCAGCACCTGCAACGATGCAGAGCTCTCCAGCAGAGGAGTCCGGGCAATCCAAGAATAGAAAGAGGTCCCCAGCATGGACTGATCGGGAAGTCAGGGATCTGATCGCTGTGTGGGGCGAGGAGTCTGTGCTCTCGGAGCTGCGCTCCAACAAGCGGAATGCAAAGACCTTTGAGAAGGTCTCCAAAGCCATGATAGACAAAGGATACAGCCGGGATGCGATGCAGTGCCGCGTGAAAGTCAAGGACCTGAGACAAGGTTACCAAAAAGTCAGAGTGGCAAACGGACGCTCCGGAGCACAGCCCCAGACATGCCGCTTCTACGAGGCACTGCATGCCATTCTCGGTGGGTCTGCCACCACTGCCCCACCAGTGACCGTGGACTCTGAGGATGGCATAGTGTACCTGGACAGTTCCTCGGCGATGTTCGCCGATGGGGAAGATGAGGAAGGGTTTGTGGAGGACGGCGCAGGTGACAGCGAACACAATACCGCTTGCCCTGACAGCCAGGATCTCTTCATCACCCTCACAGAGATCCCCCACCAACCGTCCCCGCCCATTAACCCAGACTCAGAATCAGGGGAAGGATCAGGCGGTAAGTGCTATAAACATGGAAACATTTATTTTTTAAAAAACAGGTATAGAAAAAATAGAAATACTATATAAAAATTTTTTAATGTCAAACTATATAAAAAGTAGGTCCACACATATAGGGATTGAACAATAATCCTCTTGGGACAGTTCAACAAAGCTCTCAGAGAGGTGCTCGAAAAGCCTCCGCAGGAGGTTCCTGGGGAGAGGTGCCTTATTTGGTGCTCCGTGGAAGCACACTCTTCCGCGCCAGGCCATCCTAATGTAAAGGGGAATCATTGCCTCCACAAGCATGGCAGCATATGGTCCTGGTCTGTGCAGGGCTTCTCTTAGCATCCGCTCTCTCTGACTCCGAGTGACCCGCCTCAGGGTAATGTCGTTCTGGAAGTGCTGCATCTAATTAGGGCAATTAGTGTACTGTTACTATTGTGAATGGTAGACTTTTACTTTGCATAAGAATGACCCTCGCTTAACAGCCACGTGTTGGAGGCCACAGAGGAAAAGCATACAGTGATCTTTCCCGTGCACTGCCGGGAGGGGCTGGAAAAGGCTCAGACTTTATGCTTTCCAGATTGCCTTTAGCGGGAGGGCACAGCTATCCATTAACTGTTAAGCAGACTCTACTGTAAGGCTTACCAGGACTGGCTGCTAGACGGATTCAGCTGTCCCTCCCCGCTTGGCATCTCTCCTGTGCAAGACCGCAACCACTGAAAGCGTATTCCGAAATCTCGAACTTGTCCTGAGATCTCGTGAGACTAGGTGCCCTGTATGGTCTTGTTCACAAAAACTGACTAGACTGTGTTCACTGTTCGCAAACATGTATCTGTTCAAGGAAATCACTTACTTTTTCCCATCACACAGCTTCGGCTCTTTCCCGGACTGCCCCGTCATCCACCTCGCAGAGGCTGGCTAACATTAGGTGGCGAAAAAAAAAGACTAGGGACGAGATGTTCGTGGAACTGATGGCCTGCTCCACAGCCGAGGCGGCAGAGCAGAGCCAGTGGAGGGAGACCCTATGTCAGCAGCATCGCACACACATCGAACGGGAGGATAGGTGGCGGCAGGAAGACCAGCAGGCGACTCAAACGCTGCTTGGGCTAATGAGGGAGCAAACGGACACGCTCCGGCGCCTTGTAGATGTTCTGCAGGACCGCAGGCAGGAGGAGAGAGCCCCCCTGCACTGTATCTGCAACCACCCTCCAACGCCAAGAAGTCCTGTCCCCCCCTCACCCAAAATTACAAGAAGGAGGGGCGGTAGGGGCCGTGAGAACTGTCACTGCACCACAGCAGAGCGCTAATGTACCAGACACCTCTCACGCTATAAATTTGTAGAAGCGCTTCCCTTACAGGATCACCCAGTCCCAAATCCAAGTTTCATCCCCCCACTGTGTAGTAGATTATTAAAAGCGGTTTGCTGTTATTCACTGTTTCCTTCACGTTTTTCGTGTAAGAAGACTTTGTGTGTAGGCGGGGGGAGGGGATTTTTAATTGCACTGGATAGCCTACATTACCAGGGTACAGACTTGGGGGCAGGGTCAACTGCAGGGCACACACAGACTGCAGTCACTAGGCACCAGGGTCAGTCTGTGTGGTGTATGCTGCCCCGGTTCATTCGGTGATGTGTACGCTTGTCCAGGGTCCTAGCGCCTGCCATCCCCGAATGTTAAGGCAGGCTGCCCTTACCATGCACTTCCACCATAGCCACGAGCCTCTCCGCTGCCCTGAGCCCCAACAAGTGCCCTCATCCACGGACAGATACTCACCCTTCCCCCACACCCCTCACCCCTTCCTACGCCCAAACCCACAGCCCACAGCCGTCATCCAAACCCCTATCCAAAGACGGCACCCCTCGCCCCTTCCTGCAAACCCACCCCTTCCTGCAAACCCACCCCTTCATGCACAACCACCTGCAACCGTCCCCCACCCCAGAGACCTATGTAGGAGCAGTATCAGAGGGGTAGCCATGTTAGTCTGGTTCTGTAAAAGCAGCAAAGAATCCTGTGGCACCTTATAGACTAACAGACGTTTTAAGCATGAGCTTTCGTGGGTGAATACCCACTTCTTCAGATGCAAGTGGTGGAAATTTCCTGGGGCAGGTATATAGAAGCAAGCAAGAAGCAAGCTAGAGATAACGAGGTCAGATCAATCAGGGAGGATGAGGCCCTGTTCTAGCAGTTAAAGTGTGAAAACCAAGGGAGGAGAAACTGGTTCTGTAATTGGCAAGCCATTCACAGTCTTTGTTTAGTCCTGAGCTGATGGTGTCAAATTTGCAGATGAACTGGAGCTCAGCAGTTTCTCTTTGAAGTCTGGTCCTAAAGTTTTTTTGCTGTAGGATGGCCACCTTAAGATCTGCTATAGTGTGGCCAGGGAGGTTGAAGTGTTCTCCTACAGGTTTTTGTATATTGCCATTCCTAATGTCTGATTTGTGTCCATTTATCCTTTTCCTTAGAGACTGTCCAGTTTGACCGATGTACATAGCAGAGGGGCATTGCTGGCATATGATGGCATATATTACATTGGTGGAAGTGCAGGTGAATGAACCGGTGATGTTGTGGCTGATCTGGTTTGGTCCTGTGATGGTGTTGCTGGTGTAGATATGTGGGCAGAGTTGGCATCGAGGTTTGTTGCATGGATTGGTTCCTGAGCTAGAGTTACTATGGTGCAGTGTGCAGTTGCTGGTGAGAATATGTTTCAGGTTGGCAGGTTGTCTGTGGGCGAGGACTGGTCTGCCACCCAAGGCCTGTGAAAGTGTGGGATCATTGTCCAGGATGGGTTGTAGATCCCTGATGATGCGTTGTAGGGGTTTTAGCTGGGGACTGTATGTGATGGCCAGTGGAGTCCTGTTGGTTTCTTTCTTGGGTTTGTCTTCCAGTAGGAGGCTTCTGGGTACACGTCTGGCTCTGTTGATCTGTTTCCTTATTTCCTCGTGTGGGTACTGTAGTCTTGAGAATGCTTGGTGGAGATTTTCTAGGTGTTGGTCTCTGTCTGTGGGGTTAGAGCAGATACGGTTGTACCTCAGTGCTTGGCTGTAGACAATGGATCTTGTGGTGTATCTGGGATGGAAGCTGGAGGCATGAATGCTGGTAGGCATAGCGGTTGGTAGGTTTTCGGTATAGGGTGGTGTTGATGTGACCATCACTTATTTGCACCATGGTGTCTAGGAAGTGGACCTCCCGTGTAGATTGGTCCAGGCTGAGGTTGATGGAGGGGTGGAAGCTGTTGAAATCGTGGTGGAATTTTTCCAGAGTCTCCTTCCCATGGGTCCAGATGATGAAGATGTCATCGATGTAGCGTAGGTAGAGAAGGGGCGTGAGTGGACGGGAGCTGAGGAAGCGTTGTTCCAGGTCGGCCATAAAAATATTGGCATATTGTGGGGCCATACGGGTGCCCATAGCGGTGCCACTGGTCTGGAGATATATATTGTCAGCAAATTTGAAATAGTTGTGTGTGAGGATAAAGCCACAGAGCTCAGCAACCAGTTTGCTGTGGCATCATCAGGGATACTGTTCCTGACAGCTTGTATTCCATCAGTGTGTGGGATGTTTGTGTAGAGAGCCTCTACATCCATGGTGGCCAGGATGGTGTTTTCTGGAAGGTCACCAATACGTTGTAGTTTCCTCAGGAAATCAGTGGTGTCACGGAGATAGCTGGGAGTGCTGGTAGCATAGGGTCTGAGTAGAGAGTCTACATATCCAGACAGTCCTTCAGTGAGAGTTCCAATGCCCGAGATGATGGGGCGTCCAGGATTTCCAGGTTTGTGGATCTTGGGTAGTAGATAGAATAACCCTGGTCGGGGCTCTAAGGGTATGTTGATTAGTTCTGGTGTTAGTGTAGGGAGTGTCCTGAGTAGATGGTGCAGTTTCTTAGTGTATTCCTCAGTGGGATCTGAGGGAAGTAGCCTGTAAAATTTAGTATTGGAGAGTTGTCTGGCGGCCTCCTTTTGGTAGTCAGACCTGTTCATGATGACAACAGCACCTCCTTTATCAGCCTCTTTGATTATAATGTCAGGATGGTTTCTGAGGCTGTGGATGGCATTGCGTTCTGCACGACTTAGGTTGTGAGGCAAGCGATGTTGTTTTTCCACAATTTCTGCCTTTGCACGTCGGCGGAAGCATTCAATGTATAGGTCCAGACTGTCATTTCGACCCTCAGGAGGAGTCCATGTGGAGTTCTTCTTCTTGTGCTGTTGGTGGGAGGGTAACTGTGTATCCGTGCGCTATTCAGTGTTGTCCTGAAAGAATTCTTTGAGTCGGAGACGGCGAAAGTAGGCTTCCAGATCACCGCAGAACTGTAGGAGCAGGAGGCTGTCATTCCTCTATTGTACAAGCGGTCTGTACATCAGTGCACACCGTACCCAGCTCAGTATGCGTCCATGTTTCAACCCCTGAACAGAAATGCAAAGTAAAAGAAAGATTTATTAACAATTACTGTTCCGTTTAATTTGTTTTAAAACGTGTTTTGGAAGTGGGGGAAACTTGGAGAACGGGGTATGTAACCGCAGATCTCACTCAACACATAGAGACACAGGCCCAGGATCAGCTTCTCTTAAAATCAAGTGGAGAGTCATAGGTTACCCTGCTCTCCGAGGAAACTTGCTTTCAAAGCCTCCCGGATACACAGCGCTTCCCGCTGGGATATTCTTTTGGCACGGGTGTCTGGCTGAGCGTAAACAGCAGCCAGGCGATTTGCCTCAACCTCCCATCTGGCCAAAAAGGTCTCGCCCTTGCTCTCACAGAGATTGTGGAGCACACAGCAAGCAGCAATAACTACGGGGATATTCTTTTCGCTGATGTCCGAGCGAGTCAGTAAGCTCCACCATCTCCCCTTGAGACGTCCGAAAGCACACTCCACCACCATTGTGCACTTGCTCAGCCGGTAGTTGAAGAATTCCTTCTCACTGTCCAAGGCGCCTGTATAGGGCTTCATGAGCCAGGGCATTAGCGGGTAGGCTGGGTCCCCGAGGATCACTGTAGGCATCTGCACATCCCCAACCGTTATTTTGTGGTCCGGGAAGAAAGTTCCTGCCTGGAGGCGTCTAAACAGACCAGAGTTCCTGAACACACACGCGCGTCATGAACCTTGCCCGCCCACCCGACGAAGATGTTGGTAAAACATCCCCTATGGTCCACCAGTGCTTGCAGCACCATTGAAAAGTAGCCCTTTCGGTTAATATACTGGCTGGCCTGGTGGGCTGGTGCCAGGATAGGGATGTGAGTCCCATCTATAGCCCCACCGCAGTTTGGGAATCCCATCGCGGCGAAGCCATCTATGACGACCTGGACGTTTCCGAGAGTCACTACCTTTGAGAGCAGTTGCTCAACGATTGCGTGGGCTACTTGAATCACAGCAACCCCCACGGTAGATTTGCCCACGCCAAAGTGGTTCGCTACTGACCGGTAGCTGTCTGGCGTTGCAAGTTTCCAGAGGGCTATGGCCACTCGCTTCTGCACACTCAGGGCTGCTCGCATCCGTGTGTCCTGGCGCTTCAGGGCAGGGGCCAGCAAGTCACAGAGTTCAAGGAAAGTGCCCTTACGCATCCTGAAGTTTCGCAGCCACTCTGTTTCATCCCAGACCTGCAGCACTATGCGGTCCCACCAGTCCGTGCTTGTTTCCCGGGCCCAGAATCGCCGTTCCACACCATGAACTTGACCCATTGCCACCATGATCTCCACTGCGCGGCGTACCCTGCTTTGTGAGAGGTCTGCGCCACTCTCCTCACCGCGCTGCCGGAGCCTCCTCGCCCGATTTCTCAGCAGCTGACTGTGGAAGAGGTGGACGATAAGGTGCGAGGAGTTGACAACGGCCATAAGTGCAGCGATGATCGCAGCGGGCTCCATGCTCGCAGTGCTGTGGCGTCCGCGCTGTAACCGACCAGAGAAGGGCGCAAACAGATTTCCCGCCGGCGCTTTCATGGAGGGAGGGCGTGATTGACGGTTCGATGACGACAGTTACCCAAAACCACCCTCGACACATTTTTTCCCCCAGCAGGCATTGGGAGCTCTACCCAGCATTCCAATGGGCAGCGGGGACTGCGGGAACTGTGGGATAGCTTCCCACAGTGCACCGCTTCGAAAGTCGACGCCGGCCCCGTTAATGTGGACTCAGAAATTCGAATTAGTGTATTTACTGTGGATACACAAATTCGACTTCATAAGGTCGAATCCACAAATTCGACTTAAGTAGATTCGAAATAGTCTTGTAGTGTAGACAAGGCCTAAGGAGCAGTGACTTGACTTAGCTGATGCAGCCAGTCAGTAGCAGAGTTGCTCTCAAATGAGCTACAGACCAACAATTGTTCATAGTAATGATCCAGCAAGTATTTTGGAAGAATTGGAATGTTAGAGAGGCTCATGAACTGCTCCGAGACAATGAATGGAGAGCAGCATTAACATTGGTCAAACATATCACTGGTTGTGACTTATTTGCTTGGTCATAAAAGAGAGCGACAAAGACCAGCGTTTCCTCCCTGTCAATAGCCCCCTCCTCAGCGAGTCAAGGTTGAGACTTTGAGGGGTGGGAGGCTAAGGGTTCTCATCAAATAGCCCAAAGAATGGTGCAGGTCACCACCGAGGGGATCACTCTCTGAGCACTATTCCAGTCTCATCTCTCTGTGAGGTCCTTCCACAACCCCTGTGGCTCCCGCTGCACACACAGAGCTCCTGGTGATGGGAGGAGAGCAGAGGAAAAGGACAAAGGAAGCAAGAAGAGAAAGGTAGGAGGGACAGAGGAAAAGGGAAAACAAAAAGGAGAAACCCCAATGTTCCCCATAATTCTAAGGGACAAAGTCCTAGGTCAGAAATAAAATGTTGCCCCCACAATCTAGTGTTTTCTTTTCCTAAAAATCAGCCAGTACCTGATGGATCAGACTGAACAGGTTCCAAACCTCTCCAAGGCTCTTACCTTCTATACAGGGACATCTGTTGTCTAGTAAAATAAAGAAAAGAAAAGGAGAAAACTCCAAAGAGGCTCCTCCTTGTGTTCACATATGTGAAAGTGAATTCTCTCTGTCCTCAAGGAGAGACCTCGAGAAGGAGACATTCAGAAGCAAAGCCACAGGGATCTCCAAGGTTGCCCCTGTCCTGCACCCCTGTCCTGCCTGGCAAATGTCAAGATCTCTCTGTGAGATCATCGCCTCCCCACCACCTTTGTCCAATAGGCTGAGGTCCTGCCAAAGGCCCTTGTGATGTCACTGCCACTCCCACCCCTCCCCTGCAGTGCTGATGTCCTGTCCCTGTCCAGCCACATTGGATGGTTGAGCTGCTTCCCCTGGATCACCCCACTCAATGACTCTTCATTGTGGGATGACACCGACTACATAGTAGAACATGAGAGGCTCTTCCCCAGGCCACAATCAGCTTTTCATAAGTTAGTAGACTTTATGGCCAGAAGGAACCATTAGAGCATTTAATCTGATCCCCTGCAAATCCTAAGGCCTCCTGTATGTCAGAAGAGCTGGGTTTTTCTTTTACTCAAACAGTTTCCAGAAAGGCATCTAGTCTTTATTAGAAGATATCAAGAGATGGGGAAGCCATCATTTCTCTTGGTAGTTTGTTCCAATGATGAATCACCCTCTTACAAATCTGGGTCTCATTGTCATTATACTTTTTCTGATTTCTGCTTCCATCCATGGGGGCTTGTCATGCCTGTCTCTGCTAGATAAAAGCTCTTTTATACTCAACATTTTCTCTCCATGAAGTCAAGCAACTCACCTCTCATTCTTCTTTTGTACATACTAAACAGATTGAGCTTTTTCAATGTCTCATTACAAGGCATCATCCCAATCACTCAATTATGAATCTTTTCTGTACCCTCTCCAATTTTTTTAACATAATATTCAAAATGTGGACACAAGAACTGGATTCAACATTCCAAGATCAGTCTTCCCAATGCTGGATCACTTCCCTTTCCATACTCACTACTCTATCCATCCAAGAATGGCTTTAACCTTTTTTACCACAGTTTCACATGGACAGGTTATGTTGAGCAGCTCATCCAATATGGCCCCAAAATCCTTTTAAGGGTCACTGCTTTCCAGTGGACTGTCCCCCATTCTGTAGGGTGCCGCCTGACTCCTTTGTGACTGGAAGTATGGGTTTGCCTATGGCTTTATTAAAACCTAATTATTCAGTAAGTATTTTAGAAGAACTAGCCCATTAGAGAGAGAATCATGAATTACTCAGACAATGAATGGAGAAAAGCAGCAAGAGCAATCAAACACATGTTTGGCTCTGGGTTATTTCCTTGTTCTTAAAAGTGAGTAACAAGGACCTGAGTCTCCTCCCTCACAATAGCCCCATGCTCGCCCAATCAGCACTGAGACTCTGAGAATCAGAAAGCTGAGAGTTCTCACCAGATGTCCCAGGTCACCACTGGAGGGAATCACTCTTAGAGCACTATTCCAGCCATATGTCTTTCCCGCAATGAGTGTTGGACAGCAACCCCACCCCTCCCCGTCCCCCACTCCACATGCACAGACAGGTCCTGGTGGTGAAAGAAGAGCAGGGGAAAAGGACAAAGATGCAAGAGAAGAAGAGAAAGGAGGGAGAGACAGGAAAAGGGAAAACAAACAGGAGAAACCCCAATGTCCCCAGTCATTCTCAGGGACAAAATCCTAGGTTGGAAATAAAATGCTGCCCCCACAATCTAGTGTTTTCCTTTCCTAAAAATCAGCCGGCCCCTGATTGATCAGCTTGAACAGGTTCCAAACCTCTTGGAAGCTCTTACCTTCTATACAGGGACGTCTGTTCTCTAGCAAAATCAAGAAAAGGAGAAAACTCCAAAGAGGGTCCTCCTTGCGCTCACGTATGTGAAAGTGAATTCTTTCTCAGTCCTAAAGGAGAAACCTCGAGAAGGAGACGTGCTGCAGCAAAGCCACAGGGATGTCCAAGGTTGCCCCTGTCCTGCACCCCTGTCCTGCCTGGCTGATGTCAAGATCTCTCTGTGAGATCATCGCCTCCCCACCACCTTTGTCTAATAGGCTGAGGTCCTGCCAAAGGCCCTTGTGATGTCACTGCCACACCCACCCCTCCCCTGCAGTGCTGATGTCCTGCCCCTGTCCAGCCACATTGGATGGTTGAGCTGCTTCCCCTGGATCACCCCACTCAATGACTCTTGTGGGGATGACACCGACTACACAGTAGAACACGAGATGCTCTTCCCCAGGCTACGCTCGGTTGTTCATAAATTAGCAGACTTTATGGACAGAAGAGAAAATTAGAGCATGTAATCTGACAGCCTGCATATCTCATGCTTTCTGTATAGCATAGTAGCTAGTTTTTGACTAAATACGTTCCAGAAAGGCATCTAGTCTTCATTAGAAGACATCAAGAAATGGACAATTCCCACCACTTCCCTTTCTAGTTTGTTCCTTTGGTGATTCATCCTCACTTTTGAATTTTCTGCCCTATTTCTAATATGAATTGGTCTCTTTTGAGTTTCCAGCCACTGGTCTTGTTATGCGTTTCTCTGCTAGATTAACGAGCCCTTTAATACCCGATATTTTCTCTCCATGAAGTCACTTCAACACTTCAGTGATGTCACCTCCCGATCTTTTTGATAATCTAAACAGGCTGAGCTCTTTCAATAGCTCACTAGCAGGCATTTTTATCCAGCCCTCAAAACGTTTAATTGCTTTTTGCTGTACCATCTCCAATATTTCAAAATCTTTTTCAAAGGTGGACTCCAAAACTGGATGCAGTATTCCAGGATCAGTCTTACTGATGGTGTGTCACCTCCCTGTGCTACTCACTGCTCTTTTCCTACATCTAATGATGGCGTTAGCCCTGTTCACCGCAGCATCACACTGGGTGCTCATGTTGAATGGCTTGCCCAGCATGGCCCCCAAATCCTCTTCACAGTTAGTGCTTTCCTGGATACACGTCCCCATGCTGTAGGTGTGGCCTGCATGCTTTGCTGCTAGGTATAGGACCTTTCATTTGGTTCTTTTCAAACTTGTTTTCTTTGAATGGGTCCAGCTTTTCAAGGGATCCGATTGCTCTGTGTCACTGCCCTGTCCTCAGCATTAATTACCACTCTGCTAGTATTTTATCACCCACCAATGTTAGCGGCAGTGATTTTATATTGCGTTGCAGTTCATTGATATTTATTTTCAAGAATGAGTCCTTGAGAGCCTCTTCGTATCCCTAGTGCCCAGAACCTGCTCCGCAGAGCACAGCGAGAAAAGGCCGCCCAGCCCAGCTGTTCCATAGGGGTTAAGCACAGAACAAACTTAGGAGCTTGTGTTATCCATAGGTTCTAAACAACAGGTGGGGGTCATCAGCTTACAAAGACACTCTAGACCAGTAGCGTAGACAGGCCCCAAATGTATCTAAGTTTCCCGCCTTGCAAAATAGGAGAGAGAAAAACCAGAACCTTGATTAGCTTCATGTTATAGTTGTGGAAACTGAGGCACACAGAAGCAAAGAGATTCACTCATGGTCAAAAAGCCAGGAATAGAAAATGGCAGATCTGCTGATAGTCAGTCCTGGGCCCCAGCCGTGTTGATCCTGGCCTCTCTGCTTCAGCTCCAGTAACAACCCGAGTAGAGGTTTTCTTCTTCTCCATGTTCTTTAACTTCACGTCACTGCAGAAGAAAGATTTTTTCTTACCAGCTGGCTCTGTTGCATGTAGATGTCTTTCCAGAAGATGTGCTCTGGCTCAGTCACGTCATAGGTTTTCTGGAGGAAGCACTCAGTGACGTTCTAGGGCCTGTGTTATACACACGTTCTAGGGCCGCGCCGTCCCTCCCCGCTGCTCCTTTTACCAGCTCTGCAGATGCCCCTCCCCCAACCCCCAGAGCATACGCCCAGGTGATGGCGACCCCCCCACCTGCCACTACATCATCTCCTCTGACCTCCGCCTACGCTACCACCTATAGCGGCCGGTTAAATCAAACACTTTGCATCTTTCCCCATGTAAAATACATCTGAAGTGTTTTTAAACATTGGCCAAGATGATTGTTTATCATGATCTGTATTTATTATTGCTGCACAATAAAGCCTCTAATCAGCTCTAACAAGTGCCCCTGTGAACTAATGGATGACATAGTGCAGCAACTACTTCTATTGTATTTATGCAAGTTTTCAATTGCAAAAGTTGGGCCTGAATTTATTTATGTCTGAAAGATACCAAAAGTTAGATTATGACTTTGTGGAAACATCAACTATTATAAAAACCACATTATAACGTTTACTTTGCTTACTATGTATGGGATTATAATTAAAATGTCATAGGAAAGATCCAAATGAGAACTCTAGCCTGTGTTCTTGCACACAGGTTGTTAACCTTGGGGATTGCGGGGAGCAGATTTAATTGGGCTCTATCCAGTACCACAGAAGCGATACCAGTATGTACTGACAGCTACAGATGATTTTTCAAAAGAGGTAGAATTTCCACTTAGAACTATGACAGCGCATGAGGGGGAGAAGAAGACATGTAACATTATATACCAACATGGCAGTGCAGAGCAGACACTGGCAGATCTAGGTTCTGAATTGAACAATGAGGTAACAGTTTTCATTGGGTGTTATTTCCACTCTATGGTCAATTACACACTCATGGCCATGTGACAGGGGCTGTTAGCAGCTACAAACTGAGCCCTTTGGAAGCCGGCACCCTGGTCACTGAGAAAACCCAGGCTACCTGCAGGGCCGTCCCTAGACATTGTGGTGCCCATAGCAGCTGCCCCCCCCCATGGGAGGGGGACCCCAGGCCTCCATGCAGGAGGTGTCCCCAGGCCTCTGCGGGGGGGTGCCCAATATCTGTGGGGCAGAAGCAAGCTTGGGGGGCAGAGGGGAAACCGCCCCCTGGCATAAGCCAGCGGAGTGGAGCAGATTGGGGCTGGGTCACTCCAATTCCCACTGCCTGGTGATTGCAGGACAGGCCCAACCCTGCACTCATGGGGTGGCAGGAAGTGGATTGACCTGGCCCCTGACCCCTCTCTGCTCCCCTGACTTCCAGCCTTGGGACTTGGGGGGCTGGGGGGAACCACCCCCAAGCACTCACTGGCGGTGCAGCTGGGAGCTGGCGGAGCGAAGCAGGCTGGGGCTGGATCACTCCACTTCCTGCCGCCTGCTGAGTGCAGGACAGGTGTGACGTTATTGATATAATCTGGGACCATATAGAACATGGTTGCAACCAAAGTCCTGTAGTGGCACCAAATCTTATGTAAAGGGGGTCATGTAAGGTGTCTAAAACCAGGTTATGGGTTGCTGGTTATGATTATGGTGTCTATATGTATGTATCATTTTGTAGTTGAAGTTATAAGTATTAGCTCTGTACTATCTGTATTTCAAATTTGTGCTGTGTTTCTGGTGGTGTTAGCTCTGCCTAGCCTGCTTAATGGCCCATTAAGGACCATCAGCTACACAATTGACCCATGGAGAGAAGGCAGATACACCTTGTAACTCAGCAAAGTATGCAGAGACTTGCCCATGTGACTCTAGACTCCATTTTGCTGTAAAGCCTATAAAAGGCTGATGCCTCATCTCCATCTGGTCTTCAATCCTGCTTCTTATCTCTGGAGGAACTTTGCTACAAACTGAAGCTCTGCATAAAGGACTGATCCCCCAGTGGGGGATGTTCTCCAGAAACTTGATTTAAACCTGCAGTTTACTCCATCACTGCTACAAGCCTGAACTAAGAACTTTGCCATTACTGGATGTAATTGATTCCATTTAACCAATTCTAGCTCTCATCTCTACCTTTTTCCCTTTATGAATAAACCTTTAGATTTTAGATTCTAAAGGATTGGCAACAGCATGATTTGTGGGTAAGATCTGATGTGTATATTGACCTAGGTCTGGGCCTTGATTCTTTGGAATCGAGAGAACCAGTTTTCTTTTAATGGGGTGTTGGTTTTCATAACCATTCATCCCCATAATGAGTCGCACTGGTGGTGATACTGGGAGACTGGAGTGTCTAAGGAACTTGCGTGTGTGACTTGTGGTTAGCCAGTGGGGTGAAACCGAAGTCCTTTTTGTCTGGCTGGTTTGGTTTGCCTTAGAGGTGGAAAAACCCCAGCCTAGGGCTGTAACTGCCCTGTTTAAGTAATTGGTCCTGAATTGGCACACTCAGTTGGGTCCCGCCAGAACCGCATTGTCACAACAGGCCTGACCGCTGCTGCAGTGTCCCGGATGTAGCTCGGGGGATGGGGTGGAGTGAAGGTGGGGCTGGGGTGGAGCAGGGGTGGGAAGAGGCAGGGTGGGGTCAGGGGCTTTGTGGAAGAGGCGCGGTGGGGACGGAGTTGGGGTAGGGGCAGCTTTCCTGGTTGGCTCAGCCGGCCGGGGGATCAGGCTGGCTTCTGGAGCAGCACACAGCTGCATAGGTGTGACAAAATGGGGGATTTTCGTATATTTTCATGGTTTTCCAATGGTTTGCATGCAGAGGGAGTGGGACTCAGTGCCCTGGGTGTTACTGGTTTAACGAGGTGAGGGGAGAGGGAGTTTGTCGTTGCAGAGGACCGGAAAGGGAACTTGGGACCCCAGCCAATGGCCTGGAGGAGGGACACCCCAGAGATTGGTGACCTGATGACGCAGCCGTTTCTGGCCAGTGGGAGGACAATGGGCTGCGAAGAGAGGACTCCATGACCTAACCAGACGGTTCCAGCCAGAGGAGGGCGGAGAGGAGAGGAGGCCAGATGACCCTGTTTACCTGGAAAGAAGACAATGGACAGAGGCAGGGCCTGGGGCTGGTGATATCAGATGCCCAGCTGGGAAGCAGAGGGGCTCCAGGCTGGAGAGGGGGAGCAGGCAGAGTTCACCTGGATGCAGGGGAGACTGGGATGTGCTGTGCTGAGGGAGGCCAGGCCTGAGGATCAGAGAGTTTCCTGTGCTGTGTTCAATGCTCAATAAACCCTGCTGTTTTATGTTGGCTGAGAGTCACTCCGGTCTAGAGAACAGGGTTGCAGGATAGCCTTTGAGGGGTGGAGGCCCTGGGGAGTCCAGAGCAAGTGGACTCCCCAAAGGGGCCAACAGCAGAGACAGACGTGCTAAGGCTCAGAGAGGTGCAGCTCCAGGAGGTGGAGGGGCCAACCCTGAGAGAGAGTGGACCCACGGGAAAAGGGCTGTCTCATTGGAAGGGGCACCCCCCCCACACACACGGACCGCACAGGGCCATGAGTGGGCACGATCTGTAGGTCCGTGACAGTTGGGCACCAGGAAATTTGGGTCAATTTGGTGCCCTATGCAGCTGAATAGTTTGAATATGGGTAAGGATGGCCCTGGCCACCGGGTGCAGTTAGAGTAGAAGGGACTGAGCAGTTTGGGTTTGGAAGGGCAGAGGGGATCACTTGCACCTGTACGGAGCCTGATGCGGTCACTAGCTCAGAGCTGAGAAGAAAGCAGCAGTATAAAAGGCTGAACCAGGGAGCTGGAAGGGGGCTCCTTGTAACTGCTGCTATGTTGTGATGCACCATAAAAAATCATAAAGACGCTTGGTGGAGGTGTCCTGGCAGACTTGCTTAATTAATTCTATCATTTTTTTAACCTATTAATTTTCAAAGATGTACTGCAGGAGGTGGGTGTATGTGCTCTGCCTGCCAGGGAGAACCAGTCAAGACAATAAAGGGGGTGAGGGGGAAACAGAGAGAGCAGCTGCACATGTGTGTAGTTGTGATGTTTATAACACATGTACATTGTAACTGAACAACCCAGTCTGAGAATTTAATACTTTAAGATAAATATTTTGCATTTCTTGTATTCCACAGTTGAAATACAAATGATGTTATTTAGAGAAGTTAAACTTCAATATAGATTAGAGGGAAGAATAAAAAAATAAATAATGTAAATAATTCCATTCCAAATGTTTACATGCTTGTTTTTGAAGTACTGTTTAAAAGTAAATTAAAATATTATTGTATTTACACCTTGTTACAATATTTTCTAAATCTTTTTTCTTTCATATTTCACATTGAGATCTCACTGTAGAAAATTCTGACAGGGGTAAATGTCTCTCATTCACCACTGTCTGCTACCCCTGGGGCAGGGGACGGGGAAGGTGAGGGCTGGGGGTTGCCAGGTGTCCAGTTTTTGACTCCATTGAAAAGGGAAACTGGCAGCATCCGGTCAGCACAGAAAGTCCAGTTGCTGCAGTAACTGGCCCCCACCACTGGGGCAGGAAGAGCAGCAGGGCTGGGAGGGGCCAGTCTGTGCCGCGGGGTCACTGTCAGGGAAAGAGATTCCCTCCGGCCTGAGCTGGGACCGGGCAGATTATCAGGGGAGCCGCATTTGTAGCCCCAGCGCTGAGACCAGGATGGAAATAAGGGCGGAGCTTCCCAGAGAAGGTGCAAGTGAAAGTGAAGAGATGGGACTTGTCAGTCATATTGTAAAACGAGACCTCGCCCGCCTCATAGTCCAGGAAAATCCCCACCCGGCTGGGCCTGATGCTCACGGGGAGGGGGATGGAGGGGGAGGTGCAGGCCTTGTATCCCCCATCCCTCAGCCACACGACCCAGTATCCATCCTCAGGTGTGTATGTGACCTTCCCCTTCCTGCTCACAGATTCCCTACAAACCCCCAGGTCCCATCTCGTCTTGTCTCCCACCTCCACCTCCCAGTAACGCCTCCCGCCCGCGAACTCCTCAGCGCCCAGGACACAGACACAAGGATCAAATCTCTCAGGGTTGTCAGGCAGATCCTGGCGTTTGGCTCCAAGTCTCACACGTTTCCGATCCTCAGACAGGACGAGTTTGGGATTTGCCGTGTCTGGATCCAGAGTCACGTCCACTGGGGAGAGTGTCACAGAGTCAGGGCCGGGGGCAGGGCCTGGTCACTGGGATCAAAGGGAAATTAACTTGCATCCCCGTTCATCACTGTGGGGGGAGGGGTTGTTGCCTCAGGGGAGTCAGGGCCCCTCGGCCTGTGAGGAGACAATGAGGGGGATGGGCAGGAGGAGCGGGGGAGGGGTGAGAAGGAGGTGGGGGAGGGGAGGTGACATACTGATGTTGGGAGAGGAAAGGGGAGGGGGAGGTGACTGGAGCTGGGGCAGAGGGAGGGACATAGGGGTGGGGCAGGCACAAGGGCTATGGGGTGATAAGGGAAGGGAGAGGCACCAGACAGGGGTGTGAAGGGAAGGGCAGGTTCCAGGGGGCTGCAGGGGTTTGGGGGAGGGGTGGGCACCAGGGCAGAATAAGGAGATGTACCCCAGGGGGCACAGGGAAGAAAGGGATGGGGCAGGCACCAGGGGACAGAGGGGGTGAAGGGAATTGGGGGAGCTCCAATGGGGCAGGCGAAATCTAGGGCAGGGTGAGCTGCCAGGGGGTGAGAGGATGAGGAGTGCGGAGGTGGAACCATGGGGGGTAGCGAATGAACAGGCATTGGTGCCAAAGGGGCAGAATGTGGGGTGAGGGAGCCGGTGAGCAGAAGGGGGGCAGAGAGAGGGGTGTAGAGAAGGGCAGGCCCTAGGAGGCAGAGGCGTGTGCAGGGAGATGTGGGCACCAGGGGGGCAGAGGGAGGATGAAGGGAGGATGGGGCCCAGGGGTTAGGAGATGGGGAGGGATGTGGGTGAGGGGTCAGAAGAGACGCAGGGTCCAGGGTCCCTCACAGGGGTGGGGGAAGGGTAAGGGAGGGACGGGAGCCAGAGAGGGGGGAGGGAGAGGCAGGCCCCAGGGAATCTCTGATGCTTTGGGGCCATGTGTGGTTGGTTTCTCGCTCAGAGCAGGTCGGTGCTGTCCCCACACACACTGGGGGTGCAGCCCTGCCCCAGAGGAAGCAGCTGGGACTCTCCATGCTGGCAGGCCCCACAGGCCCCACCTTCCAGCCAGGAAAACCTCACAGCCAGCACCTACCCTTGCCAGGCTGAGCCCCACCCCCACAGGGGCAGTTGTCTGGATTGGGCTCACTTGGGGGGCATTACAGTGGAAGATTCGGGGGGGGGGGGTATAAATGTGCACTAATGGGCTGTTGCTAATGAGGCCAGGGCAATGGGGAGGGGAGGGGGCATTTCCCCACTTACTGACCCCTCCATCTGGGAGAAGCTGCACTGGGGACCAGTCCCAGTTCACAGCTGCACAGCGCGTCTGCACTAGGGGTTTGCACCGGTGCAGCTACATCAGTGCAAGGAAACCCCGGCAGACATGGCTGAGACACTGCTGTGCCAGGGGGCGTAACCCCTCCCCTCACTGGGGTTATGGATCAATAATTACAGGGTCACTGGAGCAGAGGAGCTGGACTCTGGGCTCCTAGGTGGGGGCCCGACCCACTGGGCTGCAGAGTCATTCTCACCCCCACGCTCTGGCCCAGTGCCCATGGCAGTGTTTACACACAGCGGGACGTCATCAGACACCTGGAGCCCAGCGGGTCGAGCCCTCATGGCATCACACAGGGGGATTGAACATGGGGCTCCCAGCTGAGGGCCCAGCCACTGGGCTAAAGGCTACAAGGGAAGCGGCGGCACCTTTTTCTCTTAACTGAAACTAGTCAGCAAACCCGACACGGATTCGTGAATAGTTTCTCTTGACCCGAAATACAATTTTGCAGCAAATAAACTATTTGTCGAAAACATTTCACCCAGCTCCACTGCAAACCTGTCTGAGCAACTTAGGAGCCCCAATCCCAGTGACCTGCAATGAGAGACTGTCAACATCCCCAGAAACGCAGTTACAGGCAGGCCAGGCTCAGGATATCAGCGATGAAACACTCCAGAGCTGCTGTTTAATTTGCCCTTTGCAGACAAATGCCCCCTGGGCCCCTGATCTCACCCCCACAAATCAGGCTGAAAATGGAGACTTGGCTCCAGCCTGAACTCTCTGCCCAGAGCCATTTGTCCCATGGACGCTGCTAGCGGCACAGACCCTCTGCAGCTGCACCTGGGCATCTCCCAGAGCGGATAACAGTCACAGAGACCATCTCAGAGCCCCAGGGGTTCAGGTGTCTCCATCTAACAACTGCGCCAGCCACCCCCCTTGCTCTCGTTAACCAGCCCTGGGACAGACACGCTGGGAACTTTCACACCCAGTCTCTGGAGACACTTTGGGTCCTTCTACACAGCCTGCAGCAGCGAGTCTTGGAACGGGGTGGATAGATTCAGACTTACGGGGCTTCCTCTTTGGAATTAAAAATAGCTGCATAGATTTTCAGGTTCTGGTTGGAGCTCAGGCTCTGAAGCCCAGGGTGGAGCCAGGTCTGCCCCTCACAGTGCAAGAGGGGACATTGTCTGTGTCCACATCCCCTTCACCCCCTTCCTGGGATGGGGAACAGCAGCCCCAGGGCCCCTCCCTTCACCCCCAGGGCTCTCAGGTTTCTGCCTTTGCCCCCGGTCTCCGCGCTGGGGTTGTGGGAAGGGTTTGGATGGGGGCAGCTCACGCTCAGCCGTTGTGACAGGGTCGCACTCTTGTGAGTGAGTCTCACTCACTGAGCAGCAAACCACTGACCCAACCTCACACTGGGCTGTGCTCAGAGCAGACGAGGGGCCCTTAGGATTCAGCTTGTTACCCAGTAACACATGGCCCAGGTCAGACCTCAGCAGCCAGACCGGCCCCTCCTGCAGCTCAGAAAGCTGGGCCAGCCTTGGCTAATGGGGGCTGGGACAGTGCTGAGAGGTGGCCACACAACGCAGCCCTCACATGTCCCAGGAGAGAGGCACAGACACGTCATCCATTACCCGTCTGTGCAGCTCCCAGCACGATGGGCCCAGTCCAGGCCTCACAGCACCTGGCTCAGGGACACCCAGTAACTCAGCCATGGAGGGATCAGGATGTTAGAGTGATGGGGCCTGGTCAGACACCTGGGAAAGTACCAGCAGGTGGCCGTAAGTAGCAGGCAAACTGCCCAGCACTGAGCACATCAGCCTCCAGCTATCACAGCTCCAAGCCTGTCAGCTGGGTGCAAGCGTGTCCTGGGGTCGCAGGCTGTGTCCAGAGCCCCAGGCACAATACAGCTGAATGTCTCAGTAGAATCCACTCACCTCTGAATCTCTGCAGCGCTTCCCACATGTCAAGGGAAATTTTATACACATTCTCCAGATCAGTAGAAACAGCTTCTGGTTCCTGGAGTTTCACATTCTCACTCCTATGAAGAAAACGTCCCCTCATCACTCAGCTGCTCTGTACACACAGCATCCCAGAACCATCCCCAAGAATATAAGAGCAATGAACATAGGAAACACACCTGCTCAATGTGCTTTTCACATCCTGAAATGAAAAAGAGAATCAATGCTCTGTATTAACACAATGTGAATAAAACTGTGAGAGTTTCACTCTGGGCATCAAACTTTCATCTAGAAAATAGATCAACCCTCCCAGGCTTCACTGTTTAATGGTAAAATCTCATACACTATTTTGCATTAACACTTGTTTCATTTATGTAGGTGAGACAGGAATTAAGCTAAAGAATTCTCCCTTCTAGGGACCCAACCCATCAGTATCTGTGTTTATCGCCTGTGTTGGGTCCAGTGTTCAGGAGTCAGAGCAGGGATGGGTTCAGCTCAGTATCATTCTTGTATCATCCATTTCATCTCCCATGGCCTCACTGGGTCTCCATGAGGAAAATTCTCCTCTAACATGAACTGGGATATTTTGGAACTGATGGAGCCCTTAGCCGGATGTTCTGTTTATCAGTAAACCACAGAACACATTTACTCTAATTGTTGGGATCCAGACTCAGGGATCTGAGCTATAATTCTGGATGGGTGGAGAATTTTGATGCCATCTCACCTTTAGCAGCTCGACAATTGGTTGCTGACACTTCTCCTCGATCTCTGTGATCAGCTGCTGCAGAGAGGAGCTTTGCTGGGAGAGTTTGGTTACATTTTCCTGTAGTCTCTGCAAAGTCTCCCTCTCCTCCTCCTCCAGGCTCTGCAGAAGCAGCTGCTCCTCCTCTCTCAGCAGTGTGTGCAGTTTGTTAAATTCACCTGCAATCATCTCTCTCCTATTCTGCACTTTCCCCTTGAAATAGAATAGGAAAGGCACAGAGAAAACATGAGCCAGATGTTGACTTACACAGACTGGGCCTCTGTCCATGAAGCAGGGCATTAGATCAGTATCAGGTTTGTAAGGAGATTTACTTCTTTGGGAAACGTACCATAATGGGTTTGTTTTAGTTCAGAGTTCATATGGCCAGTTCCATAGCGGGGTTGTCCAGGGTGCTTTGTAAAGATGCAGTATGTTATTGCAGGTGGCACGGGATGGACACACGGGAGAGGGGAGAAATCAACGGAGCAGGAGAGATTTACAGGGGGCCACACAGGGCATCCATGGGGGGATTTGGGTGCCCAGTGCTGGGCACTCAGACACCCAGGGGAGCCATCACAGAGGGATGTGGGCGATGCTCCTTCTTTGACAACCTGCTCCCAGGGCTGCAATGTCCAGGACTAGGGCGGGTGCTAATAGTCCTTTGGGTGCCATCCAGGGGCTCACATGGGTGTTGGGTGCCCAGGGCATTGTCAAGGCTGGCTATGGCCTCACCCAGCCTGGCCGAGTGCCCCATGCCCATGTGCTCAGTGCCCCTGGGATCGCAGCCTTTAGGGAGCCCGTCAGCTGTGGAGGGGGCCCCACCAATTGCTCCTCTCCATCCCTCCCCCCCATCACTCACCCTTAAGGCAGGAGGGGGCAGACAGGAGCAAGCGGCAGGCGAGGGGGACTTGGGGGAGGGGGTGGGGGAGAGGAGCGAGCTGCAACAGTGAACGGTGAGCGAGGAGCCTCTGGGGAGGGGGCTGAGTGGGAGCCGGGCATAGGGCAGAGCAGGAGCGGCACATGGTCGGGGCCTCAGGGAGAGGGGACAAATGGGGGTGGAGCAATGGGCAGGGTGCTGATCTGGGCACCGGGGAGATTCCCGCACTCATGCCCGGCATCCACAAGTGCCGGAGGCTTGTGCTGTCCATGGCCGGCACCAAGACTGTGCAATGGAGCAAACAACCAGAGCACGTTCGTAACCACATCCAGGAGCTTTACGGTCCCGTCATTCCTGGGAACACTGCAGGGGGAAGGGCTCAGGGAGGAATAAACCTGGACAACCACCTGCCACTCTGTGATCTCCTCTTCCTCTGCAGACATCAGAGCCAGGGCCTCTTCCAGCTCCTTCCTCAGAGGGCCCAGGGCTCCCTGGAGTTTCTCCTGCAGGGACATCGCGTGCGATAAACAGCCATTAGTCTGCCTGTCTGATGGGTGGACAGTACTGTCCATATTGGCATTTCATACACGAGCAGTAAATACCCTGGAAGGAGGCAGCAGACTGGGCTCTGCCGGCTCCAAAGGCCTCATGGGAGCAGAGATGCCAGTCTCAGAGCAGGGGCTCTGCTCCCTGCAGACACTCAGGACTTCTCAGAGCCTGTGTCTGAGCTAAAGCTTCACATCACTGAGCACAGGCCAGAGGGGAAACAGCTGGGAAGGTTCTGAACAATCCCTCCTGCCGGTGCCAGTGAAGAGGTTGGGGCAGCACCTCGCTGCTCTGTACCCAGACCCAGGCCAGGAACAAGACCCCACTGTGCTCTCTTCTGTCCAGGCTCCCATATGGCCTCCCCCAGGCAGCAGCCGAGCACCTGAGCCAGCGCAGTCCCATTAACTGCAAAGTGTGAAGCTGTGATGTGGCTGGAGGTCAATGAGGAACAGGGAACACTCGGTCTGGGGGAATGTGCCACCCATAATTATAAACTGCTCCAGAGCTGTAAGAACCCAGGGCTCTCTTCCCCTTTGACAGCGTGTGATTCATTCACACAGCACAGCAACGTGCTCCTGCCCGTCAGCCCTGCTCTGTGCTACACCCCTGGCAGCCCCCCAGAGCTTTTTCTCTTTTCTCTGAGCCCTCGAGTTCTCTCCTGCCCTCTGCCCAAGGGCCCAGGTTGCTGCTGCAGCTGCTGCTGAGAGCTCCTGGGGAGCTGTTCAGTGATACCCCTGCGGTGCTGCTGCAGGGAAGCAGTGAAGGAGGGAAGGAGCCAGCAGGGGCTAGTGAGAGACAGGAGGCAGAAAAGCAGCCTTTGCTTCCTGCAAAACAGCTTCATAAATGAACAAGGATCAGAACAGGGGAAGGGCAAAGGTGGCTGGATTCTTTGAAGCTCCACCCACAAAATAAGTTCCACCCATGTGAGTCACCAAAAGGAGACACCATGATCTGTTCACAGTAGATGGTGCAATGTTCAAAACGGGATGGAGTTGCTGATTGATTCCAAGGGGCTCCTGGGGCCTGGCTCCCATCATGGGGCTAGAATGTACCCCTAGGCTCTCTGGGCTCTCTAGGCCTGGTCCTCCTTTACTGGGGGGAAATAAGAGGTGGCATCTCCCAAACATCACCCGCTTGTGGCACCGGAAGGAGGCGGCACTGGCAATAAATGGTGCCGAGCTGTAATTCCCCCTCTCCGCTCTCACAGGGGAACAAAATAATTAACAGTGTTGATATTTAAATGATCAGTTCTCCAGTCTGAAGGTAACACACTCACCTAGACTGGCCTGCAGCTCTTGTGATTTAAACCTCACTGATCGTTAACACCGGCCGTGGTGTAAAAAGTCCCCTTATTTCAGCAGTGGAAGCTGAGTGTGAAAAACATTCAGAAACTCAGAGAAAAGTTTCCCACATCAGGTATCTTTGAAGACTTGATATTCTGAGTCTGTTTCCACACTGCCAGATCATTCATTTTGTCATAGCATCTCCCATACAATGAAGGCTTTAGAGAGCGGAATGATGCATCACACCTCTGACAGGCAACTTTCAGTGCAATCTGCCTGTAATTAAAATCCAAAGTTATTAGCCCTTAAACTTGACAGCAATTCCCTACCTTGTACTCCTGGGCAGCCTCCTTTATGGGAACCACCCTGTGCTCTCTGTGAGCCCGGAACAGATGGCAAACCACACAGACAGAAGTTTGATCCTCTTCACAGAACAGTTTCAGAGTCTCCTGGTGTTCCCCACACACCCTCTCCTCTCCTGCTCCCTTTGCTGCCTGTAAACTCAGCCGTTTGACCATTTCTACCATGTTTGCCAGCTGCCTGTTGGGCCTGAGGTTTCCTTGTTCCACAGTTGCTCTGCACTGAGGGCAGGAGACGGCTGTATCGGATCCCTCCGAGCACTGGGCGATGCAGGCTCGGCAGAAATTGTGCCCACACTCTATAATCACAGGGTCCTTAAAATACTCCAGACAGATGGGACATGTAGCTTCCTCCTGGAGACTTTCCAGGGGGTTATCTGCGGCCATGGCTCCCTCTGCACAGTGTCACAGGGTTAGTTTCACTTTCCTGAGCTCAGAAATATGCCCCGCCTGCAGCAGCAGCAATTGGGTGTTTCTCTTCCTGGAACTGACTCAGGCTGTTTGCTGAGTTGGAGTCAGCTCACCGGTAACATTCCAGCCCTGGGGGCTTTGGTGAGAAATGTCCCAACAAGGCTCTGATCCTGCAATCAGCCCCCTCTGCTGGTGTGGGGGGGAGTCACTGGGGTTCACAAGGACATCAGCTTCCCCTTGTCCTGCTGAGCTGACAGAACTGCGTGTCTAAGGAGTGATATTTAGGCTTGGCAGAATTCATTTGATTTAATATGTAATTTTGACTGATAAGATTAATATTAATTTGTAAGAATGTTTATATATTTATCTATTTCAACTTTCACAGTTTCAGTTTTTATCAATATTATTGTTCACAGTTGTGGGAAATTGGGGTAGGGGCATTCAGACAATATTTTAGTCAGACAATAAATTAGTTTATGACAGTCGACACAGAGAGTCAAAAAGTTAAAAAGTGAAACTGTTAAAACACAGATTGTCAACATCACATGTCAAAATATACTAAGTAAATCTCCTTAAATCAAACTCTAGTAAGTTCTCAAGCAGAATTTTTCTTACTGTTCCTATTTGTCAATTTCAGTTTTTATCAATGGAAATGTTTTTTCATCCGTTTGTGTGGGCAAAATGAAATCAACATTTACTGAGATCTACCGATAAAATCTAACCCTTTCAAGTCTAGGGATATTCAATTCACAGGCCAAAAACTTGCTTAAGCTGGAATCAATGTTTCAAAGGCCCGATTCTAACGTACGCTAAGGCAGCTCTGCCTTGTGTAAAGGAGACGCAGTGTCAAAAGTGTTGCCAACATTGATGATTTTATAATGAATTTCATGAACTTAACAATGACCAGACTGGGTCAGACCAATGGTCCATCCAGCCCAGTATCCTGTCTTCCAACAGTGGCCAATGCCAGGTGCCCCAGGGGGAATGAACAGAACAGGTGATCAAGTGATCCATCCCTTGTGGCCCATTCCCAGCTTCTAGCAAACAGAAGTTAGGGACACCTAAACAAAGGAAGTTTCTAGTTGTCTTGGTAGCAGAGAAAAAACTTAAAATGTGACCTGAGTCAGCCTAAAGTGTGAGAAGTCAGAAGACAATTCGAAAGAACTCAACATTTATTAGTATTTTTATTTTTTAGAATCACAAAAGGCATCACATCATTCTGGGGGTCCTGACTCATGATTTTTCAAAGTTTGGGGTTAGCAATACTGTGCCACGGAGAACTCAGGCCTTAAATCCCCATCCCCCATGGAAAGCCCCCTAAGTTACTGCCATCATTTATCTAACACAGCAGAGTTAACAGATAGGGAAACAGAGAGGCCAAGGTGTGGGAATGCGCATAGAGCCGGGCTGTGGGCCCAAGCAGCAAATGAGCAAAGCCCCCCTGGATTGGGGGTGAAGTAAAGGAATCACTCAGAATGCTCAGTTTTATATTTAGGTCCTTAGAGCCTTTGCTGGAGAAGCCAGGCCTGAAAACCTGAACTGATCACTGCCAAGGCAATATTGCCAGCACCATATAAGCAAAAATCAAGAGGCTGCTGAAAAAAACATGCGGGTTTTTCTTCTAAAAAATTATATTCTGGACTGTTTGTTTGTGAGCAGGCAGGATTCGCTCTGGCCACGTACTCAACCTTTTCTACTCAGCCCTGAGAGCAAGAAACTTACTTTTGTTAAAGTGAGAGCTGAGATTGTCACGTAATCACAGGATTCCAAGCGCTGTGGCATTAAGAGAAACACCAGCTAGTGAAGGAGTCAGTGTGAAATTAGGAAATCTTGCAACAATTCCAATGTGACGTTTTTGTGATTTAATGTGGACAGGAAAGAGCTGCATATCTAGCTATTGCAGGTCCTTACCTGGGCCCCATCCCTGCACTGCCTGAGCAACTCACAAACCCCCATGTGCTTATGTTAGCCAAAAGGGCTTGTTTGCCCCCGGAGCTTACCTAATTACACCAAGGAGGCACGGAAGACAGGAAGACGAGTACCATTCCCTTTATTGATCGGTCAGCTGAGCGGGTGCTCTCATCGGCTAGTGCCAGAAGAGAGACACATCTTACACGGCCAAACACGCCTCTTTTATAGCCTGTAACAAACAACTTAGCCTACATCCTTCTACGTAATTTGGCTGACCTATAGAACCTGTAAATGTATCTTATTAGGGGATAATTGGGTACACAGGATACATATATCATTTTAAGGGGGAAACAAGATATATCTGTTGAGGATACATTTGTCATTCTGAAGGGGAAACAAGATACACCCCTTGACCCTGTGTACTAAATGTTTTGGAAATATACATGGGAACACAGCTGCATACTCTTGGGGAGCCAAACAAGCCCGAAGGGGATAAGCAACAAGCTGACATAGGTAGATACACGTCCGTTGTTCTATTGAGTTCTTTAAGCTTTCCAACACTTAGACTCACCATACTGCTGTGCAGAGACACCTGTTCCTGCCAGTAGTGTGGGGGCAGAGTCAGGGCAGTGCCTTCAGGTGAGGTAACTGAGCATGCTCAGTCTCTGTGAGCATGCTCACTACAAGCCAAGCAGCAAATCAGGGGGGGAAGGCACATGGGTTCATTTTTCCCCCTCCTCCCCACACAATGTCTCTAGTGCTGTGCGATGTGGAAGGCTGTTCCCCATTTAGAAGAGGGGAAATTCAGGCCCAGACACAATAAATGACTTACCTGACTTCACACAGAGCAAAACCTGGATCTGTGCATGTTAACGTAGCACCTTAACTACTGGGCAAACCTTTCCCTCTGCAGCCAGAACCTGGGAGAAGAGGATAAGGAGACGGATGGACACACCCAGACACAGAGTTTGTCTGATAATCATCTCACTGACCCTCCCCACAGGGACTAGGCCAGTCTGTGCTGAGTCAGGTGATAATGGTGAGATCACCAGTCCCTGATGTGGTCTTCCAGGGGGCTCTGCTACCCCCTGATTGGCTTCCTTTGGTTGGCCCCTGGCATCTAATCAGGCCTAGAAGTCAGTGCCTTTGGGCTGTGTCTCTAGAGTCAGCCTGAGCCAGGGGTTTTACCCAGGGCCGTCCTTAGGATTTATGGGGCCTATGCAGTATTATTAAAATGGTGGTGCCCCTATGCCCGATGGCAGCCCGGGCTCGCAGCCCAGCGGGGAAGGGATGAGGCAGCAGAGAGTCGCAGTTCCCTGCAGAGACCCCGTACTAGCCCCCTCATGCAGAATGGACATGCAGACCCATTTTAAACCCTTCACCACAAAAGACAAAGCCCCTAGGATTCATCATTAACTATTTATTTCTCCTCCCCAGGCTCCCTACAGCCACCAGCCACCTTCTTTCCCTCTTCTCTCGTAGTCACAAAGACCAGAGGCAAAGGAAGACCAGGGCCCTCCTCATTCCCCATTGATTTCCATGCTCAGCAGCTCACAGGGGCTGGCCCAGCTCAGAGACTCTCAGCCTGGGGAACAGTGTCCCACAAGGGAAGGGCTGGGAGACTCATTGCTGGGACCTTTCCAAAAACACTGGAGACGGCTCTGGAGAAGCCCCTGGCGAGTCTGAGAGTGAGGGGCTCTTGGGGGCTGTTTGAAAATGAAATCCCCTTTTGGAGATGTTCTCTCCCCCTCTTTCTGCCTCTCCCCAGACAGACTGGGGAAGCCACTGAGGAACCCTAATGCCACTCACTTGCTGTAGGTGATGCTAGGATGGATGGCGGATGTTCAGGGTCAGCAGATGTCCCTCGCCCGCCTCCTCACTCTCCAAGCCCAAGGCAGGCTGGAGAGGGTGGTGACCTGAGGAGTTACCCTGCCCAGCCAACAGGCAGGGTGATGACACTAGGGCGATCGACTGGCTGTGAAAACAAGAGGCTTTCTTATTGCCAGGGGATGGAGAAACTCGGCCAGCAGCAGGGGGTGCAAAACAAGAGCATCTCCTGTTTGTCACAGTGCATTAAACTGTCTCGTCGTACACAAAGAGGAGACACTGTGATCTAGAAAATTAGATGAGATGCTTCAGTCTGAGCTAAGTAGTTGCTGCTCTTAACAATTTCAAAATAATAAAATACCAATCAAATAGAATATTATGTCATAATCTGATATGGCTCAATGTGATAGGACACCTCCTATTCTCCACTGCTACTAGTGACACTCTTCAATGGATCCCCATCATCTACCCATCACGAGGTAGGTGGGAGAGGATTGTTATTCCTCCTTGACAGAAGGAGAAACTAAGGCTGAGAAAGGAGCAGTGACTTGTCTTAGCTGATGCAACCAGTCAGTAGCAGAGTTGCTCTCAAATGAGCTACAGACCAACAATTGTTCATAGTAATTATTCAGCAAGTATTTTAGAAGAATTGGAATGTTAGAGAGGATCATGAACTGCTCCGAGACAATGAATGGAGAGCAGCATCAACATTGGTCAAACATATCACTGATTGTGACTTATTTGCTTGGTCATAAAAGAGAACAACAAAGATCAGCATTTCCTCCCTGTCAATAGCCCCCTCCTCAGCCAATCAAGGTTGAGACTTTGAGGGGTGGGAGGCTAAGGGTTCTCATCAAATAGCCCAAAGAATGGTGCAAGTCACCAGCGAGGGGATCACTCTCAGAGCTCTATTCCAGTCTCACCTCTCTGAGAGGTCCTTCCACAACCCCTGTGGCTCCCGCTGCACACACAGAGCTCCTGGTGGTGGGAGGAGAGCAGAGGAAAAGGAAAAAGGAAGCAAGAAGAGAACGGTAGGAGGGACAGAGGAAAAGGGGAAACAAAAAGGAGAAACCCCAATGTCCCCAGTGATTCTAAGGGACAAGTCCTACATTGGGAATACAATGCTTCCTAGAATTCAGCCGGCACCTGATGGATCAGATTGAACAGGTTTCAAACCGCTCGGAGGCTCTTACCTTCTATACAGAGACGTCTGTTTTCTAGCAAAATCATGAAAAGAAAAGGAGAAAAATCCGAAGAGGGTCCTCCTTGCGCTCATGTACGTGAAAGTGAATTCTCTCTCAGTCCTCAAGGAGAGACCTCGAGAAGGAGACATGCTGAAGCAAAGCCACAGGGATCTCCAAGGTTGCCCCTGTCCTGCACCCCTGTCTTGCCTGGCTGATGTCAAGATCTCTCTGTGAGATCATCGCCTCCCCACCACCTTTGTCCAATAGGCTGAGGTCCTGCCAAAAGCCCTTGTGATGTCACTGCCACTCCCACCCCTCCCCTGCAGTGCTGATGTCCTTCCCCTGTCCAGCCACATTGGATGGTTGAGCTGCTTCCCCTGGATCACCCCACTCAATGAGTCTTCATTGTGGGATGACACCGACTACACAGTAGAACACGAGATGATTTTCCCCAGGCCACAATCAGGTTTTCATAAGTTAGTAGACTTTATGGCCAGAAGGAACCATTAGAGCATTTGATTCGTCTGTGTATCCTAAGGCCTCGTGTATATCAGAAGAGCTGGGTTTTTCTTTTACTCAAACATTTTCCAGAAAGGCATCTAGTCTTTATTAGAAGATATCTCCCCAGACAGACAGGGGAAGCCACTGAGGAACCCTAATGCCACTCACTTGCTGTAGGTGATGGTAGGATGGATGGCGGATGTTCAGGGTCAGCAGATGTCCCTCGCTCTCCTCCTCACTCCCCAAGCCCAAGGCCAGCTGGAGAGGGTGGTGATCTGAGGAGTTACCAATCCCAGCCAGCAGGCAGGGTGATGACACTAGGGCGATCAACTGGCTGTGAAAACAAGAGTCTGTCTTATTGCCAAGGGACGGAGAAAGTCAGCCAGCAGCAGGGGGTGCAAAACAAGAGCATCTCCTGTTTGTCACAGTGCATTAAACTGTCTCGTCGTACACAAAGAGGAGACACTGTGATCTAGAAAATTAAATGAGATGCTTCAGTCTGAGCTAAGTAGTTGCTGCTCTTAACAATTTCAAAAGAATAAAATACCAATCAAATAGAATATTATGTCATAATCTGATATGGCTCAATGTGATAGGACACCTCCTATTCTGCACTGCTACTAGTGACACTCTTCAATGGATCCCCATCATCCACCCATCGCGAGGTAGGTGGGAGAGGATTGCTATTCGTACTTGACAGAAGGAGAAACTAAGGCTGAGAAAGGAGCAGTGACTTGTCTTAGCTGATGCAGCCAGTCAGTAGCAGAGTTGCTCTCAAATGAGCTACAGACCAACAATTGTTCATAGTAATTATTCAGCAAGTGTTTTAGAAGAATTGGAATGTTAGAGAGGATCATGAACTGCTCCGAGACAATGAATGGAGAGCAGCATCAACATTGGTCAAACATATCACTGGTTGTGACTTATTTGCTTGGTCATAAAAGAGAACAACCAAGACCAGCGTTTCCTCCCAGTCAATAGCCCCCTCCTCAGACAATCAAGGTTGAGACTTTGAGGGGTGGGAGGCTAAGGGTTCTCATCAAATAGCCCAAAGAATGGTGCAGGTCACCACCGAGGGGATCACTCTCAGAGCACTATTCCAGTCTCACCTCTCTCTGAGAGGGCCGCCCACAACCCCCCTGGCCCTCGCTGCACACACAGAGCTCCTGGTGGTGGGAGGAGAGCAGAGGAAAAGGACAAAGGAAGCAAGAAGAGAAAGGTAGGAGGGACAGAGGAAAAGGGAAAACAAAAAGGAGAAACCCCAATGTCCCCAGTGATTCTAAGGGACAAAGTCCTAGGTCAGAAATAAAATGTTGCCCCCACAGTCTAGTGTTTTCCTTTCCTAAAAATCATCCGGCACCTGATGGATCAGACTGAACAGGTTCCAAACCTCTCGGAGGCTCTTACCTTCTATACAGGGGCATCTGTTTTCTAGCAAAATCAAGAAAAGAAAAGGAGAAAACTGCAAAGAGAGTCCTCCTTGCGCTCACGTACGTGAAAGTGAATTCTCTCTCAGTCCTCAAGGAGAGACTTCGAGAAGGAGACGTGCTGAAGCAAAGCCACAGGAATCTCCAAGGTTGCCCCTGTCCTGCACCCCTGTTTTGGCTGGCTGATGTCAAGATCTCTCTGTGAGATCATCGCCTCCCCACCACTGTTGTCCAATAGGCTGAGGTCCTGCCAAAGGCCTTGTGATGTCACTTCCACTCCCACCGCTCCCCTGCAGTGCTGATGTCCTGCCCCTGTCCAGCCAGTGGTGAGCTGGAGCCGGTTCGCACCGGTTCCCAGGAACCAGTTGTTAAATTTAGAAGCCTTTTTAGAACCAGTTGTTCCAGGACAACCAGTTCTAAAAAAGCTTTTAAATTTAACAAAAGCTCTGGCAGCTGTCCACCTCGCCCCGGCCCCAGCTCACGTCCCTCTCCTCCCCTGAACGCCAGGGCCGCCCAGAGGATTCCGGGGGCCCGGGGTCTTCGGCGGCGGGGGCCCCTTCCGTTCCGGGACCTGCCGCCAAAGTGCCCCGAAGACCCGCGGCGGGAGCTCCCCGCCGCCAAATTGCCGCCGAAGCGGGACCCGCCGCCGAAGCGCAGCCCGGTCTTCGGCGGTAATTCGGTGGCGGGGGGGGGTCCCCGCCGCGGGCCTTCAGGGCACTTTGGCGGCGGGTCCCGGAACAGAAGGGGCCCCCCGCCGCCGAAGACCGGGCTGCGCTTCGGCGGCGGCAGATCCCGCTTACCCGCCCCCGCCTCTTACCCGAGCGCGTCTCCGGCGGGGCTTGAGCTCCGTCCTGCTCAGAGCCGTGTGGTGAGGGGGCGGGGCTGTGAGCTCCACGCCGAGCGGAGGCAGCTGCCCCGCCCCCTCCCCACGCCGTTCTGAGCGGGGCGGGGCTCAGGCCCCGTTGGAGCTCCCAGCCCCGCCCCCTCACCACGCGGCTCGGATCGGGGCGGGGCTCAGGGGCTCGGCCGGAGACTCGGCGCTTGATGCGCTGAGGCTCCAGGAGAGGGGCGGAGGCGGGAGCCTCCGCTCTTCTCTTGGGGGCCCCTGCGGAGCCCGGGGCCCGGGGCAAATTGCCCCCTTTGCCCCCCCCTCTGGGCGGCCCTGCTGAACGCTCCGCCCTCCTTCTCCTCCCCCTCCCCTGCTTCCCACAAATCAAATGTTCGCGGGAAGCCTGAACCAAGCAGCAGGCAGGTAAGCTGGGGCGGGCGGGTGGGGGGCCTGAGGAGGGCTCCAGGGAGGCATAACGGGGCCCAGTCCGGCTTCGGCTGAGCGGCTCCCTCTGGCCCTGGCCTGGCCCCGACTGAGCACCCCAGCTCGGTCCAAGCCAAGCACCCCTGGCTCAGGCTGGTCCCACCTGAGCAGCTCCGACCCGGCCCAGCTCGGGCCCCACAGCACCGAGCGGCTCCAGCCTGACCCAGCCCAAGGAGTCGGGCCCCGGGGTGCTGGTCCCGGTCCCGGTCCCGGCCGAACGGCCCCGGCCCCAGGCAGTGTGGTAAGGGGGCAGGGAGAAGGGAGGGGGTGTTGGAAGAGGGCAGGGGAGTTTGGTGGGTTGTGGGGGGGTGGATAGGGGTTGGGGCGGTCAGAGGGCAGGGGACAGGGGGATTGAATAGGAACAAGGGTCCTGGGGGGGCAGTCAGGAAGGAGCAGGGGTTGGATGAGGCGGTGGGGGAAAGTCAGGGACAGAGAAAAGGGGTGGTTGGATGGGACAGGGGTCCCGGGGGGCCATCAGAAATGATAGGAGGGGTTGGATGGGGCACGACTCCCCGGGGGGGGATGACCCCCTCGTGGGGTGAGGAGGGAACCTGTTGTTAATATTTTGGCAGCTCATCACTGTGTCCAGCCACATTGGATGCTTGAGCTGCTTCCCCTGGATCATCCCACTCAATGACTCTTCATTGTGGGGATGACACCGACTACACAGTAGAACACGAGACGCTCTTCCCCGTGCTACGCTCAGTTGTTCATAAATTAGCAGACTTTATGGACAGAAGAGACAATTAGAGCATGTAATCTGACACCCTGCATATCACATGCTTTCTGTATAGCATAGTAGCTAATTTTTGACTAAACACGTTCCAGAAAGGCATCTAGTCTTCATTAGAAGACATCAAGAAATGGGCAATTCCCACCACTTTCCTTTCTAGTTTGTTCCTTTGGTGATTCCTCACTGTTGAATATTTGTGCCCTATTTCTAATATGAATCGGTCTCTTTTGAGTTTCCAGCCACTGGGTCTTGTTATGCTTTTCTCTGCTAGATTAATGAGCCTTTTAATACCCGATATTTTCTCTCCATGAAGTCACTTCAACACTTCAGTGACGTCACCTCCCGATCTTTTTGATAATCTAAACAGGCTGAGCTCTTTCAATAGCTCACTAGCAGGCATTTTACTCCAGCACTCATTGCTTTTTGCTGCCCCATCTCCAATATTTCAAAATATTTTTCAAAGGTGGGTGCCAAAACTGGATGCAGTATTCCAGGATCAGTCTTACTAATGGTATGTCACCTCCCTATGGTACTCACTGCTCTTTTCCTACATCTAATGATGGCATTAGCCCTGTTCATCACAGCATCACACTGGGTGCTCATGTTGAATGGCTTGCCCAGCATGGCCCCTAAATCCTCTTCACAGTTTGTACTTTCCTGGATACACTTCCCCATTCTGTAGGTGCAGCCTGCATGCTTTGCTGCTAGGTATAGGACCTTTCACTTGGTTCTTTTCAAACTTTTCTTTGAATGGGTCCAGCTTATCAAGGGATCCGATTGCTCTGTGTCACTGCCCTGTCCTCAGCATTAATTACCACTCTGCTAGTATTTTATCACCCACCAATGTTAGCAGCAGTGATTTTATATTGTGTTGCAGTTCATTGATATTTATTTTCAAGAATTAGTCCTTGAGAGCCTCTTCATCTCCCTAGTGCCCAGAACCTGCTCCGCAGAGCACAGCGAGAAAAGGCCGCCCAGCCCAGCTGTTCCATAGGGGCTAAGCACAGAACAAACATAGGAGCTTGTGTTATCCATAGGTTCTGAACAACATGTGGGGGTCATCAGCTCACAAAGACACTCTAGACCGGTAGCGTAGGCAGGCCCCAAATGTATCTAAGTTTCCTGCCTTGCAAAATAGGGGCTAGAAAAAACATAACCTTGATTAGCTTTATTTTATAGTTGTGGAAACTGAGGGACACAGAAGCAAAGAGATGGTCAAAAAGCCAGGAATAGAAATTGCAGATCTGCTGATAGTCAGTCCTGGGCCCTAGCCGTGTTTATCCTGGCCTCTCTGCTTCAGCTCCAGTAACAACCAAAATAGAGGTTTTCTTCTTCTCCATGTTCTTTAACTTCACGTCACTGCAGAAGAAAGATTTTTTCTTACCAGCTGGCTCTAATGCATGTAGATGTCTTTCCAGAAGATGTGCTCTGGCTCAGGCACGTCATAGGTTTTCTGGAGGAAGCACTCAGTGACGTTCTAGGGCCTGTGTTATACACACGTTCTAGGGCCGCGCCGTCCCTTCCCGCTGCTCCTTCTACCAGCTCTGCAGATGCCCCTCCCCCAAACCCCAGGGCATACGCCCAGGTGGCAGCAACTCCCTCACCTGCCACTACATCATCTCCTCCGCAACCATCTATAGTGGCCGGGGCCCCCCACTGTGACCAGGAAGCACGGCATCCATTGCCTCCTGGTGCCCGCCTTGCCCCAAGTGGAGAACTACGTGTAGGCGTTGGCAAGGGTGGTGGGGCCCATTGCCATTGAGACGGCCTCCAAAATGTATGGAAAGGTCGTCTTCTTCCTAGCATCGGAGGCCGCTGCTCAGGAGGTGGTGAAGGGTCTGGCGGTGGGGGCCCCCTGGAGCCGTTGGAAGACCTGAATGTCCAGTTAGTCCTGACCTCCGTCCCTCCCTTCCTGCCCAATGCTGCCCTGTGCCTGCCCTTTCTACCCTGGGGCGACCAATCTCTGCCATCAGCCCTCTTCCATTGGGCTGCAAAGACCCCACCCTCCATCACGTCCTCTCGTTCCGCCGGCAGGTGCAATTCAACTGCCGCCGGCTGCATGTGATGGAGAGGCGCTCGAGGGGTTCTTCCTCATCCCCTACCATGGAGCCCACTACCGGGTGCATTATTCCACGGGGGAGGCCCGGTGCTACCTCTGCCAGGAGATGGGACACGTACAGAGGGACTGTCCCTTGGCCCAGCACGGAGGGTGTAAAGAAACCATGTTCCATGGTTGTCAGAATGGTCTAATGATTATGGCACTGGACTAAGAATCAGGAGACCTGGGTTCTATTTCTGCCTTGCTGGGTAAGTCAGAAATTCTTAGTGCACAGAGAGTAGATTAAAATAGGTTTGACTTCTTAAGGGACAAGAAACTGTCCAGAACTGTGGCATTTGAGACCCTTTCAATTATCCTGTGCTGTTTCCATCAGGCAGTTTGTGTCTCCACTGCTTGGTCTGAGTCTCTCTTAGATCTCCAAGGAGACCGTTGAGTGCTCTGGGTAACGTTCTCTGGTTTCATTGGAAAGACAGCAGAGAACCCAGGGAGTTACAGAAGGTTCTGGTCACCCTGCTGTCTCTGTCACATGCTTTGCAGGAGTTCCTACAGGATCTCATGCCAGGCAAATGTCCTGCTTGGATTGGACTTAACTTTACAACCCCTGCAATGAAGTGGACCTGAGTGGATGGCTTCCCATTAAATCAAACACTTTGCATCTTTCCCCATGTTAAATACATCTGAAGTGTTTTTAAACATTAGCCAAGCTAACTGTTTATCATGATCTGTATTTATTATTGCTGCACAATAAAGCCTCTAATCAGCTCTAACACAGTGCAGCAACCACTTCTATTGCCCGCTGTGCTGGCACAGTGACAGCGTATTTATGCAAGTTTTCAGTTGCGGAAGTTTGGCCTGTATTTATTTACGTCTGAAAAACACCAAAAGTTAGATTCTGACTGTGTGGAGACATCAACTATTATAGAAACCACATTATAATGTTTACTATGCTTACTATATAGGAAAGATCCAAATGATAACTCTAGCCTGTGTTATTGCACACAGGTTGTTAAACCCTGGGAACTGCTGAGAGCAAATTTAATCGGACTATATCCAGTACCACAGACGCGATACCGGTATGTACTGACAGCTACAGATGATTTTTCAAAAGAGGTAGAAGAATTTCCACTTAGAACTATGACAGCACATGAGGTGGAGAAGAAGACATGTAAAATTATATATCAACATGGCTGTGCAGAGCAGATACTGGCAGATCTAGGTTCTGAATTGAACAATGTAACAGTTTCCATTTGCGTGTTATTTCCACAATATGGTCAATTACACAATCATGGCCGTGTGCCAGGGGCTGTTAGCAGCTACAAACTGAGCCCTTTGAAATCCAGCACCCTGGTGTAACAGTCCGGTGCGGGGGCTCGGCCCTCTCAGGTGCGGCCGGGAGCCAGGCCGACTCACTACACGGCCTCAGTTCGTTATCAGTCTCCGAAGGTCCAGGGGTTCCGCCCCTCAGGCGGGCTGAACAAAAGGCAAGCAATCAATAAGGCCCACGCCCTCAGTCAGGGCGGGGCAGCAAATAACAGTTCTAAGCTCAGACCCTCAGTCCGGGCTGAGCACACAGAGTCACTGAGATAAACCCAGGCCCTCCGTCAGGGCGGGGCAGCAAACAATAGTTCAAGGGGCTCAAGTCCTTGCAGCGGGGACTGAGCAATAACACAGTCAGAAAGCCCAGGCCCTCAGTCAGGGCGGGGCAACAAACAATAGTTCAAGGGGCTCAGGTCCTTGCAGCAGGAGCTGAGCAATAACACAGTCAGAAAGCCCAGGCCCTCAGTCAGGGCGGGGCAACAAACAATAGTTCAAGGGGCTCAGGTCCTTGTAGCAGGAGCTGAGCTGTGGCAGCAGTTCAGAAAGCCCAGGCCCTCAGTCAGGGCGGGGCAACAAACAATAGTTCTAGCCCAGATCCTTACAGCAGGAGCTGAGTACCCAGAGTCAGAGGTTTAAGCTCCAAGCCCTCAGTCAGGGCTGAGCAGCCAGCATTAGTCCAGGGCTCAGGTCCTTGTAGCAGGAGCTGAGTAGTCACCACAATATAGGGGCTCAGGCCCTTGTGTCAGGCGCTGAGCCACAGCAGGTAAGTGCAAGCTTCTCTGCCTGAACGCTGGTGGGAGGGGGAGTCTGCCACCCGTGAGTGGGGTGGCAGGGGGGACACAGGCCCACCCACACCACTGTGTCCCAGCCCGGGGCCCTAGTAGCGGCTATCACTGCCGCCGGTCAGTGGGGTCCTGACCGCAACACACTGACATGGGCATGTCAGTGCCCTCAGCCTGACAGGGGTCGGCTACCCCCGGGCTCCACTCCATCTCCCCCTCCTCGGGTACCTGCTCGTCTCTGGGGTCAGGCGCTGGATCCAACACCATGGGCTCCTCGCCGTGCTGAGAGCCGGCTAGCTCAGGCGGCTCCTCCGGACTTGGGTCGGGGGAATGCTCCAACAGCTCCTCGGGGTACCGAGCTCGGGGCAGGCTCGGCCAGTCCTCTTCCGGGTACCTGGCTCGGGGAAGGCTCGGTCTGTCCACCTCCGGGTACCTGGCTCGGGGAAGGCTCGGTCCGTTCACCTCCGGGTACCTGGCTCGGGGAAGGCTCGGTCTAGCAGGAGCTCGGGCAGGAGCGTCTGTCCTCTCCGGCCGCCGGGCTCCAACTGAGCGTTGGGGCCGGGCCTTTATACTTCCTGTCCCGCCCCTTGACTTCCGGGGGGCGGGGACAGGTGGTGATGGCTCCGCCCACTGAGGTGGCTGTTCTGGTTCCTCTCTCTCAGGTGCAGCCGGGAGCCAGGCCGACTCACTACACCTGGTCACTGAGAATACCCAGGGCACCGGGTGCAGTTAGAGTAGGAGGGACTGAGCAGTTTGGGTTTGGAAGGGTAGAGGGGATCACTTGCAGCTGTAGGGAGCCTGAGGAGGTCACTAGCTCAGTGCTGAGAAGAAAGCAGCAGTATAAAATTCTCAATTGGAGCAGGAAGGGGCTCCTCGTAACTGCTGTTATGTTGTGATGCACCATAAAAAGTCATAAAGACGCTTGGTGGAAGTTCCTTGGCAGACTGCATGCTGCTTAATTCACACAGAGGTCTGCCAGCCAGGGGCTGCAGGAACTGATGGGGGAGCCCATTCACAGTTAGAAATTTAAAAATGAACATTGCCTGCAATCTCTTCATGAGACTTCATGCTGTAAATTGTGAGTGACAACACATTTTTGTGTCTTGTCCGATAGTAAAAACCATGTTGTATATTAACCTATTTGCCAACATATTTCCCCGTGTAATAACACAATAAAATTGGATAAGGGAACACAGTAATTGCACATAATTCAGTGAGAACTAGGGAAAGGAATGCAGATATTTCTGAAGGAAATTTTATGGAAAAATTATCTATTTTTAGATTAATATTTCACTGTGTTAAAAATTAGGAAAAACACAAAGCTTCAGGAGCCCATCCCACCTAGACACCAGTAGACTGGATAAAAAGCACAAATGACTCCATTAAAAGATAATTTTTGGGTATTTATTTTCAAATAATCAAGGTAAGTTTAGGACACTCTGGCATGGATGGCATATTGTGACTAAATCTTCAAAACTGAATTATTACATTGAAAATGTTCATAACGCATCAGGTTTAAAACAAAAAGGAGCCCTAGTAATGCCATCTGATGTGCCTCCCCTCAGACTCTGCTCAGCTAGGTCTTCAAGTAATTAGGTTCAAAAGCTAATTTCAAGGAATCTATTTTTACAGAGCTTTAGAGAAAGTGGTGGACAGAACCCAGAGGAATTGTGATGAATTTCCTGGAGAAACTTTATTTTCTTTGTACTCTAAACCTCACATGACAACAAAAATATCACCCTTTCGACTGATTTATGGCCGAGAAGGAAGGTTTGCCAAAAAGCTTCACCAAATTTCATGTTATGTGTCATTATGTGCCGGCATCTTTAATACAATTAAGTTAATTTGTGATGATTCAGTAAAGGAACACAACCCCTTCTCTATTTCTTTATCAAACTGCATTTGTTGTGTCCTTATAACCAAGAACATGGAGAGCCTGGCAGTACATTGAAATCAATAGTGCACAGTGACAGTACATTGCCTGCAAATATGTCTAAAGAAAAATAAACTAAAAAATGGAGATTGTAGAAGAGATTTCTATCGATAGGAAGAGAGCATTTGAGGTTGGGGACCATGTTTTGTTAATTGATGTGAGAAAAGAAAAAAGAAGGGTCATATCTTGATTACTGATTATATGTAGCTAGAAAGTTAAAAATCACATGAATTAATGCTGACAGAAGTTCAAAGATTATTATATAAGCTTGTGTGAGTTAACTTAAATATATTGCTTAATTAATTCTATCATTTTTTCAACTATTAATTGTTAAAGGTGTAGTGCAGGAGGTGGGTGTATGTGCACTCCCTTCCAGAGAGAACCAGTCAAGACAATGGTGGGGGAGAGACAGAACAGAGAGCAGCTGCACATATGTGTAGTTATGATGTTTATGACATGTATATTGTACCTGAACAACCCAGTCTGACAATTTAATAGTTTATTTTGTTAAGATAAATATTTTGGATTTCTTGAAATTCCACAGTTGAAATACAAATGATGTTATTTAGAGAAGTTAAACTTCACTATAGATTTGAGGGAAAAATAAAAAAAATGTAAATAATTCCATTTCTACAAATATATTTAGATGCTTGTTTTTTGAAATACTGTTGAAATGTAAATTAAAATATTCTTGTATTTACAACTTGTTACAATAATATTTTCTAAATTAAAATAATCTTTTTCCTTTCATATTTTACACTGAGATTTCACATGGGTAGAAAATTCTGACAGGAGTGAATGACCCCATCCCCCACCATCTGCTACCCCTGGGGCAGGGGCTGGGGAAGGTGGGGGCTGGGGGTTCCCAGGTGTCTGGTTTTCGACTGGAACCTCCAGTTGAAAAGGGAAACTGGCAGTGTCCGGTCAGCACAGAAAGTCCAGTTGCTGCAGTAACTGGCCCCCACCACTGGGGGCGGGAAGAGCAGCAGGGCTGGGAGGGGCCAGTCTGTGCCGCGGGGTCACTGTCAGGGACAGAGATTCCCTCCGGCCTGAGCTGGGACCAGGCAGATTATCAGGGGAGCCGCGTTTGTACCCCCGGCGTTGTGACCAGGACAGAAATAAGGGTGTAGCTTCCCGAAGAAGGTGTCAGTGAAAGTGAAGAGATGGGACCTGTCAGTCACATTGTAAAACGAGACCTCGCCCACCTCATAGTCCAGGAAAATCCCCACCCGGCTGGGCCTGACGCTCACTGGGAAGGGGGTCGGAGGGGAGGTGAGGGCCTTGTATCGCCCACCCCTCAGCCACAGAACCCAGTATCCATTCCTAGGTGTGTATGTGTCCTGCCCCTTCCTGCTCACAGATTCCCTACAAACCCCCAGGTCCCAGCCTGTCTTCTCTCCCACCTCCACCTCCCAGTAATGCCTCCCGCCCGCAAACCCCTCAGCGCCCAGAACTTCAGGGTACGTATCAAATCTCTCAGGGTTGTCAGGCAGATCCTGGCGTTTGTCTCCGTGTCTCACACGTTTCCGATCCTCAGACAGGACGAGGTTGGGATGAGCCGTGTCTGGATCCAGAGACATGTCCACTGGGGAGAGAATCACAGAGTCAGGGCTGGGGGCAGGGACTGGCCACTGGGATCAAAGGGAAATTAACCTGCGTCCCCATTAATCACTGGGGGGGGAGGGGGCGTTGCCTGAGGGGAGTCAGGGCCCCTCTGCCTGTGAGGAGACAATGAGGGGGAAGGGCAGGAGGAGCGGGGGTGGGGTGGGGAGTGAAGGAGTCTGGGGAGGCGGGGGGGAGGTGACAGACTGATGTTGGGAGAGGAAAGGGGAGGGGGAGGTGACTGGAGCTGGGGCAGAGGGAGGGACATAGGGGTGGGGCAGGCACAAGGGCTATGGGATGATAAGGGAAGGGAGGGGCACCAGACAGGGGTGTGAAGGGAAGGGCACGTTCCATAGGGCTGCAGGGGGAGAGGGGATGGGTGGACTCCATGGGAGAAGAAGGGGACAGACCCCAGGAGGCTGCAGGGGGCAAGGGATGGGGGCAGGCACCAGGGGGCAGAGGGAGCTGAAGCGCAGGTTCCAGGGGGCTGCAGGGGGTGACAAATAAAGAGAAGGTGGCATGGGTGATGGTGGCAGAGGGGCGAGAGGAGAGCAGGGTCAGTGGGGCAGAGGGTGGGGAGGGGGATGGGCACCAGGAAGGAAGGAGCTAAGGGGAGGGTCAAGTGTTGGGGGGCAGGAGGAGGGAAGGGGCAGGCAGCAGAAGGGTGCGGGGGGAAGGGAAAGGGCAGGTGCCAGGGGATTGAGGGGGTTGAGCAGAAGGGCAGGCACAGGGAGGGCAGAGGAGGGGAGGGAGAAGCACCAGGGGGCAGAGAGGGGTGAGAGGCAGGGCAGGTGGGCAGAGGGAGGTGTTAGGGGAGGCGATTGGGGAGAGGCAGGTGCCAGGGGTCAGAGTGGGGCTAGAGGAGGGGTGGGCACAGGGGGACGAGGGCAGTGGCGGGTGCCAGGGGTCAGAGAGGGTGGGGAGAGGGGCAGGTGTCAGGAGGGCTGAGGGGAGTAAGAAGGGCGAAAGTCAGGACAGCAGAGGAGGGTGAGGGGAGGGGTGGGAGACATGACACAGAGGAGGGAAAGGGGAGAGGTGGATGCCAGGACACAGCGGGGGTGTGAAGTGATGGGAGGGCTCCAGGGTGCAGAGGATGTTTGGGGGAGAGGGGCAGATGCCAGGATGGCAGGGGGAGAAGGGATGGGCTGTTCCAGTGGGGCAGAGATGGGTGGAGGGCAGGGGCACGTGCCAGGGAGGCAAAGTAGGAGTAGAGGGGCAGGAGCCCAGGGGAGCAGAAAGGGAGTGAGAAGAGAGGGAGGGATGTGGGTGAGGGGTCAGAATAGACGCAGGGTCCAGAGTCCCTCACAGGGGTGGGGAAAGGGGAAGGGAGGGGCGGGAGCCAGAGAGGGGGGAGGGAGAGGCAGGCCCCAGGGAATCTCTGTTGCTTTCGGGCCATGTGTGGTTGGTTTCTCGCTCAGAGCAGGTCGGTGCTGTCCCCACACACACTGGGGGTGCAGCCCTGCCCCAGGGGGAGCAGCTGGGACTCTCCATGCTGGCAGGCCCCACAGGCCCCACCTTCCAGCCAAGAAAACTCCACAGCCAGCCCCTCCCCTCGCCGGGCTGAGTCCCACCCCCACGGGGGCAGTTGTCTGCATTTCGGGGGGAGGGGTATAAATGCGTGCTAATCGGCTGTTGCTAATGAGGCAAGGACAGTGGGAAGGGGAGGGGGCATTTTCCCACTTACTGCCCCCTCCATCTGGGAGAAGCTGCACCGGGGACCAGTCCCAGTTCACACCTGCACAGCGTGTCTACACTAGGGGTTTGCACCAGTGCAGCTACATCAGTGCAAGGAAACCCCGGCAGATATGGCCTGAGACTCTGCTGTTCCAGGGGCCGTAACCCCTCCCCTCACTGGGGTCAAGCCCAGCTCTAACATTTTTGCCACCCCAGGCAAAAAAAAAAAAAAGACCTCCGCCCTGCCCCGTGAGTGCCGCCCAACCCCTCCCCGAGCGTCGCGTCGGGCCGCCCAAGTCCCCGCCCCGCCCGAGCTTCGCGTCGCGCCGCCCAAGTCCCTGCCCCGCCCGAGCGTCGCATCGCGCCGCCCAAGTCCCCGCCCCACCCCCAGCATCAACTGGCCAAACCAAAACCAACAAAAACAAACCCCGATCGCCGCCCCCTCCCAAGGTGCTCTCCCAAGCACGTGCTTGGTAGGCTGGTCCCTGGAGCCGGCCCTCACTGGGATTATGGATCAATAATTACAGGGTCACTGGAGCAGAGGAGCTGGAGTCTGGGCTCCCAGGTGCAGGCTCAACCCACTCGGCTGCAGAGTCATTCTCACTCCCACACTCTGGCCCAGAGCCCATGGCAGTGTTGAGACACAGGGGGATGTCATCAGATATCTGGAGCTCAGCGGTTCAAGCCCCCATGGCATCACACGGGGGATTGAACCTGGGGCTCCCAGCTGAGGGCCCAGCCACTGGGCTAAAGGCTACAAGGGAAGTGGCGGCACCTTTTTCTCTTATTTGAAACCAGTCAGCAAACCTGACATGGATTCACAAATAGTTTCTGTTGACCCAAAATATTTGCAGCAAATAAACTATTTGTCCAAAACATTTCACCCAGCTCCACTGCAAACCTGTCTGAGCAACTTAGGAGCCCCAATCCCAGTGACTTGCAAAGAGAGACTGTCAACATCCCCAGAAACGCAGTTACAGGCAGGCCAGGATCAGGACATCAGCTGTGAAACACTCCAGAGCTGCTGTTTAATTTGCCCTTTGCAGACAAATGCCCCCTGGGCCCCTGATCTCACCCCCACAAATCAGGCTGAAAATGGAGACTCGGCTCCAGCCTGAACTCTCTGCCCAGAGCCATTTGTCGCATGGATGATGCTAGTGGCAAGATCCTCTGCAGCTGCACCTGGGCATCTCCCAGAGCGGATAACAGTCACAGAGACTGTCTCAGAGCCCCAGGAGCACAGGTGTCTCCATCTAATGACTGCGCCAGCCACCCACCTCGCTCCCATTAACCAGCACTGGGTCAGACATGCTGGGAACTTTCACACCCAGACTCTGGAGACACTTTGGGTCCTTCTACACAGCCTGCAGCAGCGAGTCTTGGAACAGGGTGGACACATTCAGGCTTACAGGGCTCCGTCTTTGGAATTAAAAATAGCCGCAAAGATTTTCAGGTTCTGGCTGGAGCTCAGGCTCTGAAGCCCAGGGTGGATCCAGGTCTGCTCCTCACAGTGCAAGAGGGGACATTGTCTGTGTCCACATCCCCTTCACCCCCTTCCGCGGATGGGGAACAGCACCCCCAGGGCCCCTCCCTTTACCCCTAGGGCAGGGGAGTGAGAGCCCTCAGCCTCCTGGGCAGTGGGGCCTCCCAGCACAGGTTCCTGGGTGAGCGTGAAAGTGTCTCCACACAGAGAGCTCTGCGCACCCGGCAAATAGACAAATGTGCCCGTGGATCAGGATCCGGGATGGTGCTCTCCCCAGGAGTGATGGAAGCTCCCTCAAAGTAGAGGGGTCACCCACTTGTGCCAGCCCTTCTCCCTGAGCTCCTGTCCCCGCACCTCTGAACCCTCGCTCTCACACTGCCTCTTCTTCCTGAGCCCCTGCCTTCACCCCACCTCTTCCCCACACCCTGACCCCCTGGTGTCTCCTCTCGGCCCCCTCCCCCATCCTCGCTCACTCTTACAGCTGGTAAAAAGTGGGAGGAAATAGCCCTCCCATTGGTAAAAGTGATGGGGCCATGGCCCCCTGACTCCCTCTTCCAGTGCCCCTTACTCACTCCCCAACCCCAGGAGAAGAGGACCCTTGGGGCAGTGTCAGTGAGTTCGGTGCTGGGGGTACGAATTGGGTTTTACACCCCGGCTGCTGGAGCTCTGTGTATTGAGGGTGTAAGGAGACAGAGGCCGTGTGAGCCCCTCACTGTCCTGCCAACATGGCTCAGCCCTGACATCTGCCAGAGCCTCTCTCTGGGGATGAATCGTCCCTGCGGCCCGTTCAGGCCTTGGCCTCCCTGTGGAGATGGCTGGTGAGGCTGCCGTTAAAGTGAGTTACGATGTGAGCTTCTGTCCGCTGGTGTCAACCATGGTCAAGCCTCCCTTTGAATACAGGTTGGCTCTGAGGGTGGGAGGAAATCTATCAAGAGGGCTGGTCCTTTTAGGGGAGTCAGGGACCAGACGACCTGTGACAGGCGCCTGTAAGGGAGAATGAGAAAACCCAGACCAACCAGGAAGTAATTAAATCCCTAGGTGGCTAGTCGGCAGCGAAACAGCTAATGAGGCTGATGAAGGGTAACCAGGGCTCAGCTGAAGGGATCCTAGGGACAGGAAGCTGCTGAGGAGAGGAGCTCCCAGGAGAGCTCACCAGAGCAACGAGCCTGGAAGGGGCTCCTAGAGCAGTGCTACCCAAACTGAGAGGGTGCTACCCCCCTAGAGGGTGTGGAGGAACATTTGGGGGGCCTGACAGGGCCTGGACCAGCCCCCATGGGTGGCAGGAAGGGAACGTCACCCAGCCCTGCTCTGCCCCCAGCTCCACTCCTGCCCCACCCTCAGCCCCAGCTGCATCTCCGGCCCCGACTTCAGCCACCGACTCCCTGTCCTGCTCCAGGCTGAGAATCCAGCTGCAGCCCCAGCCCCAAACATGGCTCTGCCCCAGGCTGAAGCCCCCTCCTCCCGGCCCCAACTGCGGGTCCACTCCCAGCCATGGCCCCCAGATTCTGGTCCCAACTGGAGCCCCCTTCCTGGCCCAGCTCCTGACCGCAGCTCCCAGGGTGGGGACAGAAACCAGGTAAGGGAGGGCAGGACCAAAACAGTTTGGCGACCACTGTCCTAGGCAGAGGAGCTCCCCTAAGGGGGAGGAGCTGCCAGAGACGACAATGACAGCAGCAGCTGTAGCAGGACAGAGCCCTGGAGAGCTGCCCCTGGCTGGAGAAAGTGGATGCAGAGAATAAAGGCACAGTCTGAAAAGACCCAGCTCCAAGAGGGAGGGCTGGAGTCATCTGATTCCACGATGGACACTAATCCAAGCCCAGCTCTGGGAAGGACTGAAGGCTCCTGACTTCAGGACAGTGAGGAGCTGCAGCGAGAGCTGGAGGCTGGAGCAGAGTGAGGGAAAAGATTTTATTTTGGGGTTTACTTGGACTCAGAGCGGACCCCAGGAGGGGACTTTTCAGTCAGATCTTTTGGACCGTGAGGCATAATTTAAGGAGTGCTGAAGAGGATAAACTGAGGCAAGATGCTTGCCAAGATACCAGCCTCAGCCATGTCAGGGTATCAATAACAGTCACTGCCCAGCCCCTAAGATCTGCATGACAGCGCGGGGCCTTCCCCATTGCACACGGAGACCCTGGGGCTCAGGGAGCACTGGTTACTCTGCCCCACACATTTACCCAGAGACTCCCCATAGCTGCCGGACCTGGGTCCCTGGGGTTAGAGCACAGGCAGTCGAGTGGCACTGACCAGCCGGGGCTGCTGGGGTGGGGGGAAGGAAAGGGTTAATCCCACCGTGGTGGCACTTTGCTGACCAGCCCTGGCTGGTCTCTGCCCTCTGGGTGCAGCTCAGGGCGCGTGTGTCTGAGCAGGTCCCTGCCCACTCACCCGCCATTTGCCCCAGACACAGAGATCCCAGGTGCTGAGGAAAGGAGCAGCCCCAGCAGCGTCTTATTGGCCTAGGCACAGGCTGAGCCTGGGAGCGCAGCAGCAGAGGCAGCGGCAGAGAGAGGGGCTCAGCCATTGAGAGCAGCAGCGTCCCCACCCGCAGGGGAGGGGTCAGCGCTGGGACAACAGGCCGGGCAGGGTCAGGGGCTGGGGGCTCCAGCAGTGAGCGCAGTGCCAGCACCAGTGGCCCTGCTGGAGACCCTGGGCCCGGCCAGTCTGGAGCAGCCAGCGAGGGACTCAGGGCCTGGGACCCTGCCCAGGAAGGAGCTTCTGGGGGGCGGACAGGAGGCTCCCCAGGGGCTGGTGATCCCCTAGAACGAGGCACTGAGCTGACTGGCTCAGGATCCCGACAGGCTCAGGGGCGAGGGGTGTGGAATGGCCCAGAGCCCAGCCGTGTTCAGGGCCCAGTGGGCACAGACTGTGCTGGGCTGGGGGCAGTGAGCGGGGAGGGGAGCAGGGATGTGCTGGCTCCAGCCAGTCACAGAGAGGAAGCTGCTTCCCCCACAGCCTGGGGTTCCTGCTCCCCAGAGCCCTGAGATCCTGGCCCTGCAGCCGGCACCAACTGCGCAGCCTCCATCAGACGCGATGAACACACCCAGCTTGGCCCCTTCCACTGCCCCCTGCTGGGGGTGGGTGGGAGGAGAGGAGCGGTGGGGGCGGGGGTAGGATGAAAGGGCCAGTTCAACAATCACAGTAGAGCACTCAATGGGAGCAGAGGGAAACCTTCCCGTAGTTGGGACCCTCCTTCCAGATGGTGCTGGGGTTGCCTCTCGCACTGAGGTTACCTCTCCGGGGGAGGGAACTCCAGTTTCTAGGAAAAGGCAGGTGTTAGTAATGGGAGATTCGATTATTAGAAATGTAGATAGCTGGGTCTGTGATGACCGGGAGAACCGCATGGTGACTTGCCTGCCTGGTGCGAAGGTTGCGGATCTCTCGAGGCATCTAGATAGACTTATGTGTAGTGCTGGGGAGGAGCCGGTGGTCGTGGTACATGTAGGTACCAATGACATAGGGAAGGGTAGGAGAGATGTCCTGGAAGCCAAATCCAGGACCTCTATGGTGGCATTTTCAGAAATGCTCCCAGTTCCACGCACAGGGCCAGGTAGGCAGGCAGAGCTTCAGAGTCTCAATGCGTGGATGAGACGATGGTGTAGAGAGGAGGGGTTCACGTTCATTAGGAACTGGGGAAACTTCTGGGATGGGAGGAGCCTATACAGGAGAGATGGGCTCCACTTAAACCAGACTGCTGGCACTAAACATTAAAAAGGTTGTAGAGCAGTTTTTAAACTAGGAGATGGGGGAAAGCCAACTGCTGCAGAGGAGCGTGTGGATCGGACACAGACTTCTCTTAGGGGAGAGTCTGATGATAGAGAATCTCCAGGTTATAGTCAGGAGCAGAGGAATGAGAAGTATAATGTAAGGGCCGGATCAGATGATAAACAGTCACATAGAAAAGAATCTGGCACATCAGAAAAAGGCAGGCTAATAAACAGGGACAAGTTTTTAAAGTGCTTGTACACAAATGCCAGAAGTCTAAATAATAAGATGGGTGAACTAGAGTGCCTTGTGACTGTTAAGTCCTTGGGGCAGCCGGTGTAGGAAACAATCACTTGAGGCCAGAGAGCAGACGGCTAACAAAACTACCCCTTTATTTACAGACACAGAGCTCACCCAACCGGCCGAAGCCGGCCAGGCTATCCCCTAATAATCTAACTCAGTTGCCATGGAAACAAAAACCATGACAAGCAAATACACAACATATTCTTCCCCCCCAATAAGAACATCCCTTAAATAAAACACACACTAGACTAGAGAAGGAGGGTAGACTGCCTCCATTCCCGGCTAAACCCTGGGGATTATTTTGCCCCATAACCGTGGGTTCGCCCTAGCTAAAGATCTAGCTGATGAGGAGGCCTTCTGTCTCTAGGTGGATTACGGCGAACTTCTGGTGTTGTTGCACCCGAAAGTACCATGGGCTCAGGGTCTGCAGCACGAACAGGTGAGGAGGTGGAATCCGCTCGTGCTGGGCAAAGGGGTATCTCAGCCGCCGGCAGTAATGGAGGAGAACAGTCAGGAACAGGTGATTCGTGATTCGGTGTCTCACCAGAAGAGGTGAAGTCAGAACCCTCAACTGCAGATGTGTCCTGAGGACTGGCATGACCTGGCAACAGCTGATCTACATGTCGCCGCCAGGTAAGATTCTCTGCAGTCCAGACTGTGTAGGAAACAGGTCCTGTTTGAGTGATGATTGTGGCAGGGACCCATTTAGCTCTGGAAGTATAATTCTGAGCCAAAACTGGCTGTCCCGGGCTAAAGGTTTGGTCTTTTGCTGTGGGTGCCCGTCTGATGACTTGATATTGCTGCTGATATTGCACAATTTGTCGGGGTTCAGAAGGTTTCAGCAGATCAAAGCAAGTACGCAGCTGTCGTCCCATCATTAGAAAGGCCGGGGAAGCCTGGGTCGTAGCATGAGGTGTGTTTCTATAGGAAAGTAAGAAGGTATCCAGACGCTTTTGAATGGAGTGTTGTCCCTTTGCTGATTTCAAAGCGTGTTTCATTGTCTGCACAAATCTTTCAGCTAATCCGTTGGTGGATGGATGATATGGTGCTGACGTGATGTGGTGTATTCCATTTGCCTTCATAAAATTTTGAAACTCCTGAGAGACGAACTGCGGTCCGTTGTCACTCACAAGTTGTTCTGGCAGACCAAAATGACTAAAGAGTCCTTGTAGTTTTTGGATAGTACTCTCTGCAGTAGTGGACTGCATTATAGAGACTTCTGGCCATTTAGAATGGGCATCTACTGCCACCAAGAACATGCTTCCTTCAAGGGGGCCAGCAAAGTCATCGTGAATACGTTGCCACGGGTTTTCAGGCCAGTCCCATGGGTATAGGAGTGCCCACTGGGGTGCATTTCTTACACTCTGACATGACATACAAGCTTTTGCCTTCTCTTCAATAGCACTGTCCAATCTAGGCCACCAAAAATAGCTTCGTGCAATTTCCTTCATGCGCACTATTCCACAGTGACCGGAATGTAGCTGTTCTAACATCTGTGATCTCAGGGGTGGTGGAATAATGACACGCCTCCCCCACAACAAACAACCAGATTGGACCGATAACTCCGTCCGCCTGGACATGTAGGGAACAAGGTCGGGTGAGACCGGAGAGGTTTGTCGAGATTTTCCATGCATCACCAGGTCCATAACTTGGGATAATACTGGGTCAACGCGGGTTGCCTTCTTTATCTGAGTAGCAGTGATGGGTGTATTCTCTACCTGTTCAAAGTAGAAGATTTCCTTTTGGGCACTATCTTGATGTTTGACCGGTAAAGGCAACCTTGAGAGGCCATCTGCATTGCCGTGCAGAGTGGATTTCCGATATTTGATTTCATATGTGTGTGCAGAAAGTATCAATGCCCAACGTTGCATACGACTAGCAGCTAATGGAGGAATGCCTGTGTAGGGTCCAAAAATTGATGTCAGAGGTCGATGGTCTGTAAGAAGAGTAAACTTTCGCCCAAACAGGTACTGATGAAACTTCCTAATTCCAAAAACAATTCCTAATGCCTCACGTTCGATTTGGGCGTAGTTAGTTTCTGCTTTGCTTAGAGTGCGTGAAGCAAAAGCAATAGGTCTCTCTTCTCCCGAAGGCATAATGTGTGACACGACCGCTCCCACTCCATAAGGGGAAGCATCGCAGGCCAATTGCAGGGGTAAGGATGGATCAAAGTGCGTTAGAACTTCAGAATTTAACAATGCATCCTTAGCTTTGTTAAATGCAACATCACAGGCTTCAGTCCACTTCCAGGCCTTGTTCTGCCCAAGGAGCTCATGAAGTGGTTTTAGCAGTGTGGCTAACTGTGAGATGAACTTTCCATAATAGTTCAGTAGTCCTAGAAATGAGCGCAGCTGGCTTACATTTCGAGGTGGGGGAGCCTCCACAATAGCTTTAACTTTTGCAGGGGCCTTATGAAGACCTGCAGAATCGATGATGTGTCCCAAATATTCAACAGAGGGCTTGAAGAATTCACACTTGTCTTTGCGAACTCGTAGGCCATACTCTTCCAGTCTTTGTAGGGTAGCCTCTAAATTCCTTAAGTGATCCTCTTCATTTCTTCCAGTGACCAGGATATCATCCAGATAGCACTGAACTCCTGACAAGCCACACAAGATCTGGTCCATAGCCCTCTGGAACAGGGCGGGAGCCGATGTGATTCTGAAGGCTAGGCGACAGTATCGATAAAGCCCCTTATGAGTCACAATAGTCAACAGCTCTTGGGACTTTTCATCGACGTGCATCTGTAAATATGCTTGACTCAGATCAATCTTACTGAACTTTTGTCCCCCAGCCAGGCCTGCGAAGAGGTCATCGATGCGGGAAAGCGGGTATTGCTCTGCACACAACACTGGGTTGACAGTGACTTTAAAATCACCGCAAATCTGGAGAGAGACATCTTTCTTCACTATTGGAACGATAGGAGTGGCCCATGAGCTATGGGTAACTGGTATTAGGACTCCATTGGTGACCAGGCGCTCCAGGTCTGCTTCAACTTTTGGCCTGATGGAATATGGCACAGTTCGGGCTTTCAGATATTTTGGTGGACTGCCAGGTTTAATGTTCAATGTCACAGTGATTCCCTTCATACTTCCCAAATCATCTCCAAAAACAGCAGCATGTTTCCTTAGTATAGGGGTTAGACTGGTTTCTTCTTTAGTCATCCGGTGCACTTCTGCCCAGTTCAGCTGAATCTTCCCAAGCCAAGACCTACCCATTAAGGCTGGGTAGTTACCTCTCACCACAAACAGTGGAAATTTAGCCGCCTTTCCATTGAGCTCCACCTTAACATCAATAGTGCCCAACATGGGCACAGCTTCACCTGTATACGTCTTCAGAACAGTTTTTGTTGCCTTAAGCGGAAGACGCTGTAGCTTTTCCTTATACACAGTCTCAGGAACCAGCGAGACAGCTGCACCGGTGTCTAGTTCCATGTGTATAGGTTTGCCCTCCAATAAGGGGGTTACCCAGTATTCATGTGAGCCCGCTGCCAAAGACAAAACATGCAGTGGCACTTCCTCTTGTGAGGAGGTGTCACCTTGATCATCCTGGGTCTGCTCTAGGGTATGCAAGGTTCCTCTTTTTGTCGGCCAGACCACAGGCCTCTTTTTCTTTTGTTTAGAGGCATACTCAATGTGTCCCTTTTTGCCACAGTGTCGACACACCAGGTCCTTACACCAGCATTCTGATGCCTGGTGACCCAGCTTACCACAGCGGTAACATTCTTGACTCTGCACCGTTTTGTGGGTCAGTTCTTGTGACACTTTTTGCACCCTAGGGGATGCACCGATGTATTGTGCCTCCCTTGTAGCCAGTTCCATGGAGACAGCAATATCAACAGCCTTCTGTAATGTAAGCTGAGCCTCTGTCAGTAGGCGCTTCCGTATAGCTTCACTGCAGAGGCCACACACTAACCTGTCACGCAGGGCATCATTTAACATCTCTTTAAATTCACAGTGTTCTGCTAGCTTTTTTAAAATGGCTACAAATTGTACAACTGTTTCATCTTCCTTTTGGTCTCTTTTGTGGAACCTATATCTTTCAGCAATTACCAGTGGTTTTGGGGAGAAATGAGACCCCAGGATTTCCACAATGTCACTGTAAGATTTAGTCTCAGGCTTAACAGGGTGCAGTAAGCTGTGTAGCAGAGAGTAGGTTTTAGCCCCTACAACAGTTAAGAATATTGGCACCTTCTTCGCTTCTGTAATGTCATTTGCAATACCAAAAAGCTCAAAACGCTCAGTATACACATGCCACTGCTCTGTATTCTCATCAAAAGGCTCCAGGGGCCTGGTCAGAGTAGCCATGATTTTTAGTTTCACTTTCACAGTCAGTGCAAACAAGCAGCTTTTTTTCTTTGTTTGGTCTTTACCTTGACTTCTACTTCCTTCTGTTACTGGAGCAGCACCAGGATCCCACCCTCGTCGCCAGTGTTAAGTCCTTGGGGCAGCCGGTGTATGAAACAATCACTTGAGGCCAGAGAGCAGACAGCTAACCAAAACCTCCATTTTATTTACAGAAACAGAGAGCTCACTCAGCCAGTTGAAACTGGCTGAGCTATCCCTTAATAGTCTAACTCAGTTGCCATAGTAACAAAACCCATGACAACCAAATACACAACAGTGATAAAGGAGGATATAGTTATAATAGGCATCACAGAAACCTGGTGGACTGAGAGCAATCAATGGGACACAATCATTCCGGGGTACAAAATATATCGGAAGGACAGAACAGGCCGTGCAGGGGGAGGAGTGGCACTATATGTTAAAGAAAGTGTAGATTCAAATGAAGTTAAAATCTTAAGCGAATCCACAGGTTCCATAGAGTCTCTATGGATAGAAATTTCATGCTCTAGTAAAAATATAACAGTAGGGATCTATTATCGACCACCTGACCAGGACAGTAATAGTGATGATGAAATGCTAAGAGAAATTAGAGAGGCTATCAAAATTAAGAGCCCAATAATAGTGGGGGATTTCAATTATCCCCATATTGACTGGGAACATTTCACTTCAGGACGAAATGCAGAGATAAAATTTCTCGATACTTTAAATGACTGCTTCATGGAGCAGCTGGTACGGGAACCCACAAGGGGAGAGGCGACTCTAGATTTAATCCTGAGTGGAGCGCAGGAGCTGGTCCAAGAGGTAACTATAGCAGGACCACTTGGAAATAGTGACCATAATACAATAGCATTCAACATCCCTGTGGTGGGAAGAACATCTCAACTGCCCAGCACTTTAATTTCAAAAGGGGGAACTATACAAAAATGAGGGGGTTAGTTAGACAAAAGTTAAAAGGTACAGTGACTAAAGTGAAATCCCTGCAAGTCGCGTGGGACCTTTTTAAAGACACCATAATAGAGGTCCAACTTCAATGTATACCCCAAATTAAGAAAAACAGTAAAAGAACTAAAAAAGAGCCACCGTGGCTTAACAACCATGTAAAAGAAGCAGTGAGAGATAAAAAGACTTCCTTGAAAAAATGGAAGTCAAATCCTAGTGAGGCAAATAGAAAGGAGCACAAACACTGCCAACTTAAGTGCAAGAGTGTAATAAGAAAAGCCAAAGAGGAGTTTGAAGAACGGCTAGCCAAAAACTCCAAAGGTAATAACAAAATGTTTTTTAAGTACATCAGAAGCAGGAAGCCTGCTAAACAACCAGTGGGGCCCCTTGACGATGAAAATACAAAAGGAGCGCTTAAAGATGATAAAGTCATTGCGGAGAAACTAAATGGATTCTTTGCTTCAGTCTTCACGGCTGAGGATGTTAGGGAGATTCCCAAACCTGAGCTGGCTTTTGTAGGTGACAAATCTGAGGAACTGTCACAGATTGAAGTGTCACTAGAGGAGGTTTTGGAATTAATTGATAAACTCAACATTAACAAGTCACCGGGACCAGATGGCATTCACCCAAGAGTTCTGAAAGAACTCAAATGTGAAGTTGCGGAACTATTAACTAAGGTTGGTAACCTGTCCTTTAAATCGGCTTCGGTACCCAATGACTGGAAGTTAGCTAATGTAACGCCAATATTTAAAAAGGGCTCTAGGGGTGATCCCGGCAATTACAGACCGGTAAGTCTAACGTCGGTACCGGGCAAATTAGTTGAAACAATAGTAAAGAATAAAATTGTCAGACACATAGAAAAACATAAACTCTTGAGCAATAGTCAACATGGTTTCTGTAAAGGGAAATCGTGTCTTACTAATCTATTAGAGTTCATTGAAGGGGTCAACAAACATGTGGACAAGGGGGATCCGGTGGACATAGTGTACTTAGATTTCCAGAAAGCCTTTGACAAGGTCCCTCACCAAACGCTCTTACGTAAATTAAGCTGTCATGGGATAAAAGGAAAGGTCCTTTCATGGATTGAGAACTGGTTAAAGGACAGGGAACAAAGGGTAGGAATTAATGGTAAATTCTCAAAATGGAGAGGGGTAACTAGTGGTGTTCCCCAAGGGTCAGTCCTAGGACCAATCCTATTCAATGTATTCATAAATGATCTGGAGAAAGGGGTAAACAGTGAGGTGGCAAAGTTTGCAGATGATACTAAACTACTCAAGATAGTTAAGACCAAAGCAGATTGTGAAGAACTTAAAAAAGATCTCACAAAACTAAGTGATTGGGCAACAAAATGGCAAATGAAATTTTATGTGGATAAATGTAAAGTAATGCACATTGGAAAAAAATAACCCCAACTATACATACAACATGATGGGGGCTAATTTAGCTACAACAAGTCAGGAAAAAGATCTTGGAGTTATCGTGGATAGTTCTCTGAAGATGTCCATGCAGTGTGCAGAGGCGGTCAAAAAAGCAAACAGGATGTTAGGAATCATTAAAAAGGGGTTAGAGAATAAGACTGAGAATATATTATTGCCCTTATATAAATCCATGGTACGCCCACATCTCGAATACTGTGTACAGATGTGGTCTCCTCACCTCAAAAAAGATATTCTATCACTAGAAAAGGTTCAGAAAAGAGCAACTAAAATGATTAGGGGTTTAGAGAGGGTCCCATATGAGGAAAGATTAAAGAGGCTAGGACTCTTCAGTTTGGAAAAGAGAAGACTAAGGGGGGACATGATAGAGGTATATAAAATCATGAGTGATGTTGAGAAAGTGGATAAGGAAAAGTTATTTACTTATTCCCATAATACAAGAACTAGGGGTCACCAAATGAAATTAATAGGCAGCAGGTTTAAAACAAATAAAAGGAAGTTCTTCTTCACGCAGCGCACAGTCAACTTGTGGAACTCCTTACCTGAGGAGGTTGTGAAGGCTAGGACTATAACAATGTTTAAAAGGGGACTGGATAAATTCATGGTGGCTAAGTCCATAAATGGCTATTAGCCAGGATGGGTAAGAAAGGTGTCCCTAGCCTCTGTTCGTCAGAGGATGGAGATGGATGGCAGGAGAGAGATCACTTGATCATTGCCTGTTAGGTTCACTCCCCCAGGGTCACCTGGCATTGGCCACTGTCGGTAGACAGATACTGGGTTAGATGGACCTTTGGTCTGACCCGGTACGGCCGTTCTTATGTTCTTAGGATGGATCACTTGATGATTCCCTGTTCTGTTCATTCCCTCTGGGGCACCTGGCCCTGGCCAATGTCAGAAGACAGGATACTGGGCTAGATGGGCCTTTATTCTGACCCAATATGGCCATTCTTATGTTAACCTTAATTTGGTCCCTTTGTGCATATGCCTTATGACAAATCTTTAATTAAATGATCACATGCTATTTCCCCCTCCCCCACACCAGAACTCTTGCCTCATTCAGTGCACTGGAGGCACCTGCTCTGGGGATGAATCTGGGTTGTGCAGTGAAGGAGGGTGTTGCTTGTAGGACCCGGGCCTCATTTCTTTCAAAAGTTGGGAAGTGTGGAAAGAATGAGGCAGGGAATTCCAGGAAGAGAAAGGACGGCCTCATGGGTACCGTCCCCTTGGAGGCAAGGGGAAATAGTATGTGATCATGGCATTAGAAACTGTATCATAGTGCATAAAAAAAGGGGGTTCAAATTTAGAACGCACATGGAACCTGAATTCTGGTATTTCCTAACTTTTGAATCCAATTTTCATTGAAGGTGTTTTGTATGTGTGCACGTGGCTGAGCATGTTGTGGAAGTAGAGCAAGAACTGACAAATACAATAAAATATGGGTAATTCCTCTGTTTTGCCTAAAATCAACAAGAGTATTTGTATATAAAAAAAAATTTGTTAAGCAATAACTGACTGCCCAGGAGTGGTAAACCTCTCTTCTTTTGTCTTTCAAATAATCAAAAAAACCCAACAAAAAAACGGATGCTAGCTGAACAGCATTCAACGTACCATGCATTTACTGGCACAATAGGAATTATGTTCTGTGTTTTATGTCCTGTCTTGTGGTGTTTGTCTCGTGGCCAAAATTGTTCTGTTTAATATTTTCATAAAATAGTCTAGTTCAAAATTTTAAAAAAGGGTTAACTCAAAAAGCAAATACTTGTTTTATTCAACTTGAAATACGAAGTGTTTGAATAAATGAAAAAAATGTAATATACTAAAGTCTAATACATTTGCATAAAAAAAACTTCATTGGCCAAATCTTTTAATTAAAAAATTGTTGTTAAAATTTGCACACCAACAGTCTTTGGAAGCAAGGACATGAAAGGTTAACCCACTCCCCATATAGCACATGGGATCCTTCTGGCTACCTCAAATTTCTAGCCAGAGGGCTGAAAAAAAAAAAAAAAGGAAAGCTATTAAACACCAAAGGTTGTACTGAGTGGACTCCTCAAAAGTGGATGTGCTTGTCCTGGCTTGTTGCTCCAAAGCTTTGTAATGAAGTTATTTTACTGAAAAAATATATGTGGCATACATTAAATAATAAAACTAATGTACTGTATAATGGCAATGTGTATGTGTTCATTAATTAAAAAAATGTATAAGAAAAAAATAAAAAGGTTTCCTTTGTAGGTTAAAAAAAGCCAAAAAACCCCAAAACAAATTAACTAAAAAAAAAAAAGCTAGCAAGCTCAGCCCAAAAATAAAATGCTGGCCCCGTTCAAGGATACTGCTCACAGCTAAGACTCGGCTGACAACCAAGGGGGGGCCTGAATGTACCCAAGCAGCTATAAGATTTGCAAAACGCTGCCAGGCATTAATGAAATGTGTTAGTTTCTTTTCTCACAGGTAAAAAAGTGCTATCAAAAAACCCTAGCCAGGGCCAGCTCTAACATTTATGCCACCCCAAGCAAACAAAAAGAGCGCCGCCCCGCCCCCGTGAGCGCCGCGCCGCCAAACCCCTCCCCGAGCGTCGCCTTTCTTATGTTCTTATGTTATGTTCTTATGACCGAGCTCACTGAACCTTCCCAGTCCCCCCTCTCCTCTGCCTTAGTTTGTTCTCTGTCTCTCCTCGCTGTCAGGTTTCTGCCTTTGCCCCCAGTCTCCGTGCTGGGGTTGTGGGAGGGGTTTGGATGGGGGCAGCTCACGCTCAGCCGTTGTGACAGGGTCACACTTGTGAGTGAGTCTCAGTCACTGAGCAGCAAACCACTGATCCAACCTCACACTGGGCTGTGCTCAGAGCCGACGAGGGGCCAGTAGGATTCAGCTTGTTACCCAGTAACACACGGCCCAGCTCAGACGCAGCAGCCAGACCGGCCCCTCCTCCAGCTCAGAAAGCTGGGCCAGCCTTGGCTAATGGGGGATGGGGCAGTGCTGAGCGGTGGCCACACAACGCAGCCCCCACATGTCCCAGGAGAGAGGCACAGACACGTCATCCGTTACCCGTCTGTGCAGCTCCCAGCACGATGGGCCCAGTCCAGGCCTGACAGCACCTGGCTCAGTGACACCCAGTAACTCAGCCATGGAGGGGTCAGGATGTCAGAGTGATGGGACCTGGTCAGATACCTGGGCAAGTACCAGCAGGTGGGTGCTAGGGTTGCCAACTCTCCCGGACCAAATGGACCGGACGCCATACTGTGGTGATGGCGCATCCCCATTTGTGTCAATGACATCCTGTCTGGAAGAGTTCACAACCCTAGTGAGTGCGAATATCAGGCAAATTGCCCAGCACTGAGCACATCAGCCTCCAGCTATCACAGCTCCAAGCCTGTCAATTGGGCCCGTGCGTGTCCCGGGGTCCCAGGCGCTGTCCAGATCCCCAGGCACAATACAGCGCAATGTCCCAGGATCTTCCACTCACCTGCGAATCTCTTCAGGATTTCTCACATATCCGGGCAGCGCTCCGGGATTTTATACACATTCTTCAGGTCAGTAGAAACAGCTTCTGGTTCCCAGAGTTTCACATTCTCACTCCTATGAAGAAAATGTCCCATCATCACTCAGCTGCTCTGTACACACATCACCGCAGAGGCGCTACCGGGGATATAAGAGCAATGAACATCAGAAACGTACCTTCTCAATGTGGTTTTCACATCCTGGAAGGAGAAAGAGAATCAATGTTCTTAGTTAAAACCATGTGTAAAAACCAGTGAATTTTCACTCTGCGCATCAACCTTTCACCTAGAAAACAAATCAACCCTCCCAGGCTTCACTGTTTTGTGGTAAAAACTCCTATGACATTTTGCATTAACACTTGTTTCATTTATGTAGGTGAGACAGGAATTTAGCTAAAGGATTCTTCCTTCTAGGGACCCAACCCATCAGTATCTGTGTTTATCACCTGTGTTGGGTTCAATGTTCTGGAGTCAGAGCAGGGATGGTTTCAGCTCAGTATCATTCTCGTATCATCCATTTAATCTCCCATGGCCTCACTGGGTCTCCATGAGGAGAATTCCCCTCTAACATGAACTGGGATATTTTGGAACTGATGGAGCCCTTAGCCGGATGTTCTGTTTGTCAGTAATCCACAGAACACATTTACTCCAACTGCTGGAATCCAGACCCAGGGATCTGAGTCATAATTCTGGATGGGTGGAGAATTTTATTGCCATCTCACCTTTAGCAGCTCGATAACTGGTTGCTGACACTTCTCCTCGATCTCTGTGATCAGCTGCTGCAGAGAGGAGCTTTGCTGGGAGAGTTTGGTTACATTTTCCTGTAGTCTCTGCAGAGTCTCCCTTTCCTCCTCCTCCAGACTCTGAAGAAGCAGCTGCTCCTCCTCTCTCAGCAGTGTGTGCAGTTTGTTAAATTCACCTGCAATCATCTCTCTCTTGTTCTTCACTTTCCTCTTGAGAAAGAAAAATAGGAAAGGCACAGAGAAAACGTGAGCCAGATGTTGAGTTACACAGACTGGGCCTCTGTCCATGAAGCAAGGAATGTTAAATCACTATCAGATTTGTAAGGATATTTACTTCTTTGAGAAACGTACCATAAAGGGACAAAGAGTCCTGTGGTACCTTATAGGCTAACAGATGTATTGGAGCATGAGCTTTCGTGGGTGAAACTATAAAGGGTTTGTTTTAGTTCAGAGTTAATACGGCCAGTTCCATAGTGGGGTTGTCTAGGGTGCTTTGTAAAGCCGCAGTATGTTATTTTGGGTGGCATGGGATGGACACAGTGGAGTGGGGAGAAATTGAGGGAACAGGAGAGATTTACAGGGGGCTGCACAGGGTGTTTGCAGGGGGATGTGGGTGTCCAGTGCTGGGCACTCAGACACCAAGGGGAGCCGTCACAGCGGGATGTGGGCGATGCTCCTTCTGACAACCTGCTCCTAAGGCTGCAATGTTCGGGACCTAGGGCTGGTGCTAATAGTCCTTCGGGTGCCATCCTTGGGCTCACATGGGTGTTGGGCGCCCAGGATATTGTCAGGGCTGGCTTTGGCCTCACTCAGCCTGGCCGAGTGCCCCATGCCCATGTGCCCAGTGACCAGCCAGTGTCTTCCTCACACACCCCACGCTCTCTGTGGGGTTTTCACTGTAAAAGACAGGTGAACTGGCACAGACATTGTGTCCCCCGGGTTCATCATTTGGCTACAGACAAGCACATGTAAAGTCACAGTAACAGTAGCAAGTGACTGGAACGAGGTGGCCACATGATGGCAGCAGAGGCTGTGAAGTGGCTGAGCTCTGCCTGGCTTTACACCAGTGGTCCCCAATCTTTATGTGGCCAGTAGCACATTCATGTTTTCAGAAGAGTGTGGCGGGCACCAACAATTTGTCAAGGCTTATTTTTTATTTGTACATTAAATAATATGAAAAACATCATATTTAATATTGCATAATATATGAATCCATAAGATAAAAAAGGTAATTTTACATGTAAAATGTATTTATTAAATTATTTGTCAATTACTCTTTCACCTTACCATGTGAATTTGCTCTTTTTTATCTACCTGTAAGAAAAATTAAGGAGTTTTTACAAAATAAATATCATAAACAGTTTTCATCTTATTTATTTACAAAAAGTTAAACATTGATGAACTGCTGGTCCAAATATATTTATTATTCTTACTTTAACATAGCCAGTTACGGTTAATTAAAAATATTCTTTGTATTGTTACTTGTATCTGGATTTCAATAAACAAACAAACATGAAAAAAAGTTAAACACAAGTCAATCATACGTGCTCATCAGCACTTAAAGGAAAATAGGTCTCATTAATTCACGTGGTTTTCCTAATAAAGTCAGTGTGATTTTTGGCACTGCATTTCTTCAGCCAATTTTTCGTAGTTGGGAGAGTAGGATGATATTCCCATTCGTAAGCAATCATCAAGATGGGCATCTGTAAGCCGAGATCTGTATTTTGATTCTATGATGTTCATTGTTGAAAACAGAACTTCACATAGATAAGTGGAACCGAAATACGATTTTATTTTGTATGCTACATTTTTCAAGGTAGGAAACTTTTTTCGGTCAACCAGATTCCAAAAGTTTTCATTTGAGCCACGTTTGTCTTTTCCCTGGAGCTCAAGATTTAAAATGTTCAATTTGTCAGTGATGTCGGCAAGAAAAGCGAAGTCCATTAACCAGCTGGAGTCTTCTAGTTGCTCAAAGTTCTGATTTGTGGACTTCAGAAATTCTTTGATTTCTTCAATTAGGCTTAAAAAATGTGCAAAACTTTACCTTTGCTCAGCCATCGTACTTCTGTGTGCAAGATAAGATAGATTGTTTATCATCAACATCTTCCAACAGGGCCTTAAAAAGTCGGTGTTGCAAAGGTTTCGCTCAAATAGTTAATTATTTTAATAATGACGTTCAGGACATGTTGAAAAGAAAGAACTTTGACGCACAAAGCTTCTTGGTGGATAATGTAATAAGACAAAGTTCGGAAAGGATTCATTCTTCTTACAGAGTGCAATGAATCCACGGGCACTGCCCATCATTGCTGGTGCCCCATCAGTGGTGATCGCAGACAGCTTGAGTAGTGGCAAACTAATTGATGTTGCATATGATTTGAATAAATTACAGATGTCCTCACCCTTTGTTCACCCTTTCATAGGCAATACTTTTAGTAACTCTTCTTTTACGGTGAAGTCACTAAATACCATCCTCACCATAACTGCCAATTGCCCTGTATCCAATGTATCTGTCGACTCATCGAATTGCAGTGAAAACCAGTCACTTGTTTCCAAGTCATCCTTTAGCTGAGTTTGCATGTCGCTTGAAATTGCATGTATCCTCCTCATAACTGTGTTGTCTGATAACTGCAAGTCTTGTATTGCCGACAAAATCTTGCCCTTGTTAGGAAATCCTTGAAACAGGCAATCAGCACCAGTCAAAAATGCTTCCTTCAACAATTCACCGTCTTGAAAGGGTTTTTTTCTTCTTTGTAAGCAGATGAGCAATTTTAAAGGAAGCAATAGTAGCACCTTTAGACTTTACCACTTGTCTAGTGAAAATAGATTGCTGGAGAGATAGAAGAAAATTAATCAACTCAGATCAAACCTTTCTCAACTCAGATTTAAGTGGATGGCTAATGTCAAAAGAACCGTGATTAGTTTGGAAATGGTGTTCGACATTAATTTTTTCAGCACTTCAATAGTACCCCCACACAATAAGCAAACACATTTCCCTTTCTTTTCAATAAAACAATAGGATTCTTCCCACTCTGTGTTGAAATAATGCATACGTTGTCTTTTATTTGAACCACTCATTTTGAGGCAAAATGTTAAAAAAATAATAAATTGCAAAGCACAAGAAAACATCAGTATCAGTGCAGCAGAAGAATACTCACATACAGGGCCAGCTCCAGGCACCAGTGGAGCTAGCATGTGCCTGGGGCAGCACATGCTATGGGGCGGCACTCAGTCCATTCTTGGGACAGAAGAGTCGGGGCGTTTTTTTGGTTTTTTTGGCGGCAGCTCTGGACAATGCCGAGAGAAGCCGCGAGGACAGAGAAACACCGGCGCCAGCAGCCTGCAGCCCTGGAGTTCTCTGTCCCCGGCAGGTGCAGGGCCGCAGCTTCTCTCCCCTGCTGGGCATTAGGCAGGCCCCGGGGACAGAGAATGCCATGCCCACAGCCTGAGTTCTCTGTGCTTGTCAGGCACGGGGCTGTGGCTTCTCTCCCGTTGGGCACTAGGCGGGTGCGCATAAATGCCCCGGCGGGTGCCATGGTGCCCGTGGGCACCGCATTGGGGACCTCTGCTTTACACTGACCTGCCCCTGGCTCTACTGACTCAGGGAGTGGCCACACTGCAATGGAGGAGTGAGGGCAGCACCTGAAGACACACTCCAGCTTGCTCGGGTGCTGGTGGCAGTGAAGCCACAGCAGCAGGGTCTGTACAAGCCCACCCAGCCCCCTGGGTAATGACTCAGGCTGATAGCCTGCAGCTGGCTGTTGGGGCCATTTAGACGCACCCTTGGGGCAGACTTTGCAAAGAGCTCAGCACCCAGAACTGGGTTCGATGTTCAGAAGAGCTCAGCTCACAGCCCAGCCCCAGCCCGGCCAGCTGAGTGATTTTGAACCTCACCCATGGGGTAAATCCTCCCCCCAGCTCTAGTGTCCGGCCCAGGCACTGGGCAGATGCTCTGCAGGGACTGTGAGGGAGGAGCTGGGGGAGGATGGAGAAGGAACAATCCCTGTGTCCTCCAGGCTGCAGACACACTGTGGAGCTATTTCATGGAGGCCCCTGAATCCCACTGGCTGCAGCAGCCTCTACACCACCCCCACCTGCAGGAGGGAAACAGGGTCCGTGTGATAGTGAAAACACTGCACCCACTATTGAGAATTTGCCCCTATCAGAGAGCACTGGGGTGAGTTTGCACCACCTCACTATGCCCAGGAACTGCCCCTCCTCTGCCACATACAGGAGCTGCTGTGCTGAGACCCCCACCAGAGACACAGCCTGATCCTGATGGCACCAAGCCTCTGTCACGGGGCAAGCAACCAGAGCAGGTTCATACCCTCATCCTAGAGCTTCACAGCTCCTTCATCCCTGGGAGCATTGCAGGGGGAAGGGCTCAGGGAGAGATAAAACCCGGACACTAACCTGCCACTCCGTGGTTTTCTCCTTCTCTTTAGACGTCAGCACCCGGGCTTCCTCCAGCTCCTTCCTCAGAGGGCCCAGGGCTCCCTGGAGTTTCTCCTGCAGTGAAATTGCGTGCAATAAACAGCCATTAGTCTGCCTGTCTGATGGGTGGAGAGTATTATAGAACCAAAGGGTTGGAAGGGACCTCAGGAGGTCATCTAGTCCAACCCCCTGCTCAAAGCAGGACCAACCCCCAACTAAATCATCCCAGACAGGGCTTTGTCAAGCCTGACCTTAAAAACCTCTAAGGAAGGAGATTCCACCACCTCCCTAGGTGACCCATTCCAGTGCTTCACCACCCTCCTAGTGAAAAAGTTTTTCCTAATATCCAATCGAGACCTCCCTCACTGCAACTTGAGACCATTACTCCTTGTTCTGTCATCTGGTACCACTGAGAACAGTCGAGATCCATCCTCTTTGGAATCCCCTTTCAGGTAGTTGAAAGCAGCTATCAAATCCCCCCTCATTCTTCTCTTCTGCAGACTAAATAATCCCAGTTCCCTCAGGCTCTCCTCATAAGTCATGTGCTCCAGCCCACTAATCATTTTTGTTGACCTCCACTGGACTCTTTCCAATTTTTCCACATCCTTCTTGTAGTGTGGGGCCCAAAACTGGACAGTACTCCAGACGAGGCCTCACCAATATCGAATAGAGAGGAATGATCACATCCCTCGATCTGCTGGCAATGCTCCTACTCAGAGCCGGCTCCAGGCACCAGCCGACCAAGCACGTGCTTGGGGCGGCACCTTGGGGCAGGGCGGCGATCGAGTTTTTTTTTTTTTTTTGGTTTTTTTGTTTTGGTTCGTCGGGGCAGCACTGGAGGGGTTTTTTTTTGTTTTGGCGCTCGGGGGGCGGGGGCTTGGCGCGGCGCTTGGGGGCGGGGGCTTGGCGCGGCGCTCAGAGGAGGGGTGGGAGCTTGGGGCAGCGCGGCTCTTGGAGGGGGCGGGGCTTTGGGCAGCGTTGTGCTCAGGGGTGGGGCTTCGGGCGGCGTGGTGCTCGGGGGCAGGGGCTGGCGCGGCGTTCGGAGGGCAGGCGGGGGCGCGGAGCTTGGAGGGGGCGGGGCTTCGTGCAGCATGGCACTCGGGGGCGGGGCTTCGGGGGGGCGTGGTGCTCAGGGGCGGGGGTTTCGGTAGCGCGGCGCTCACGGGGTGGGGGTACAGCAGGGCGGCGATCTTCTTTTTTGCTTGTGGTGGCAAAAAAGTTAGAGCCGGCCCTGCTCCTACTTATACAGCCCAAAATGTCGTTAGCCTTCTTGGCAACAAGGGCACACTGTTGACTCATATCTAGCTTCTCATCCACCGTAAACCCTAGGTCCTTTTCTGCAGAACTGCTGCCTAGCCATTCGGTCCCTGGTCTGTAGCAGTGAATGGGATTCCTCCATCCTAAATGCAGGACTCTGCACTTGTCCTTGTTGAACCTCATCAAGTTTCTTTTGGCCCAGTCATCTAATTTGTCTAGGTCCCTCTGTATCCTATCCCTACCCTCCAGCATATCTGCCACTCCTCCCAGTTTAGTGTCATCTGCAAACTTGCGGAGGGTGCAGTCCACACCATCCTCTAGATCATTAATGAAGATACTGAACAAAACCAGCCCCAGGACCGACCCTTGGGGCACTCCGCTTGATACCGGCTGTGAGCTACACATGAAGCCATTGATCACTACCCGTTGAGCCCAACAATCTAGCCAGCTTTCTATCCACCTTACAGTCCATTCATCCAGCCCATACTTCTTTACCTTGCTGGCAAGAATACTGTGGGAGACCGTATCAAAAGCTTTGCTAAACTCAAGAAATAAGACATCCACTGCTTTCCCCTCATCCATAGACCCAGTTATCTCCTCATAGAAGGCAATTAGGTTAGTCAGGCATAACTTGCCCTTGGTGAATCGGTGCTGACTGTTCCTGACACTTTCCTCTCTTCTAAGTGCTTCAGAATTGATTCCTTGAGGACCTGCTCCATGGTTTTTCCAGGGATAGAGGTGAGGCTGACTGGCCTGTAGTTCCCCGGATTCTCCTCCTTCCCTTTTTTAAAGATGGGCACTACATTAGCCTTTTTTCAGCCATCCAGGACCTCCTCGATCGCTATGAGTTTTCAAAGATAATGGCCAATGGCTCTGCAATCACATCAGCCAACACCTTTATCACCCTCAGATGCAGTGTATCTGGCTCCATGGACTTGTGCTCACCCAGCTTTTCTAAATAGTCCTGAACCACTTCTTTCTCCACAGAGGGCTGGTCACCTCCTCCCCATACTGTGCTGCCCACTTCAGCAGTCTGGGAGCTGACCTCGTTCGTGAAGACAGAGGCAAAAAAAGCATTGAGTACATTAGCTTTTTCCACATCTCTGTCACTGGGTTGCCTCCCCCATTCAGTAAGGGGTTTACACTTTCCCTCACCTTCTTCTTGTTGCTAACATACCTGTAGAAACCCTTCTTGTTACTCAACATCCCTTGCTAGCTGCAACTGCAAGTGTGATTTGGTCTTCCTGATTTCACTCCTGCTTGCCTGAGTAATATTTTTATACTCCTCCCTGGTCATTTGTCCAATCTTCCACTTCTTGTAAGCTTCTTTTTTGTGTTTAAGATCAGCAAGGATTTCACTGTTAAGCCAAGCTGGTCGCCTGCCACATTTACTATTCTTTCTACACAGGGGCTGTCATAAACAGATAGTTAAGGGTTAAAGTCTCTTTTACCTGTAAAGGGTTAACAAGCTCAGTAACCTGAGGAACACCTAACCAGAGGACCAATCAAGGGACAAGATAGTTTCAAATCTCTGTGGAGGGAAGGCTTTGTCTGTGTTCTTTGTTTAAGTGTTCGTGCTCTCTTTGGATCTAAGAGAGGCCAGACATGTCTCCAAGTTCTCCTGGAGTATTTCCTACTATCCAGTATAGTGAGTATTGGTTAAAAAGGCGGATTAGTCTTTTAAGTTGATTTCTACATTTGCAATTGTGTGTTGCTGGATAAATTCTTTATTTCTGTTTGCTGTTACTTTGATTATGCTGAGGAGGAGGGAGGGGAAGTCTCTCCAGTTTTTACAAGTTAGACCCTGTATTTTTGCATCCTGGTAATACAGAGAGAGTGTACTTTTTTTTCTTTCTTTAATAAAATCTTTTCTTTTTAGAACTTGATTGATTTCTTCCCTTGTTTGGATTTTCAGGGGAGGGGAGGGGGAAAAGTGAATCCCTCTTTGTTTGATTCAAGGAGTTTGAATCAAGGTATCTCTTTCCAGGACTAGGGAAGGGGAGGAGGGAAATGGTTTGTTTCCCTTTGTGTTGAGATTCAAGGAGTTTGAATCGGGTATCTCTCCTAAGCACTAGGAGAGGGGAGGAGGGAAATGGTTTATTTCCCTTTGTGTTAAGATTCAAGGAGTTTGAATCAGGTATCTCTCCTAAGTACTAGGAGAGGGGAGGAGGGAAATGGTTTGTTTCCCTTTGTGTTGAGAGTCAGGTTTGAATCTGTGTTCCCCAGGGAGAGTTTTGGGGGAAGAGGCAGTGTGTTATCCACTTTAAACGTAACTGGTAGCAGCGAGAACCAGATCTAAACTAGGATTTTAGTTTAGAGGAGTCCATGCAGGTCCCCATCTTGGAACCCAACAGCTCCAAGTAGGGGAGAAGACCTATGACAGGGGCGGCTCTAGACATTTCGCTGCCCCAAGCACGGCGTCATGCCATGGGGGGCGCTCTGCCGGTCGCCGGTCCCGCGGCTCCAGTGGACCTCCCGCAGATGTGCCTGCGGAGGGTCCTCTGGTCCCGCCGCTCCGGTGGACCTCCCGCAGGCGTGCCTGCAGAGGGTCTGCTGGTGCCGCGGCTTCGGTGGAGCCGCGGGACCAGCGGACCCTCCGCAGGCACGCCTGCGGGAGGTCCACCAGAGCCGCGGGACCAGAGGACCCTCCGCAGGCATGCCGCCGAAGGCTGCCTGCCTGCCGCCCCCCTGGCAGCTGGCAGAGCGCCTCCTGTAGCATGCTGCCCCAAGCACGCACTTGGCATGCTGCGGCCTGGAGCTGCCCCTGTTTCTACACATCAGGATGGTTTGTTCCGGCAACCTCCATAAGGATTCTTTAAAATACAGCCAGCCCTTCTGGACTCCTTTTCCCCTCATGTTATTCTCCCAGGGGATCCTGCCCATCAGTTTCCTGAGGGAGTCAAAGTCTACTTTTCTGAAGTGCAGGGTCCATATTCTGCTGCTCTCCTGTCTTCCTTGTGTCAGGATCCTGAACTCGACCATCTCATGGTCACTGCCTCCCAGGTTCCCATCCACTTTTGCTTCCCCTATTATTTCTTCCCGGTTTGTGAGCAGCAAGTCTAGAAGAAATCTGCCCCTAGTTGGTTCCTCCAGCACTTGCACCAGGAAATTGTCCTCTACATTTATTTGCCAAAAACTTCCTGGATTGTCTATGCACCGTTGTACTGCTCTCCCAGCAGATACTGGAGTGACTGAAGTCCCCCCTGAGAACCAGGGCCTGTGATCTAGTAATTTCTGTTAGTTGCCAGAAGAAAGCCTTGTCCACCTCATCCCTCTGGTCTGGTGGTCTGTAGCAGACTCCCACCACAACACCACCTCACACTTCTAAACTTACTCCAGAGACTCTCAGGTTTTTCTGAAGTTTCATACTGGAGCTCTGAGCAGTCATACTGCTCTCTTACATACAATGCAGCTCCCCCACCTTTTCTGCCCTGCCTGTCCTTCCTGAACAGTTTATATCCATCCATCACCGTACTCCAGTCATGTGAGTTATCCCACCAAGTCTTTGTTATTCCAATCACATCATAATTCCTTGACTGTTCCAGGACTTCCAGTTCTCCCTGCTTGTTTCCCATGCTTCTTGCATTTGTGTATAGGCAGGGGCACCAACTTATATGGGCTCGAGGGGCTTAAGCCCCAGGAATATTCAAGGCTGAGGGCTGTGCTCCACCAATGTTTGGAGCTGCTGGGTTTCTCGCCTGCCCCCACCTCGGAGCTTCCCTGCCTGAAAGAAAACAGCCAGTGACTCTCTCCTTTGTTTGTGCTGTTTCTGCCTAAGGCTATCGAGATCAGCAGCCGGCAGCCTCTTGGAGCACCGGGGGAGGGGAAGAGGGAGAGAGGAGGAGGAAGGAGGCACACAGGTGCTTGGGAGCTCTCTCCCCCGCCCCCCCCCCCGGGGCAGCAGCAGGGGTGGGGAGGCCACACATGATGGCAACCCCCCCCCCGACCCGGTGTGATGAACTGGGAATGTTCTTAATGTTTTCTCTGAATACTGTGTTGGTGCCTCAGTGTCCCCTATGCAGTTCTTTGCTGCAAAGCAAAAGGCCAGTGCACCTAAATGCCTGGCACGCTGTATCCTAGCAACTGATGGCCTGGGCCCCTCCTCTGCAAAGGTGCCAGCTGAAGGTGTTGTAGACAAAGAGGTCAGGTGACCTCCTGGCCCAGAAAGGGGCTGAGCAGAGGAGGAGGGGCTGGAGGGGGTGGTTAGTCTGGAGCTGGCTGGGGACGAGGAGTGAAGTGCAGATGGGGGGGGGTCTGCCTCACTGCCCCCCTGCCCCCCAGGATGGACCCGGCCGAGGGGTCTGGTTCTCTGTACCTACAAGCTCTGTTTTAGACCCCATTCCTGTCATCGAATAAACCTCTGTTTTACTGGCTGGCTGAGAGTCACGTCTGACTGCGAAGTGGGGGGGCAGGACCCTGTGGCTTCCCCAGGACCCTGCTGGGGCGGGCTCACTGTGGGAAGTGCATGGAGGGGCATAGAATGCTGAATGCTCCAAGGAGAGACCCGGTAGGTGAAGCCGTATGAGCTTCTTGCCCTGCAGACAGTCCGCTCCAAGAGAGAGGAGGCTCCCCAGAGTCCTGCCTGGCTTTGTGGGGAGCAGTTCCAAAGCATCGCCCAGGGACTCCGTGACACACAGTACCCACCATAGGAGAGGTGAGTGGGCTTTCTGGACCTGAGAGAGTCCCTAGGAGCATGTGCAGCAACTGTGGTGCAGAGTGAGTGTGCTGCAGGGAGGGGCGAGAGGAGGGGTCCCTCCCCTGGAGCTAGCTGCTGCCGGTAACGGGGTGCGGGGGGAGTTGATAGATAAAACAGTTTGACTTTGATTTCTTTATGCAATGATTTCGAGCTAATGACCTGTTGTCCTAACAAACATTGCTACTAAGTTCTTTGGTCAAGGAGAGAAACGTGGAATGTCTGTGTCAGCAGATAAATAAACCTATGTACCCACTGTCCCTGACTTAGGAAAACATGTTTCTGTCAATATGGTCTGATATGACATCAAAAAGACTATATAAATGTAATGAAAATCTTGTATCAGGGTGTCCTCCCTCTGGCACTAGTCGAGGGAGGCACCCGCTCAGCTGAATGCTCAATAAAGAGTCTGTGTATCAAACTTAGTCTTGCTCTCTGTGTCTCTCTTTGGAGAAATTGACTAGCTCCGGGGAGAAACGGGCCCATTTTTGGCTAACAATTGGCGACTCCGCCAGGACACTCCCTGTAGAGGGCGCTAGCGCTGCCGGTGGCTGGTAGGTTGGTATCGAGAAAAGTGGCCACCTCGAGCTGATTGTGCGGCTCGTGTTCTCGAACCACCATAGCTGGACGGGGCGATGGTGTCCTCTCTAGAGGAGGTCCCAAAAGGACACAAGAGCACTGAGTTTTGGTTCGTCAACGTCCCCAAGCCGGACGCGGCCACTCCGGCCGGTAAGTGCGTTTTCCTCCAGGGTTTGAGGAATATTGCCCCCGAAGTGTGGGTTGGATGACGGAAACCCCAAAACGGCCCGATAAGCAGAAAGGTATATACTAGTAATATTGTTGTGTTTTGTGGATGTCTTATTTGTAATATGTTGTGTGTATGTCCTGTATCAAATACATTGTGTTATAGTAAGGAATAAAGCAGTTCATGGCCGATGACTAACTCCACCAGCTCATGGGCCGTTCTGGACAATTACTGGGACTTGGAGCAACCCCAGGGAGTGCTCCTGTTCCTGGTAGTAGTAATTTTATTGTTTCTATTAATATTTTGTTGGAAACCAAAACTATAATTGCTCAAGTAGATAGTTAGACAATTTGTGTGTATGTGTAAGGAGTGAATGCATATCCCTTTCTTCTTCCCTTGGATGACTTTGTGTATGTAGATTGCATTGTGTTTTAGAATTCTGGGGCCTACTCAGTATGTTAGATAATTGGACGGCGTTTAGACGCCATGCGGACTATGGAATAGTCTTATGTAAAAATGATCTTATGAAGTGTTCCACCAAAGAATGGCGAACATTTGGGGTAGGATGGCCAGGTGGTGGCACACTGAAATTAGAGATTGCACAAGCTGTGCATGGCATTGTGACCCGAGAGGCATTGGGACCAGTACCTATATATTGATGAATGGCAGGACCTGGTGGCCGATCCCCCTCTCTGGTGAAAGATTAGGTAGACACCCAAGACAGCAGTTTGACTGGCCCCCTCATCCAATACAAAAAGCCAAAAGAGAAATGACGAAGCCAGGGCTCTGTTTAGGTTACCCGGCCAGGGCAACCCGATATATCAAATGCCCTTACAAGAAACTATGACACCTAGTGGTAAAATGACTATAAGTCCTAAACGACGGACCATCGAAAAGGGACATAAAAATGCGGTTTCACCGCTCCCAATTTTCTATTACACAGAGGAGTCAGGCAGTGACTCTCCCCAATGGGGGGGGCCGAGGGACCCAGCGGCTCCTATTAGCAGCACAAGCTGCTGAGCTGGATCCCACGGTACAAATTAAAGTAGGGAGCCGCCGAATTGAAGCCCTTATTGATACTGGGGCCGCCCTTAGTTTATTCCCCCTTACAAGGCTCCCCAAAGTACAGCTCCAGGACATGCTATAGTTCAGGGGATTGAAGGATAACATACAGCATTAGAAAATTCCACTCCTCCTAGTTTAAATGGGAGTGCGGATGTTAGCTGCATAATTTGCTTTTAAGTCCTGTGTCAGGGGCATCCTGTACAGCGCAAACGGTAGAACCCTAATCCAGGTCATCCTCGATAGCCCCAACCACGAAATCCACAAGAATTGAGGGCTTTCTTAGGACTAACTGGGTTTTGTAGGCTTGGGAAGTCCCTGACTAAGGAAGGTTTGCTCTATTGGACATGGACCAGGAAAATGGAAAAAGCATTTAAAGAGCTTAAGGCAGCTTTAACTCAGCCACCTGCCCTAGCTCCCCCGGATCCATGAAACCATTTACCCTTTATGTCCATGCAAGAGGTGGAGTGGCAGCAGGAGTCCTGTGCCAACGATCAGGACCTACCTGGCAGCCCATTGGATATTATTCAAAAATGTTAAATCCCGTTGCCAGGGAATAGCCTGCCTGTTTACAAGCTGTTACAGCAGCTAGCCTCCTCGTACAGGCAGCTGAAAAATTAACCCTGGAGATACTGAAGTTATAGTCCCCCATGGGGTATCAGGGACAGGAGCTGGAGAACAGGCACTCCCGATACAAGGTGGGACCCTTGTTAGCCGAGACCCTGTGGAGAGAGAAATGATTCAGTACATCCTCACGTCCTCAGACCAATGGAGGATGTACACTGGGAAATGGGACTCTGACTCTATGTCTCCGGGCTACACTCTGTTTTGCTGCAGCTGCATCAATGCGTGGGTGCCTTTTCGGGCCCTTCCCTTGGACCAGCCCATGCGCCTGTTCCCAGACCGAGTCAGCAAAAGAAGACACCAGCCCTAAAGGTAATAATTGGAGATATACCAATCTCCTAGAACTGGAAAGGACCTTGAAAGGTCATTGAGTCCAGTCCCCTGCCTTCACTAGCAGGACCAATTTTTGCCCCAGATCCCTAAGTGGCCTCCTCAAGGATTGAACTCACAACCCTGAGTTTAGCAGGCCAATGCTCAAACCACTGAGCTATCCCTCCCTCCAGAAGCCTGGGGTGGCACAGGTGAAGACTTCGCTTGGAAATACCAGCGGCTAACCAACCTAAAGGCACCGTTTGAGATAAGACAATGAAAGTGTTGTTGATAGTTTTGTTTATGTACCTCCAATGCTATAATGGTTGGGAAAATAGGTTTTTACAATTGGGAAAGACGGTAGTGAATTCTTTTAATCTTAGTAACTGTTGGGTATGTGAAGGCCCAGGAGAAGTGAATGAATGGCCTTGGGTAGCCCAGCCGGTACAACCCAAATGGTGGGTCAGCAATTTAAGTATAATCCACAATGGAACAGAAATGTGGCCTGAGGATAGCAGTCCCTGGCGACTCTATTCTTCTGGAATGGGTATTCTTTGCCTTAATCGAACAAAACGGGAGGGAGTGCATGTAGGAGAAAGTAAATGTAAATGAACTCTATCCCTAGGATTTGATTGTTATGATCCCAATTGTCACCCGTACAATTGTTCTAAATATCAAGGGCGCTGAAACTACACCCATGTAAGGCTTACCAATAAGACCTGGGTAAGATGTTCCTACCAGCAGTATATATGAATTCAAACTAGAACAGGTACAAAGAAGGGCCACTAGAATGATCCGAGGAATGGAAGGCCTTTCGTATGAAAGGAGACTTGAGGAGCTCGGTTTGTTTTCCTTAACCAAAAGAAGGATAAGAGGAGATATGATTACACTCTTTAAATATATCAGAGGGATAAATACCAGGGAAGGAGAGGAATTATTTCAGCTCAGTGCTAATGTGGACACGAGGACAAACGGATATAAATTGTCAGTCAGGAAATTCAGGCTTGAAATTAGACGAAGGTTTCTAACCATCAGGGGAGTGCAATACTGGAACAGCCTACCGAGGGAAACAGTGGGGGCGAAGGACCTCCATGACTTTAAGATTAAGCTAGACAAGTTTATGGAGGAGATGGTATGATAGGATAACGGGTTTAGTCAATAGTCAATAGGTCAATAGTAAATAGTACAATGGGTCAATGGTATGATATAACCTTTTCCAGAGGGTTTGGCTGGAGAGTCTTGCCCGCATGCTCGGGGTTCAGCTGACCGCCATATTTGGGGTCGGGAAGGAATTTTCCTCCAGGGAAGATTGGCAATGGCCCTGGAGGTTTTTCGCCTTCCTCCGAAGCATGGGGCAGGGGTCGCTTGCTAAGGAGTGGGTGGATCGGCTTATGTGGCCTGCATCTTGCAGGAGGTCAGACTAGATGATCATAATGGTCCCTTCTGATCTTGAATTCTATGATTCTATTCTATGATTCTATGATATAGGTGAAGGTTGTAAAGCGGTAAGACAGGATAGGTTCTTTGATAGCTTTCTATTTTTAAGCTGCCAGCAAGACAATAACACTAGTGAGGATCACGTAGTATGGGTCCATCGGTGGGCATGGCAGCACTTAAATGGAACCCGGGTGACCTTCTTTAAACAATTTTGGTCTAGTACCAACCGGCCAAAATTGGGCTGGAATTGTGTTTGGAAAACGGGAGCTGGAGCATGGAAATGTAATTACTGTAATTCTGCCAGTAAATCAATTGATTCAGGGGGACCTTTAGGGCCAGGTAATTATTTATACTTTAAACAACCTCGTTACATAGGCTCTGAAGCCTGGGATGGTCTGGCCTCTCGTGACGTGGGCTCTGAAGCCTGGGATGGTCCTTTTACTAATGGAACCTGGGCCCTAAAAGGTCATTACTGGATTTGCAGGCAACATGCTTATCGAAGATTGTCTCCAAATTGGACAGGGGTATGTTACGTTGGATATATTAGGCCCTTGTTCTTTCTACTACCCAAAATACAGGGAAACAAATTAGGAATCAAAGTATATGACGATCTAATTAGAGACAGGCGGTTCGTGGACTCCGCTTTGGCCACCGGAAGCTCCCAAACATGGGAAGCTCAGGAATGGCCCCCTGAAAGAATTATACAACATTATGGACCGGCCACTTGGAATCCTAATGAATTAGTATCCGGGGCCAGGGAACCTATTTATAATCTAAATAGGATAATTAGGCTACAGGCTGTTTTGGAAGTATTAACTAACCAAACAGCCGCGGCTCTCAACCTTTTGGCCGATCAAGCAACTCAAATGCGAAATGCGATCTATCAGCACCATATAGTTCTTGATTATTTACTGGCCGAAGAAGGAGGAGTTTGTGCGAAGTTGAATGAGTCTAATTGCTGTTTACAAATCGATAATAATGGAAAAGTGGTAAAACAGCTAACAAAGGAAATGAGAAAGTTAGCACATGTCCCAGTTCAAACGTGGGGAGGGTGGAATATGGACTGGCTTACTTCTTGGCTACCACCATTAGAATGGCTCCGAAAAGGTTTCCTCCTCTTTGCATTCTTTATTGTAGTTTTATTAGCCCTAGCTTGCCTTGCTCCTTGCCTAGTTACATTAGTCCAACGCATGGTAAATCAAATTACATATCAACGAATGATGGTGCTATATCAGCCAGTAAACGCCAAGGACTGGGGACCCTAAAACTGTCAAAATGTTAAAGAACAAAAAGAACAAACAAGCCCAGTACAAATTGGTGGGGCTCATGGACCTGGGGTTCATGGATACGATGGCTTAAACACATATATACATCCCTAGTTGCAGTGATATGTATTGCATTATTTTTTTGTTGCTGTCTTTATTGTTTCTGTTTGTACTCTCCTTTTCGCGGGACCAAACACTGGGATCCTTAGTCCCCCAGTAGCTCTCTAAATGCTTTATTAAAAGGGGGGATTGATAGATAAAACAGTTTGACTTTGATTTCTTTATGCAATGATTTCGAGCTAATGACCTGTTGTCCTAACAAACATTGCTACTAAGTTCTTTGGTCAAGGAGAGAAACGTGGAATGTCTGTGTCAGCAAATAAATAAACCTATGTACCCACTGTCCCTGACTTAGGAAAATATGTTTCTGTCAATATGGTCTGATATGACATCAAAAAGACTATATAAATGTAATGAAAATCTTGTATCAGGGTGTCCTCCCTCTGGCACTAGTCGAGGGAGGCACCCGCTCAGCTGAATGCTCAATAAAGAGTCTGTGTATCAAACTCAGTCTTGCTCTCTGTGTCTCTCTTTGGAGAAATTGACTAGCTCCGGGGAGAAACGGGCCCATTTTTGGCTAACAGAGTCCTCTCTGGCCCTAGCCCTGGGGCAGCCTGTCTGCATCCCAAGTTCCTTATTCCCAGCCCTGTGCCCCCAGCACCCCAACCCTGAGCACCCTCCTTCACTGTGAACCCCTCATCCCCAGCCCCACCCCAGAGCCCTCACCTGAGGGGAAAAACGTGCAACTTAAATTTGGTGGTCAGTTTGGAGTATCATTGTGTTTAGCACAATACTTGATTATTTTACACTCCTTTAAAGTATATAACTAGTCGTATACAGGTGTTACAAAGTGGGAATGTTCTTCTCTGAATACTGTGTGGGTGCCTCAGTTTCCCCTATGCATTTCTCAAGTATCTAGATGGTGGGATAAGGGGGTGTGCAGAGGCATAGCGAGCGCCCTTCGTACCCTCCGACCGGAAGGGGCCCCGCAAGGAAGGGGGCCCCTAAAAGTGGCAAAAAGATGTAAGGTATAACTAGGTAAGTGACATTTATTGACGCTATTGCACAATCCATGTCGGTTTTACTGACAAAACCGTGAAGTCATTATGATACATCATAATACTATTGGCTACATCAGTTGTCTGTCGGTCAGTTTCGAATTTTAGTTGGACCCATTCAAAGAATGTGTATTTGCATTCATAATGGCGGTCGGCGGATAAATGTTATTAATTTAGTTGTTTAATTTTTTATCGTTTGAAACGATTCGTTTCCAATGCAGAAGCGTGCTTTGTGATGTCTAAGAGAACGTATAAGAGCGGAGCTAGTAAACGAAAGGCAGCAAAAGATGCCGAGAAGGAACTTGAGAAAATTCCAAAGTTGTCAACATATTTTGTGCTGCAATCCAATGTACAGGTACAGGCACATGAAACGGACAGCGCTAGGAGCGACAAATCGTATCCAGAAGTATCCAGAAGTGCTTCAAGTGAGGTCGAAGGTGAAGCCAGTTGTTCTACCAAACAAACTGTGACAGATATTCCAGCTGCTGCCGGGAAAGAAGTATCTGAATCTGAACCACTGACTGATGATCCAGGAGATTGGCCGTCTATAATATCGGACAGGCAAGTGTGTGACATTGTTGCATGTGGCCCACCGCAGCAGAATGAAAGTTATGAATTTCCATTTAACGAGGAAAGACGGAGGTTCACAAGTACTCATTTCTATCGAACCATGGCAAATGGTGAGAAAATAAGACGTTCATGGTTAATGTACTCAGTTCAGAAAGATGCCATTTTGTGTTTTTGTTGTAAATTATTTGGCACTGGTGACATACCGCTACGTTGTGGAACATCTGCTTGGAAAGTACTGTCAAAAAGACTTCAGCAGCATGAAACAGGCAAAGGTCATCAAGACTGTATGGTGGAATGGTTTGATCTTCGGTCAGGCATAGTAAACCGTACATCTATTGACCAACTCGAATTGCAGGCTTTTCTGAAAGAAAGAGATTTCTGGAGAAATGTTGTCAAATGCATGGTTGATGTCGTTATTTTCTTGTCCGAAAGAAACTTGGCATTTTGAGGAAGTAATGAAAAGCTCGGTGATCCTTCGAATGGCAACTTTTTGGGACTGTTTGAATTGCTTGCAAAGTATGATACTGTCCTCAGCGAACTTTTACAGAGGATTAAGAAGGCAGAGACACATGTTCAGTACCTCAGTCCACAGATCCAAAACGAGCTGATTCAACTTGTTGCCAGTAACATTCAAGAGGCCAACATACCGCAGCTTAAAAAAGCAAAATATTATTCAGTTATTTTGGACTGTACTCCCGACGTGTCACATGAAGAACAGATGTCTGTGGTGTTACGCTTTGTTGAATGCAACGGTGAAGATGGTGTCAATATTCGTGAAGCGTTTGTTGGTTTTCTTAATGTTCATGATACAACTGGCGAGGGCTTATTGGAAGCGTTTCTTGAAAAGGCAAACAATTTAGGAATAGACATTGCTGACATGAGAGGCCAAGCTTATGATAACGGCGCAAATATGAGAGGGAAGAATAAAGGCGTTCAAGCCCGCATGCTAGAAATAAATGACCGTGCCTTGTATGTACCATGTGGAGCTCACACTTGGAATCTTGTGATCTCAGACACGGCAAAGTCATCGAAATATGCCGTTGACTTTTTCGGTCTGATTAACAGAATATACGTTATCTTTTCTTCGTCACCTTCACGTTGGGATATACTTCAAGAACATATGCCAATATCTGTTAAAGTGTTATCAGACACTCGTTGGGAGTCGAGAATTGATGCTGTGAAGCCATTGCGTTATCACCTTGAAGAATTGCGCAATGCTTTGTCATCTTTGCGAGAATATGCACTCAAAAAGAAAGATGGCAATAGAGCAACAGAAGCCAGTGCGCTTTTAGACCATGTTACTACGTGGCCTTTTGTTCTGACTGTGTACACGTGGTACGATATACTATTTCACGTCAATAAAACCAGCAAATTAATTCAGTCACCAGATGTGTCAATTGACGTACTGCAGGCAGAAGTCGGTGCTACAATGAAGTTTTTGGAAGACTATCGAAATACAGGATATAACTCTGTGGTCACAAATGCACATGAAATAGCAGAGCATATGGGTATTGAGCAGGTGTTTCCAGAAACCAGGGTGCAACGTAAGAAGAGAATGTTTGATTACGAATGTGCTGATGATTCAAGTCGTCTTTCTGCCGAAGAAAAATTCAAATCACAGTTCTTTCTTGTTCTCACTGATCAGGCCATATCTTCTGTTTTGTCGCAATTTGACCAACTCGTGGAGTGGTATAAGTTGTTTGGATTTCTGTACAACGCTAACAGCCTGAAGCAGTGTCACAGAGAAAACGAACTGGAGAATCACAGCAAAAATTTTGAAAGAAAAATGGGAGACATTGATGCCAACGAACTCATAATGGAATTGAATCATTTTATTTATGTCATCGAGAAAGAGAGAGGACTTGTCACGGCAAACAATTTTTTAACGTACATATACAAGAACAGCCTTCAGGAGATATATCCGAATCTTTGCATTTGCATCAGAATTCTTCTGACCACACCAGTTACTGTCGCCGGTGCTGAAAGGAGCTTCAGCAGAATGAAACTGATCAAGAATATCCTGCGCTCAACCATAACAGATGACAGGCTTTCTGCGCTTGCAGTTATCTCAATCGAAAACAAGATTGCCAGATCTCTGGACTATGACGCATTGATTAACCATTTGCGGAGAACAAGGCTTGAAAGAAGCACTTTGCGTAAATATGGAATACATGTACACTGTAGGCCTATGTATACATAATATGAACCCTGTATATTGTATAAAATAAATACCGCATTCCAGTTTCTGCATTGTAAGGGGCCCCGGACATATGTTCGGAGGAGGCCACGTTCTTTGTTGCTACAGCCCTGGGGGTGTGATTGTTGTAGAACCCTAGAGGGCCAGTGTGAGCTGTCTGCACAGAGAATGGCCGAAACCCTGTCTCCAGGCAACTGATGGCCTGGGCCGCACTCCTGCAAGCTGCCAACTGAAGGTGTTGGAGAACAAAGAGATCAGGTGGCCTCCTAATTCCTGGAAAAGAGACAAAGGCCAGAGGAGGGAGTGTCAGTGCCTGTGCAGACTTCCGGGAAGTGCATGGTGTGGAAGGGGATGCTGGGATGCTTTGGAACTACTCCATACAAAGCCAGTCAGGACTCTGGGGGAGCCTCCTCTCTCTGAGCATACTGTCTCCAGGGCAAGAAGCTTACACCTTCCTGGGTCTGACCTCGGAGCATTCAGCATGCCCTTCCACACCGTGCGCTTTCCGCAGCGAGTGTGCCCAGGCAGGTCCAGGGGCAACCAGAGGTCCCTGCACCCCAACTCTGCAGTAAACCGGACTCTCAGCCAGCTGGTAAAACAGAAGGCTTATTAGATGACAGGATCACAGTCTAAAACAGAGCTTGTAGGTACAGAAAACAGGACCCCTCAGTCAGGTCCATCTGGGGGGGGGGGAGACCAGACCCAAGTTCTGGGCCTCTCCCGATTTCCCCAGCCAGCTCCAAACTGACACTCCCTCACCTGGCCTTTGTGTCTCTTCCAGACAAGGAGGCCACCTGATCTCTTTGTCCCCAACACCGTCAGTTGGCACCTTGCAGAGGAAGCTGAGGCACCCACACAGTATTCAGAGAAAACATTAAGAACATTCCCACTTTGTCACAACAGGTGCAACAAAATTTAATACCGTATATTGAAGCAGGCAAGTGCTGCTTCTGACTTTCCACTTTTAATTGACCCCACTTTTAATCTTGACCCCACTTTTAATCTTGTGGTGCCGACGCATTGTAGCTTCATTTTATAGCGGCTTACAGGGTGAGAGCAGGGGGGGGACCACCATTTTGGGTCCCACCAAAAATTATACGAACCTGTTGCCTATGCCCCCACTACCAGCCCCTGCAGTTTAGTTTCACTCTCCTGAGCAGAGGAAGGAAGCAGCCTTTTCAACCTTTTTTTTTTTTAAAGCAGATTGCACAACCAGGAGCCAATCACGTGGGAAATTAAAAAACGAACAAACAACATACAAAGCAGAAGCCACGGCCTGGGAAAAGCCCCCAAACAAGTTACTTACAGAAATGAATAGGTGATTTAATTACATACACAAAGAAGCCAAGGCTGCTCCCCTGTTTCTACATCCAAGGATCACATTAGAAATGGGAGTTCAGGTTCAGCTGTTTGTCCTCTATGACCTAAATCCTTTTCATAGTCCCTGCTTTCCAGGCCACCCCTAGAGCACAGGGAACTGTGGCCACCAGTCTTCCTTCCTAGCTATAGGGCCTTGCTGTTGGCTGTATTAAAATGCATTTGTTTTACTAATCCCAGTTTACCAAACCATCCGGGCTGCTCTGTGCAACTGCCCTGTCACTAGCATTATTTACCACCACTCCCAGCCAGCTGTGTTAGCCACAGAATTTATTAGCAGTGATTTTATATTTACTTCCAGATCGTTAATTACAAAGTTGAATAATGAGGGGGCTACAGCCAATCCCTGTGCCTCCTCGTTAACAGCTCTCCCATTCAGTGACGATGCCCCATTGTCAGTTACAAGGTCAGAGATTTAGGTTGGACATTAGGAAAAGCTTCCTAACTGTCAGGGTGGTTAAGCACTGGAATAAATTGCCTAGGGAGGTTGTGGAATCTCCATCATTGGAGATTTTTAAGAGCAGGTTAGATAAACACCTGTCATGGATGGTCTAGATGGTGCTGGTCCTGCCATGAGTGCAGGGGGCTGGACTTGATGACCTCTCGAGGTCCCTTCTAGTCCTATGATTCCATGATTCTATAAGCCCATGAGTGAATCCATCCCTGTTCAGCACACGCACAGTGTTTTCCTGAATCAGACTCCAAAACAGAAGCTTTTGAGAACACAGGAGTCACCAAAGCAAATCAGACCAGAGTCTGACTAGTCTGAGATCCTGTCTGTGACAGAGGCCCCAATCTCTGATCCATGACAATCTTACTTCTCATACCATGACTCAATTTTCTTATAACCTTTTGTAAGGAAATCTGTCAAAGGCTTGTGAAATTCCACAGGAACTTTTAGCTCATCTACCTTGTCTCTCTAATACCCTGGGACCAGCCAAGCTACACTTATACCGCAAACACATAAACCGTGTCAGTGGGTTCTCCTTTGTCCACTGTTTAATTGACATGCTCAAAGAATTCTGATAGATTTAGGGAGACCCCATTTTCCTTTGCAGAAGCTGGGCTGGTTAGAACTCAGCATAGCATGACCGCACAGTTCTCTGTTAGTTATTGTTTACCAGGCCCTGCATAAAGCTCACCGGGCTGTAATTCTCAGGATTACCTCTATCAAATTGTTAAAACTGGGTACAACATTCCCAGCCCTCTGATTCTCCAGAAGAGTAACTGATTTTAATGAGAGGTAGATTACTGTTAGCAGCTCAGCCATATCACTCTTAGGTCATTTCCGAACTCTCGGGCATTTGCCATCTGGTCTTGGTGGCTGCTGTTTCTTTAACTTACCAGTTTGTTCCAATCTCTCCTCTTCACACCCCAATCCATTATCTTTATTTCATGAACAGAGCAGCCCCAACACCCTGCTGAAAACTGATGCAAAGAAATCACATATTGTCTCTCAGTATTGTCCTTACCGTCCTCAATTGCTTCCTTTCCCCTGCTGATCCAAGGCATCCTTCATTTCTCTCACAGGCTTTCTGATTCTGATGGACTGAAATAATTCCCTGGTATTTGGTTTATATCTCTGCCTGGTCACTCTTCTAATTCCATTTTAGCCTCCTAATTCCCATCATGCACTTCACCTGATATACGGTGTGCTCCTTTTTCTTGGCTTCACAGGGTTAATATTTTCCATTTGCTGAAGGATCCCTGTTTTGGCTCTAACAACTCCTTGCCCATGGCCATGTGGAGTTACAGTATTTGTCCTCTTGCTGATTCTTTTGTTTGTCAGGGGTTCAGGTGTCTAGCTGTTGAGGTAGCCTCCAGGCTGAGTCTAAGGATTGTAATTTCCCTGCATTAAGGTCTTTTTGACTCACTTCCCTTCTGCAAGATAATGTGATATTGACTCATTTATCTGTTTTATTTTCAGACAAACTCCAGGCTGAGCTCAGTAAGTTCCTTTCCCCACAGTATCACCCTGTGTGACATTGTCTCCTGCTCAGTGTGTTGGTGTTCAGGGCATTCTCACCCCTCTGTCTGTGTTTGGTTGCAGGGTGGAGAAGCGCCCAGCTCTACGCAGGTACTGTACATACCACTGATGTTTTATCCATGGTGAGACCCACCTCCCCCTGGGAGCTCTCTGCTCCTTTCCCTGCACAGAGCATTTTCCTATGACATTCAATAGGCTGGAAACAGCAGTGTCACTGGGGTGGATGGAAAGGGGCAGAAAAAACCCAGGTTTGTTGCGTAGCAGGGACATTTCCCCTTTGGGAAAGGGCTGATTGGTGAGGGAATGCTGCCCCTTGGTGTCACCTGTTGTGTATTTGGTTGTCATGGATTTTGTTCATATGGCAACTGAGTTAGATTATTAGGGGATAGCCCGGCCGGCTTCGGCCGGTTGGGTGAGCTCTGTGTCTGTAAATAAAGGGGTAGTTTTGTTAGCTGTCTGCTCTCTGGCCTCAAGTGATTTCTTCCTAAACCGGCTGCCCCCAAGGATATAACAAGTGGCGACGATGGATGGGATCCTGGTGCTGCTCCAGTAACAGAAGGAAGAGAAGTCAAGGTAAAGAACAAACAAAGAAAAATACTGCTTGTTTGCACTGACTGTGAAAGTGAAACTAAAGTCATGGCTACTCTGAGCAGGCCACTGGAACCTTCTGATGAGAATATAGAGCAGTGCCATGTGTATACTGAGTGTTTTGAGCTTTTTGTTATTGCAAATGACATTACAGAAGTGAAGAAGGTGCAAATATTCTAAAGTGTTGTAGGGGCTAAAACCTACATACATACTCCCTGCTATGCAGCTTACTACAACCTGTTAAGCCTGAGACTAAATCTTACAGTGACATTATGAAAATCCTGGGGTCCCATTTTTCCCCAAAACCACTGGTAATTGCTGAAAGATATAGGTTCCACAAAAGAGACCAAAAAGGAGATGAAACAGTTGTACAATTTGTAGCAATTTTAAAAAAGCTAGCAGAACACTGTAAATTTAAAGAGATGTTAAATGATGCCCTGTGTGACAGGTTAGTGTGTGGCCTCTACAGTGAAGCTATATGGAAGCGCCTACTGACAGAGGCTCAGCTTACATTACAGAAGGCTGTTGATATTGCTGTCTCCATGGAACTGGCTACAAGGGAGGCGCAATACATCAGTGCATCCCCTAGGGTGCAAAAAGTGTCACAAGAACCGACCCACAAAACTGTGTGGAGTCAAGAATGTTACCACTGTGGTAAGCCAGGTCACCAGGCATCAGAATGCTGGTGTAAGGACCTGGTGTGTCAACACTGTGGCAAAAAGGGACACATTGAGTGTGCCTGTAAACAAAAGAAAAAGAGGCTTGTGGTCTGGCCGACAAAAAGAGGAACCCTGCAGACCCTAAAGCAGACCCAGGATGATCAAGGTGACACCTCATCGCAAAAGGAAGTGCCAGTGCATGTTTTGTCTTTGGCAGTGGGCTCACATGAATACTGGGTAACCCCGTTGTTGGATGGCAAACCTATACGCATGGAACTGGACACCAGTGCAGCCTTCTCGCTGGTCTCCGAGACTGTGTATAAAGAAAAGCTACAGCATTTTCCGCTTAAGGCAACAAAAACTGTTCTGAAGACGTATACGGGAGAAGCTGTGCTCATGTTGGGCACTATTAATGTTAAGGTGGAGATCAATGGACAGGCTGCTAAATTGCCACTGTTTGTGGTGAGAGGTAACTACCCAGCCTTAATTGGTAGGTCTTGGCTTGGGAAGATTCAACTGAACTGGGCGGAAGTGCACCGGATGACTAAAGAAGAAACCAGTCTAACCCCTATACTAAGGAAATATGCTGCTGTTTTTGGAGATGATTTGGGAAGTATAAAGGGAATCACTGTAACATTGAACATTAAACCTGACAGTCCACCAAAATATCTGAAAGCCCGAACTGTGCCATGTGCCATCAGGCCAAAGGTTGAAGCTGACCTGGAGCGCCTGGTCACCAATGGAGTCCTAATACCAGTTACCCATAGCTCATGGGCCACTCCTATCATTCCAACAGCGAAAAAAGATGGCTCTCTCCGGATTTGCGGTGATTTTAAAGTCACTATCAACCCAGTGTTGTGTGCAGAGCAATACCCGCTTCCCCACATCGATGACCTCTTCGCAGACCTGGCTGGGGGACAAAAGTTCAGTAAAATTGATCTGAGTCAAGCATATTTACAGATGCACGTCGATGAAAAGTCCCAAGAGCTGTTGACTATTGTGACTCATAAGGGGCTTTGTCGATACTGTCGCCTACTCTTCGGAATAACGTCTGCTCCCGCCCTGTTCCAGAGGGCTATGGACCAGATCTTGTGTGGCTTGTCAGGAGTTCAGTGCTATCTGGATGATATCCCGGTCACTGAAAAAAATGAAGAGGATCACTTAAAAAATTTAGAGACTGGAAGAGTATGGCCTACGAGTTTGCAAAGACAAGTGTGAATTCTTCAAGCCCTATGTTGAATATTTGGGACACATCATTGATTCTGCAGGTCTTCATAAGGCCCCTGCAAAAGTTAAAGCTATTGTGGAGGCTCCCCCACCTCGAAATGTAAGCCAGCTGCGCTCGTTTCTAGGACTACTGAGCTATTATGGAAAGTTCATCTCACAGTTAGCTACACTGCTAAAACCACTTCATGAGCTCCTTGGACAGAACAAGGCCTGGAAATGGACTGAAGCCTGTGATGTTGCATTTAACAAAGCTAAGGATGCATTGCTAAATTCTGAAGTTCTAACACACTTTGATCCATCCTTACCCCTACAATTGGCCTGCGATGCCTCCCCTTATGGAGTGGAAGCAGTCGTGTCACACATTATGCCTTCGGGAGAAGAGAGACCTATTGCTTTTGCTTCACGCATCTAAGCAAAGCAGAAATTAACTACGCCCAAATCGAACGTGAGGCATTAGAAATTGTTTTTGAAATTCGAAAGTTTCATCAGTACCTGTTTGGGCAAAAGTTTACTCTTCTCACAGACCATCGACCTCTGACGTCAATTTTTGGACCCTACACAGGCATTCCCCCATTAGCTGCTAGTGGTATGCAATGTTGGGCATTGTTACTTTCAGCACACACATATGACATCAAATATCGGAAATCCACTCTTCACGGCAATGCAAATGGCCTCTCAAGGTTGCCTTTGCCGGTCAAACATCAAAATAGGGCCCAAAAGGAAATCTTCTACTTTGAACAGGTAGAGAATACACCCATCACTGCTACTCAGATAAAAAAGGCAACTCGCGTTGACCCACTATTGTCCCAAGTTATAAACCTGATAATGCATGGAAAATCTCGAGAAACCTCTCCGGTTTCACCCGACCTTGTTACCTACATGTCCAGGAGGACAGAGTTATCAGTCCAATCTGGTTGTTTGTTGTGGGGAGATCACAAATGTTAAAACAGCTACATTCCAGTCACTGTAAAATAGTGTGCATGAAAAAAATTGCACAAAGCTATTTTTGGTGGCCTTGATTGAACACTGCTATTAAAAGAAAGGCAAAAGCTTGTATGTCATGTCAGAGTGTAAGAAATGCACCCCAGTGGGCACACCTACACCCATGGGACTGGCCTGAAAACCCGTGGCAATGTATTCACGTTAACTTCGCTGGCCCCCTTAAAGAAAGCATGTTCTTGGTGGCAGTAGATGCCCATTCTAAATGGCCAGAAGTCTCTATAATGCAGTCCACTACTGCAAAGAATACTATCCAAAAACTACAAGAACTCTTTAGTCGTTTTGGTCTGCCAGAACAACTTGTGAGTAACAACGGACCGCAGTTCGTCTCAGGAGTTTCAAAATTTTATAAAGGCAAATGGAATACACCACATCACGTCAGCACCATATCATCCATCCACCAACGGATTAGCTAAAAAATTTGTGCAGACAATAAAACAAGCTTTAAAATCAGCAAGAAAACAACACTCCATTCAAAAGCGTCTAAATACCTTCTTACTTTCCTACAAAAACACACCTCATGCTACGACCCAGGCATCCCCGGCCTTTCTAATAATGAAACAACAGCTGCGCACTTGCTTTAATCTGCTAAAACCTTCTAAACCCCAGCAAATTGTGCAACATCAGCAGCAATATCAAGTCATCAAACGGGCACCCAAAGCAAAAAACCAAACCTTTAGCCCGAAACAGCCAGTTTTGGCTCAAATTTATACTTCCAAAGCTAAATGGGTCCCTGCCACAATCATCACTCAAACAGGACCTGTTTCCTACACAGTCCAAACTGCAAAAAATCTTACCTGGCGGCAACATATAAATCAGCTGTTGCCAGGTCATGCCAGTCCTCAAAACACATCTGCAGTTAAGGGGTCTAACTTCACTTCTTCTGGTAAAACACCAAATCACAAATTACCTGTTCCTAACTGTTCTCCTCCATTACTGCCGGTGGCTAAAATACCCCTTTGCCCTGCTACAGCCACCCACACACCCGGGGCTTGTAATGTCCTGGGCAGACTCACTTAAAGCTCCCAGGGCCCTGGCCCAGCCCCAGAACAGCTGTAACCTAGACTTGAGAGGTCATCTAGTTCAGCCACCCCGCGCTGGGGCAGGGCCTAGACCAGGGGTTGGCAGCCTTTCAGCAGTGCTGTGCCGAGTCTTCATTTATTCACTCTAATTTAAGGTTTCGTGTGCCAGTCATACATTTTAATGTTTTTAGAAGGTCTCTTTCTCAAAGTCTATAATATATAACTAAACTATTGTTGCATGTAAAGTAAATAAGGTTTTTAAAATGTTTAAGAAGCTTCATTTGAAATTAAATTAAAATGCAGAGCCCCCCGGACAGGTGGCCAGGACCTGGGCAGTGTGAGTGCCACTGAAAATCAGCTTATGTGCCACCTTCAGCACACGTGCCATAGGTTGCCTATCCCTGGCCTAGACCATCCCCAGCTGGGCTTTATCCAGCCTATTCTTACAAACCTCCAGTGATGCTTCAGCCAGGTCCAGAGCTTCACTGCCCTGAGAATTAGAAAGTGTTTCCTCATCTCCAGCCTCAACCTCTCTTGCTGCAGACTGTGCCCATTGGTCCTTGGACAGGCCCTCGCCCTGCCCGCTGGGGCACTGGGAGTGTCACCAAGCGTGAGCAGCGCTGGTATCGCACTGCAGGGGGAAACCAGCTGGCTCAGGGGGGCTGTGAGGGCAGCTGGGGCCTTTCACTCCCCACCAATCTCAGCCCAGGCTCACAGTCTGGTTCCCAGTGGACAGGAGCTCACACCATCACTCACATGAATGGCCATCACTCACCGGCCACCTCCGCAGGGAGACCGAGACCTGAATGGGCCGCAGGGATGATTGCTCCCCAGGGAGAGGTTCCAGCAGGTGTCAGAGATGAGCCACGTTGGCAGGACAGTGAGGGACTCACACGGCTGCTATGGCGTCCTCGTTCCATGGTTACCCAGAGCTCCAGCTGCCGATGGCCCCTTTACTTTTAGGGAGCTTCCATCACTCCTGGGGGAATATCGTCCTATATCCTGATCCACAGGCACATCTGTGTTTGCTGGGTGCGCAGAGCTCTCTGGGTGGAGACACTTTCACACTGACTCAGGAATTGGTGCTGGGAGGCCCCACTGCCCAGGAGGCCGAGGGCTCTCGCTCCCCTGTCCTGGGGGTGAAGGGAGGGGCCCTGGGGCTGCTGTTCCCTGTTCTAGGAAGGTGGTGAAGGGGATGTGGACACAGACAATGTCCCCGTGTGCGCTCTGAGGGGCAGACCTGGCTCCACCCAGACTTCAGAGCCTGAGCTCCAGCCTGAGCCTGAATGTCTACACGGCTATTTTTAAGGCCAAAGAGGGAGCCCTGCAAGTCTGTATCTGTCCACCCAGTTCTGAGACTCGCTGCCGTGGGCTGTGTAGATGAACCCAAAGTGTCTCCAGAGTCTGAGTGTGAAAGTTCCCAGCGTGTCTGACCCTGGGCTGGTTAATTGCAGTGGGGACTGGCACAGTCGTTAGATGGAGATGTGAGCCCCTGGGGCTCTGAGACAGTCTCTGTGACTGTTATCCAGTTTGAGAGACGCCCAGGTGCAGCTGCAGAGGGTCTGTGCTTCTGGCAGAGAGTTCAGGCTGGAGCCGAATCTCCATTTGCAGCCTGATTTGAGGGGTGAGATCAGGGGCTGTGGGGCACATATGGACAAGCTTCCTGGTTACCTAAAATGCGAACCTCAGCAATTATGACTCAGATCTCATCAGGAAGGATGCGGGTCAAGCTGCCCTTTCTGTGACACCCAAACCCCCTCCCCTCCTGACTCAGTCATGCTGCTGCATACCCAGTGCTGTAACAAGGGCGAGGCCAGTGAGACACTTGCCTCAGGTGCAAAAAGCCCAGGGGCGCAGAAAGTGGTGGAGAAAAAAAAAATCCGCGGGCAGACAGAGATATCTGTAACCGAGGTGATCTTCCCCCGGCCCCACCTGCCACCCGAGAGTGTCCTCCACCCCCTTCCCAGACCTGAAGCAGAGCAGCTCCATGCTGCCTCCCTGCAGCTATTGCTGCCGCAAGGTCCTAGTGCCCCCCATGTCATTGCCAGGGCAGACTGACTCTGAGCCTGCCCTTCCCCCTCAGACCCTTTCATTTTCCAATGGGACCCTCCAGCAGCACAGCCCCCCACCCCGCCCGCAGTCACTGCTCCTGCCCCATGCTGGGCAAGGAGGCAGCCCCACCCCTAGTGAAGCTACAGTCAGGGGCAACAGCAGGGGAGGAGGCGCACACAGCACCCCCTGTCACCCACCACGGGGGAGGTGAGGGAGATTCCTGGACCTGAGAGGGGCCCTAGGAGCACATGCAGTGACAGTGGTGGGGGTGAGTGTGCTGCTGGGGGGGCAGGAAAGGGGGACTCCTCCCCCAGAACTCACTGCTGCCAGCAGGGAAAGGGCTGGGGGGAGTCCTCCTCTCTGGCCCCTGTCCTGGAACAGCCTGCCTGCACCCCAACCTCATCCCCAGCCCTGCCCCACCCCAGAGCCCACACCCCCAGTCAGAGCTTTCACCCCCCCACCACACCCTCTGCCCGAGCCTTGAGCCTCTCCAGCAACCCAAACACCTCATCCCCAGCCCCAGACAGAGCCCTCACCCCAACTCTCACCCTGAGCCCCCCCCCAATACTCCAAACCCCTCATCTGCAGCCACAACCCACATCCCTCACCCCTGCACCCCATCCCTCTGCACCCCTCTCATCCCCAAACTCCCTCCCAGAACCTGCATCCCCTCCCTCTGCACCCTCCCATCTCCAAAGTCCCTCCCAGAGCCTGCACCCCAATCCCCTGCCCGAGCCTAGGGCCTGCACCCCAGACCTCCTCCCTCACCCAAACTCCCTCCCAGAGCCTTGGGCAGGTGGGCGGGGCAGAGTTTGGGTGGGGGTGGGTTCTGGGCACCACCAAAATTTCTACAAACCTGCCACCCCTGAACTCCCAGCATTCTCAGGACACTTGCTAATCCCTAGTCGCCACTGCTGATATCCAGCACCTCCCACCTCTCTTACCCTGTGAGTCCCTCTCTGATTTGGAACTGGACTGGAATCAAAGACCATCTTGAAAGCAACATTACCAGCCCAAGCAGTCAAAAATAATGAGTTGACCCCCCCAAAATCACAGGCTCTACCACCGCCACTTCATTAATTCTTCGGCGGCAGGCCCTTCCCTCTGAAAGGGACTGAGGGACCCGTCGCCGAATTGCCGCCGAAGAGCCAGCCCTGGGGGAGGGTGCAATTTTATATTCTTGCCTCGGGGGCAAAAATACCTAGTTACGGCTCTGGCATACGCCCAGTTACAGCCTGCTGGCTTGGCTACTTTTACCAATAAGCGGTCGTGGTTCGGCACTTTACTGGTCTGCCGAGATGTTCCCGTACACTGCTGGGGGCTAGTTTGGGAATAGTCATTAGGGACAAGGAGCCAGGAACCAAGAACAAGACCAATTTCGTAGCTTGCAGCTCCAAGCCTGTTTAGTCAACACCAGACGCTCTCTCTAGATTGTCCGGGGTCACACTGTGCTCACAGCGGCTGCTTGGCTTTTGCCTCTGTCTCTCTGTTCTTGTCTGTTCGCTGGTCCGCTGCGTTTTGCATATTTTCACACACACGCACCCTCCTACCCAAAATACTGCTCAGCAAAGCCCTTCTGTCCAAACCCCCTGGGTGGGTTCACATACCTCCTTTGTCTTAGGCAGGGGCTGGTGATAAATGTATCCTTACAGTTATGTTAACTGAAGGATGAATTCACATCCATCAATCTCAGAGAGTTTTTAACTTGACCAGTATCAAGGTTTCACCCAGTTCATAATGATACTAACCAGACTGTTTTTCCTGTACCAACTCTCTCAATAAACTTTGAAAAATTGCACGTGAACAGAATCATTATTTGAATCTACCTTGTAAGGGAAAGCAGGGGAGGTAGAGGCTGTGACTGCTCCAGGAGGTCGCCATTTTGAGCTCACAGATGGAGGCTGGGGGATGGACAGATGCTCAAAGGAAAAAGACAATTAGTAGCTGGGGATGTGCCCACCATGGCATGGGCATGTTAAGAGTCAGTGGTTGTGGCTGCAGTCTGAGTTAGAAGTCAATTGCCTGGGCATCCAACTCTCAGTTTGAAAACTCGTTCGAGGGCTGAATGAAGGGGAAGAGTGTAGGGGGAGAGAGGAAGGTGGGTGCTGGAAATTCGGAAAGGCTCCTAGCTCACATCCACCAGAAATGGCTGAGGCCATGGGGCACCCAGAACAGCAGTGAGCCCAGCAGTACAGCATAACAATAATACATTGTAAAGAGGGATCCTTACATGCCAAGCTCCCCTCAATCAGATCTCCCTTCTCTGTCCTGGGCTGGGTTTGGGGCTGGGAATCAGGGCAGCTTCCTACAAGGCCACGCTCAGAGGCCTGAGTCCCAAAGAGATCCTGGCTTTCCGGGGAGATCTCCTCACGGCCCTCTCTGTGTTCCTCCTCCAGTGACTCTTGCTGCTCGGCTTCGGGGCTCCACTGTCCTTATGGTGGCATCAGTGCATCCACATGAGCAATATTCCGCAAACTAACTTAATTCACATTGAATTTAGTGCACTTTTAAAGTGGAATCCAGAATTCACAACAAGTGGGGAGTCAGTGCGCTTTATGGGTTTGTGTTATGTGCACACAGATATTTTCAATCCGCATTAACTTGAGTTAGTCTGGACTTAATCCCCCCCCTCAGAGATAAGCCCCTAGATTCCAAGGGCAGGGGCTGGGGGTTGGCTCTGTGCTGTGTGACTGAGCCCTCGCAGTGGCAGGGTGATGCTGGAAGGCAACAAAGGCAGAGAGAACTGCTTCTTGGGCACAGCACTGGAGTGTTGGGCTTGGGATTTCTGTAGGCGCCTGTGCACTGTACATTCCCACTGCTTTTCAGGGGAACAAGACTTACTCTGTGTTTCTGAAAATAACCAGATGCCACCGAAGATAACCCTGACTTCATGTCTGCAATTGCTCATCCAAACGGATCCCGGCTCCCCCAGCCAGGTCCAAAATTTCAACTGCTGCTCAGCTAAAGAGGCATCGAGACCTGTCAGAAATAATGTGATGTGAGCAGGCATGGATCAAATCACCTTGTATATTCATTATGTGTGATGTGATTGGTCACTTAAGTCCCCTGGGTTGAAAGCACCACCAGACTGGGATGAGAGGGTTTGTGTGTGGACAGAAGGAGGGTTAGGGCAGTGCCTAACTTAGAGCCTGAGTTAACTCTGCCACGGAGACAGAGTCCGTTAGACACAGGCGCTAACTTTTGTTATTCCCAGTGGATGCTCTGGCCCTGCTCCACCCTAAGGCCCTGTCCCCGCGGGGCATCTTCCCCCAGGCCCCGCCCTCACTTCACCTCTTCCTGCCCCTACTCTGCCTCCTCCTGTACCTGCAACTTGCTCCTCTGCACCCCCTCCCTGAGCCTTCCCGCCCACCCGCCAACCTCTCACTCCTCTCTGCCCCCTCCCCGAGAGCCTCCCACCAGCCGCTTGCTGATCAGTGGCCAGCCCCAGGGCCAGCCAAATAGAGCTTGGGGAACAGCTGATTGGTGACCAGCCCCAGAACTCCTGCAGAACAGCTGATTAGTGGCCAGCACCAAACAGCTGTGGCTGGTGGGTGTTGAACACTCCCTATTTTTTTCCATGGGTGCTTGGGCCCCAGAGCACCCTCGGAGTCAGTGCCTCTGCTGTTAGCGTAGAATGCAGCCCACAGATTAGGTACAGCAGGTTTCTGCTGGCCAGTCCCAATACAGAATGAGGAAATAAAACTTCTTTATCAACTACCAGAAAGCCCAAAGCAAAGAGGTGACTCCTGAGTGTTTCACGTTACTCGGAGGCATTTACATTGCAGACCATGAATCACGAAGCTGCATGTCTCTTCAGATACCTGCTTAAAGCAACCCGAATGTAAACAACAAGCCATTGTCAATCTCTGACTCAGCCCAGGGAACCGGTCTGAGTGGTTTGTGAAGAATTGTACATAGGTGAGGAGAAGTTCATACAAATAAATGTTTCTGCTAAGACTCCACAGCCAAAGTGCTTCACTAGTAAATATTTTGTATGATTGCCACATCTGGAGCAGTCAATTAACAACAGAGAAATTTTGTTTTTAAAATCTTTTTCTCTACATGGACACCCTCATAGACCTCAAGTACACAGAGAGCAAACAGACCCAAATACAAACAGAGACAGTTACTGTCAAGGTTCCTTCTCCACTCTGGACTTTAGAGTACAGATATGAGGACCTGCATGTGAACCCCTAAACTGAATTAACAGCTTAGATTTGGTTTTGCTGCCACCACTCCCCAATACTAACTCCCTTCCCTGGATAGTCTTGAGAGACTTCTTCACCAAGTCCCTGGTGAACACCAATCCAACCCCTTGGATCTTAACACAAGGAGAATGTAACCATCCCCCCTCCTTTCCCCCACCAATTCTTGGTGAGTCCAGATCCAATTCCCTTGGAGCTTAAAACAAAGAAAAATCAATCAGGTTCTTAAAAAGAAGGCTTTTAATTAAAGAAAGAAAGGTAAAAATCATCTCTGTAAAATCAGAATGGAAAATAACTTTACAGGGTAATCAGATTTGCAGAGCCCAGAGGAACCCCCTCTAGCCTTAAGTTCAAAGTTACAGCAAACAGAGGTAAATCTTCTCAGCAAAAAGGAACATTTACAAGTTGAGAAAACAAAGATAAACCTAACACGCGTTGCCTGGCTGTTACATACAAGTTTGAAATATGAGAGACTTGTTCAGAAAGATTTGGAGAGCATGGACTGATGTCTGGTCCCTTTTAGTCCCAAGAGCGAACAACCCCAAAACAAAGAACACAAACAAAAGCCTTCCCCCCACCAAGATTTGAAAATATCTTGTCCCCTTATTGGTCCTTTGGGTCAGGTGTCAGCCAGGTTACCTGAACTTCTTAACCCTACAGGTAAAAGGATTTTGGTGTCTCTGGCCAGGAGGGATTTTATAGTATTGTACACAGGAGAGCCGTTCCCTTCCCTTTATAGTTATGACAGTTACACACAGCTCAAGGCAGCCATTCCAAAAGTCACTCCCCACTCACTATAGCTACATGTCCTGCCTCGCTCACCACAATTCTTTGGTAACCCACCAAACAGTTTCACATTCCAAACTCGCAGGGATGTTCTGCAGAAAGGCAGCAAGGAATGTGCTGCAAGTAGAAGGAGGTGTGTCCATACTGTTAGCACAATGGGCATTTTTGAGAGTGCTGCCTCCCATAGGCGGCCCATTCTGGGCCCGGCACAGTATCGCACCCTGTGTTTCTAGACCTTGTGGTTGCAGAGATAACCCTGAAAAGGAACTGAGTGTAAGTGATGCAGTGAAACCAGCCTGAGTCTGCAGACAGCCTGAAACCACAGCGCTAAGAAATGGGAACTTCTCCATTCCTCACAGCGCAGGGGACACGTGATGCCATGGAATTCTGCGTGTCTGCCACAATTCACAGGTTGCCCCAAGTTTTATCTTCTGTGTCCCTGCCCTGCTGCAGACAGGAGTGGGGGGAGCCACCCCCTCACCTAAACAGCCAAGGCCCCAGTCAGAGAAGGAATCTTCCCTCCCTCTTTCAAACATGTAATAGTCCAACCAACACTGAGCAAACCCACCCTGGATGCTTCAGTTTTCACCACTATTACCAGCATCGTATCTATTCCTGAGCGAGCTGAGAGGGGAGCTAGCAAACGGCCCCCCACTAGCTCATCTAGCTGGAGCTACACTCTAGGCATGGCTCACTCTGGATTGAGGCCAGGCCATTGAACTGCAACTGCTTTAGGGGCACTGATGGACGATCTCCTTGTGTCACTGGACAGGTGGTTAGAAACTGACCAAGGAGCTATGAACTGCTGCTCACAGGATGCTGTAAATGAGCGGCATTCCCACCCTGCACATGCTGTGTGGGGTCAAACTCACCCCTGCCCTGGGACTTTGCTTTATTCATAAGGTAACTCACAATAACACAACGGGAACTCCAGCCCCAGCTTTCCTCCCAGTCTGGCTTTTCCTAGGGCTCCTCCTGCGGTGCCAGCAGAGAATGGGCACAGCAGGTCCTGGGGAAGCTGACAATGGGACATGCTCACAGAGGTTGAAGGCCCCGGCTGGCCCCTGGCTGCCCAGAGGGAAGGGCCTGTGCACTCACAGAGCTGGGCACAGGAAGCACAGCGGGGTCCAGGTCTAACAGAGGCTGATGTCCCGACCAGTCCGGCCCATGGAATTTCACTACGAGCCAGAGTTATGAAGATACAGCAGTGCCTACAGAGACAGACAGATGCCTAGTGGGTTCTCAAAAGCTTCTAAGCAAGTAATGCGCCCAAGGGAAATCAATAGGAGTTAGGTACCTAAGGGCTATTGAACCCAATGGGAACTAGGTGCCTACAGACTATTGAAACCAATAGGAGTTAGGTGCCTAAACAGTAGCACTTTTGAAAATCCCAGAAGGTACCTAACTACCTAACTTCCTAATCGCTAATTTCAAGGAATTAGACCAGTCAGTCACTATTTTTACAGAGCATTCCAGAAGGTGGTGAACAGAACCCAGAGGAATTGTGATGAATTTCCTGGAGAGAATCAATCATGACAATAAAGGGGGGGAGGGGCGAGCTGCACATGTGTGATGTTTATGACACATGTACATTGTAACAGAACAACCCAGTCTGACAATTTAATAGTTTATTTTGTTAAGATAAATATTTTGGATTTCTTCAAATTCCACAGTTGAAATACAAATGACGTTATTTAGAGAAGTTAAACTTCACTATAGATTTGAGGGAAGAATCAAAAAATAAATGTAAATAATTCCAGTTTTAAAAATATGTTTAGATGCTTGTTTATTAAACACTATTAAAATGTAAATTAAAATATTCTTGTATTTACACCCTGTTACAGTAATATTTTCTAAATTAAAATAATATTTTTTCTTTCATATTTTACATTGAGATTTCATGGGGTAGAAAATTCTGACAGGAGTGAATGACCCCATCCCCCACCATCTGCTACCCCTGGGGCAGGGGACGGGGAAGGTGGGGGCTGAGGGTTCCCAGGTGTCCGGTTTTCGACTGGAACCTCCAGCTGAAAAGGGAAACTGGCAGCGTCTGGTCAGCACAGAAAGTCCAATTGCTGCAGTAACTGGCCCCCACCACTGGGGGTGGTGGGAAGAGAAGCAGGACTGGGAGGGGCCAATCTGTGCCGCGGGGTCACTGTCAGGGACGGATATTCCCTTTGGCCTGAGCTGGGACCGGGCAGATTATCAGGGGAGCCGCGTTTGTACCCCCAGCGTTGAGATAGGGACAGAAATAAGGGCGGAGCTTCCCGGAGAAGGTGTCAGTGAAAGTGAAGAGATGGGACCTGTCAGTCACATTGTAAAATGAGACCTCGCCCGCCTCATAGTCCAGGAAAATCCCCACCCGCCTGGGCCTGATGCTCATGGGGAGGGGGGTCGGGGTGGAGGTCAGGGCCTCATATTCCCCATCCCTCAGCCACACGACCCAGTATCCATTCCCAGGTGTGAGTGTGACCTGCCCCTTCCTGCTCACAGATTCCCTACAAACCCCCAGGTTCCATCTCGTCTTGTCTCCCACCTCCACCTCCCAGTAACGCCTCCCGCCCGCAAACCCCTCAGCGCCCAGAACAAAGACACAAGGATCAAATCTCTCAGGGTTGTTGGGCAGATCCTGGCGTGTGTCTCCGAGTCTCACACGTTTCTGATCCTCAGACAGGACGAGGTTGGGATGAGCCGTGTATGGATCCAGAGTCACGTCCACTGGGGAGAGAGTCAGAGTCAGGGCCGGGGGCAGGGGCTGGTCACTGGGATCAAAGGGAAATTAACCTGCGTCCCTGTTAATCACTGGGGGGGGGGTGTTGTTGGCTGAGGGGCGTCAGGGCCCCTCTGCCTGGAGGAGACAATGAGGGGAAAGGGCAGGAGGAGTGGGGGAGGGGTGGGAAGGTATCAGGGGAGGTGGGGGTGGGGAGGTGATAGACTGATGCTGGGAGGGGAAAGGGGGAGGGGGAGGTGACAGGAACAGAGGGGGTAGGGAGGGACATAGGGGTGAGGCAGGCACAAGGGCTATGGGGTGATAAGGGAATGGACGGGCACCAGGGGGCAGAGGGGTGTGAGGGAATGAGGAAGCTCCAATGGGGCAGGGGAAATCAAGGGGCGGGTGAGCTGTCAGGCAGTGAGATGATGAGGAGTGGGGAGGTGGAAGCATGGGGGGGGAATGAACAGGCATTGGTGCCAAAGGGGCAGAATGGGGGGTGAGGGAGCAGGTGAGCAGAAAGGGGGCAGAGAGAGGGGTGTGGAGAAGGGCAGGCCCTAGGGGGCAGAGGCGTTAGGAGAGGGTGAGGGGAGGGGTGGGGCAGTGCTGAGGTGTGGGGAAGGGCTGAGACCAGGGGTCCCAAAGGGGGGTGAGGGAAGGGACTTGCACCAGGCAGGCAGAGGGGGCAAAGGAAACAGCAGGCACCAGGGAGGCAGATGGGGCCAGGGTAGAGCTGTGACTTGGGGCAGAGGAGGAGCTGGCACCAGGGGATTGGAGGGTGGTGAGGGGTGCAGGTGTCACGGAACCAGAGGGGGAGGGGAGGGGCAGGGGTGAGAAATAAGAAGAAGGTGGCATGGGGGATGGTGGCAGAGGGGCGAGAGGAGATCAGGGTCAGTGGGGCAGAGGGTGGGGAGGGGATGGGCACCAGGAAGGAAGGGGCCAAGGGGAGGGTCAGGTGTTGGGGGGCAGGAGGAGGGAAGGGGCAGGCATCAGAAGGGTGCGGGGGGGAAGGGAAAGGGCAGGTGCCAGGGGGATTGAGGGGGTTGAGCAGAAGGGCAGACACAGGGAGGGCAGAGGAGGGGAGGGACAAGCACCAGGGGGCAGAGAGGGTGAGAGGCAGGGCAGGTGAGTAGAGGGAGGTGTTAGGAGAGGGGACTGAGGATGGCAGGTGCCAGGGGTCAGAGTGGGGCCAGAGGAGGGGTGGGCACAGGGGGATGAGGGAAGGGGCGGGTGCCGGGGTCAGAGTGGGTGGGGAGAGGGGCAGGTGTCAGGAGGGCTGAGGGGAGTAAGAAGGGCGAAAGCCAGGACAGCAGAGGAGGGCGAGGGGAGGGGTGGGAGACATGGCACAGAGGAGGGAAAGGGGAGAGGTGGATGCCAGGACATAGCAGAGGTGTGAAGTGATGGGTGGGCTCCAGAGTGAAAGGGATGTTAGGGGAAGAGAGGAAGGAGAGGGGAGGGAGAGGCAGGCCCCAGGGAATCTCTGTTGCTTTTGGTCTATGTGTGGTTGGTTTCTCACTCAGAGCAGGTCGGTGCTGTCCCCACACACATTGGGGATGCAGCCCTGCCCCAGGGGGAGCAGCTGGGACTCTCTATGCTGGCAGGCTCCACAGGCCCCTCTTTCAAGCCAGGCAAACCCCAGAGGCAGCCCATCCCCTCGCCCGGCCCAGCCCCACCCCCATGGGGGCAGTTGTCTGGATTGGGCTCGCTTGGGGGGCAGTACAGTGGAAGATTGGGTGGGGGTATAAATGCGCACTAATGGGCTGTTGCTAATGAGGCTGGGGCAGTGGGGAGGGGAGAGGGCATTTCACCACTTACTGATCCCTCCAAAACATTTCACCCAGCTCCACTGCAAACCTGTCTGAGCAACTTAGGAGCCCCAGTCCCAGTGACTTGCAATGAGAGACTGTCAACATCCCCAGAAACGCAGTTACAGGCAGGCCAGGCTCAGGACATCAGCTATGAAACACTCCAGAGCTGCTGTTTAATTTGCCCTTTGCAGACAAATGCCCCCTGGGCCCCTGATATCACCCCGCAAATCAGGCTGAAAAAGGAGACCTGCCTTCACACCACACCTTCCCCCCAACACCCTGGTCGTTCCTCTCGGCCCGCTCCCCCATCCTTGCTCACCCTTACAGCTGGTAAAAGTGGGAGGGAATAGCCCTCCCATTGGTAAAAGTGATTGGGCCATGGCCCCCTGGGCCCCCTCTTCCAGTGCCCCTTACTCACTCCCCAACCCCAGTAGGAGAGGACCCTTGGGGCAGTGTCAGTGAGTTCGGTGCTGGGGGTACGAATTGCGTTTTACACCCTGTCTGCTGGACTCTGTGTATTGAGGGTATAAGGAGACAGAGGCCGTGTGTATGGGCGCCAACTTATATGGGCTCGTGGGGCTAAAGCTCCAGGAATATTCACAATCAGGGGCTCTGCTCCACCAATATTTGGAGCTAGGTTTCTCCCCTGTTTGGAGCGCAGGGGAGTCAGAGGGCTCTGCCTGCAACCGCGGGGAGCCCAGAGCCTTTTAAATCCCAGCCCCCGCCGGGAGTCAGAGGGCTCTGCGCTGCCGGCAGCCGCGGGGAGCCCAGAGCCCTTTAAATCCCAGCCCCCGCCGGGAGTCAGAGGGCTCTGGGCTGCCGGCAGTCGCGGGGAGCCCAGAGCCCTTTAAATCCCAGCCGTGGCCGGGAGTCAGAGGGCTCTGGGCTGCCGGCAACCGTACGGAGCCCAGAGCCTTTTAAATCCCAGCCGCAGCCGGGAGTCAGAGGGCTCTGCGCTGCCCGCTGCGGCAGGGAGCCCAGAGCCCTTTAAATCTCAGCCGCGGCCAGGAGTCAGAGGGCTCTGGGCTGCCTGCAACCGCGGGGAGCCCAGAGCCCTTTAAATCCCAGCCGCAGCCGGGAGTCAGAGGGCTCTGGGCTGCCGGCAACCGTACGGAGCCCAGAGCCTTTTAAATCCCAGCCGCAGCCGGAAGTCAGAGGGCTCTGCGCTGCCCGCTGCGGCAGTGAGCCCAGAGCCCTTTAAATCTCAGCCACGGCCAGGAGTCAGAGGGCTCTGGGCTGCCTGCAACCGCGGGGAGCCCAGAGCCCTTTAAATCCCAGCCGCGGCCGGGAATCAGAGGGCTCTGCGCTGCCCGCTGCGGTGGGGAGCCCAGAGCCCTTTAAATCTCAGCCGCGACGGGAGTCAGAGGGCTCTGCGCTGCCGGCAGCCGCGGGGAGCCCAGAGCCTTTTAAATCCCAGCCGCGGCCGGGAGTCAGAGGGCTCTGTGCTGCCCACTGCGGCAGGGAGCCCAGAGCCCTTTAAATCTCAGCCGCGGCTGGGAATCAGAGGGCTCTGGGCTGCCTGCAACTGCAGGGAGCCGAGAGGCCTTTAAATCTCAGCCGCAGCCGGGAGTCAGAGGGCTCTGCGCTCCCCGCAGGGGCAGGGAGCCCAGAGCCCTTTGAATCCCAGCCGCTGCGGCGGCTGGGATTTAAAGGGCTCAGGGCTCCCTGCGGCTGCCAGTAGCCCCAAGCCCTTTGAGTCCCAGCCCCTGGCTGCTGATTGCCCCCTCCCCAGACCCCTGTCCCAACTGCCCCCCAGGATCCCCACCCCCTATCTAAGCACCACTGGTCCTTGTCCCCCGATTACCCCCTCCCGAGACCCCTGCCCCTAACTGCCCCTTGGGACCCCAGCCCCTATCTAAGCCTCCCTTCTCCTTGTCCCCAACTGCCCCCTCCTGAGACCCCACCCAACTTCCCCCCAGGACCCCACCCCCTACCTGTCCCCTGATAAACCCCCTGGACTCCCATGCCTATCCCCTGACTGCCCCTCCAAACCTCTGCCCCATCCAACCCCCCCTGCTCCTTGTCCCTTGACTGCCCCCCGGAACCCCCTACCCCTTCTCCAACCCCCAAACCGCTTACTGTGCCACTCAGACCAGCGTGTCTGGCTCCGTGCAGCTCCAGATAGTTGCTGCCATGCTCCCCCATGGAGCCCACAACCCTCTCCCATCCCCAGCACCTGCCTTCCAGATTTGAACACCTCAAAATTCAGGAGTGCTCAAGCTCGGTTTGGGCAGCTTTTACTTCATTTCTCCCAAATCAGTTTCCCCTGCAAGGTGCCAACTGAAGGTGTTGGAGAACAGAGAGATCGGGTGGCCTCCTAATTCCTGGAAAAGAGACAAAGGCCAGAGGAGGGAGTGTCAGTGCCTGTGCGGACTTCTGGGAAGTGCATGGTGTGGAAGGGGATGCTGAGATGCTTTGGAACAACTCCATATAAAGCCAGTCAGGACGCTGGGGGAGCCTCCTCTCTCTGAGCGTACTGTCTCCAGGGCAAGAAGCTTACACCTTCCTGGGTCTGACCTCGGAGCATTCAGCATGCCCTTCCACATCATGCACTTTCCACAGCGAGTCTGCCCAGGAGGGTCCTGGGGCAACCAGAGGTTCCTGCACCCCAACTCCGCAGTCAGATGTGACTCTCAGCCAGACAGTAAAACAGAAGGTTTATTAGATGACGGGAACACAGCATAAACAGAGCTTGTTGGTACAGAAAACAGAACCCCTCTGTCAGGTCCATCTTTGGGGGTGGGGAGCCCAGAACCAAGTTCTGGGTCTCTCCCCATTTCCCCAGCCAGCTCCAAACTGACACTCCCTCCTCTGGCCTCTGTGTCTCTTCCGAACAAGGAGGCCACCTGATCTCTTTGTCCCCAACACCTTCAGTTGGCATCTTGCAGGGGAAACTGAGGCACCCACACAGTATTCAGAGAAAATATTAAGAACATTCCCACTTCATCACAACAGGTGCAACAAAATATAATACTGTATATTGAAGTAGGCAAGTGCTGCTTCTGACTTTCCACTTTTAATTGACCCTTGTAATCTTGTGGCATTGACGCGTTGTACCTTCATTTTATATCGGCTTACAGGGTGAGAGCAGGGGGGGGCACCACCATTTTGGGCCCCACCAAAAATTATACAAACCTGCCGCCTATGTTTTGTGAACCCCCCACTGTCCTGCCAACATGGCTCAGCCCTGACATCTGCTGCAGCCTCTCCCTGGGGAGGAATCGTCTCTGCAGCCCATTCAGGCCTTGGCCTCCCTGCGGAGGTGGCCGGTGAGGCTGCCGTTAAAGTGAGTTACGATGTGAGCTCCTGTCCGCTGGGAACTGGACTCTGAGCCTGGGCTGAGATCGGTGACTGGGGAATGAAAGGCCCCAGCTGCCTTCACTGTCCCCCTGAGCCAGCCCAGCACCGCCAGCCATTCAGTGCAATAACAGCGATGCTCAGGCTTGGTGACACAGCCAGTGCCCCAGCGGGCAGGGCGAGGGCCTGTCCAAGGAGCAATGGGCACAATCTGCAGCAAGGGAGGTTGAGGCTGAGGATGAGGAAACACTTTCTAATTCTCAGGGCAGTGAAGCTCTGGACCCGGCTCCAGGGGAGGTTGTGGGATCCATGTCACTGGAGGTTTGTAAGAACAGGTTGGACAAATCCCTGCCAGGGATAGTCTAGTCCCTGACCTAGCGTGGGGGGCTGGACTAGGTGACCTCTCGAGGGCTCTTCCAGCCCTGCATTGCTACGGCTCTAGGTTACCGCAGTTCCTGGGGCTGAGCCCAGGGGGCTCTAAGCCTGGTGAGTGGCACGTGACAGAGTTAACACTATTAGTGACCATGGCAGCTGGCAGCTCAGTGTCCCTGCCAGGGGCCTGGGCTGGCATGTGGCTGCCTGTACCTGGCTCAGCAGGGTGTTATTGGGCCATGTGGACAGGACCTAGGGTTGGCACCTGTCCATAGGGTTGCCAGGCATCTGGCTTTTTATTGGAACGCCTGGTCGAAAAGGGACCCCGGCAGCGCCGGTTGGCACCACCAACTGGGACATTAAAAGTCTGCTCAGTGGCACAGCGGGGGCCCAGGGCTAAGGCAGACCCACTGCCTCCCTAGCTCCATGCAGCTCCTGGAAGTGGCCACCAATTTACTTCCTTGGAATTTGAAACTTTTCTAGCAGAACATAACCAAGTGTCAGCCATGGTGAAGCCACCCTTTGAATACAGGTTGGCTCTGGGGGTGGGGGGAAATGTATCAAGAGGGCTGGCCCTTTTAGGGGAGTCAGGGACCAGACTACCTGTGACAGGCTCCTGTAAGGGAGAATGAGACAACCCAGCAGGGCCAGCTCCAGGCACCAGCCTACCAAGCACGTTCTTGGGGCGGCACCTTGGAAGGGGGCGGCGATCGGGGTTTGTTTTTGTTGTTTTTGGTTTGGCCAGGCGGCGCTGGGGGGAGGGGGGCTTAGGCAGCACGGCGCGACGTTCGGGGGCAGTGACTTGGGCGGTGCGACGTGGCACTGGGGGGCGGGGACTTGGGCAGTGTGATGCGACACGGCGCTCGGGGGGCTGGGGACTTGGGTGGTGCAACGCAGCTCTGGTGGGGGCGGGGACTTGGGTGGCGCGACACTCGGGGGGGTGGGGACTTGGGCGGTGTGATGCTCGGGGGGGCGGGGACTTGGGCGGTGCAACGCGGCTCTGGTGGGGGCGGAGACTTGGGCAGCCCCACACGAAGCTTCGGGGAGCGGGGACTTAGGCGGAGCGATGCTCGGGGGGCGGGGGTTTGGGCGGTGCGACGCGGGGATGGGGGGGCCGAAGTAATTAAATCCCTAGGTGGCTAGTCGGCAGCGAAACAGCTAATGAGGCTGATAAAGGGTAACCAGGGCTCAGCTGAAGGGATCCCAGGGACAGGAAGCTGCTGAGGAGAGGAGCTCCCAGGAGAGTTCACCAGAGCAAGGAGCCTGGACGGGGTCGCCTAGAGCAGTGGTCTCCAAACTGTGAGTGGTGCCCCCCTCAAGGGTGTGCAGGAACATTTGGGAAGCCTGACAGGGCCTGGACCAGCCCCCATGGTGGCGGGAAGGGAATGTCACCCAGCCCTGCTTTGCCCCCAGCTCCACTCCGGCCCCACCCTCAGCCCCAGCTGCAGCCCCAGCCTCAGCCACTGACTCCCAGCCCTGCTCCGAGCTGCGACCCCAGATGAAGCTCCAGCCCCAACCGTGGTTCCACCCCTGGACGAACCCCCATCTCCTGGCTCCAACTGCAGCTCAGGCTGCACCAATAGCTTCATTCCCGGCTGAAACCGACGGCTCCCGGCCCCAACTGCGGGTCCACTCCCAGCCATGGCCCCCAGCTCCTGGTCCCAATTGCGGCCCCGTTCCTGGCCCAGCTCCAGACTGCAGCTCCTGAGGTGGGGGCGCAAACCAGGTAAGGAAGGACACGACCAAAAATGTTTGGGGACCACTGTCCTAGACAGAGATGCTCCCCTAAGGGGGAGGAGCTGCCAGAGATGACAATGACAGCAGCAGCTGTAGCAGGACAGAACCCTGGAGAGCTGTCCCCGGCTGGAGAAAGTGGATGCAGAGAATAAAGGCACAGTCTGAAATGACCCAGCTCCAGGAGGGAGGGCTGGAGTCATCTGATTCCACCATGGACACTAATCCAAGCCCAGCTCCGGGAAGGACTGAGGGCTCCTGACTTGAGAACAGTGAGGAACTGCAGTGAGAGCTGGAGGCTGGAGCAGAGTGAAGGAAAAGATTTTATTTTGGGGTTTACTTGGACTCAGAGCGGACCTCAGGAGGGGACTTTTCTTTCAGATCTTTTGGACTGTGAGTCGTAATTTAAGGAGTGCTGAAGAGGATAAATTGAGGCAAGATGCTTGCCAAGATACCAGCCTCAGCCATATCAGGGTATCAATAATAACACTCACTGCCCAGCACCTAAGGGCTGCATGACAGTGCAGGACCTTCCCCATTGCACATGGGGACCCTGGGGTGCAGGAAGCCCTGGTTACTCTGCCCCACACATTCACCCAGAGACTCCCCTGAGCTGCCGGACCCAGGTCCCTGGGGTCAGAGCGCAGGCAGTCAAGTGGCACTGACCGGCCGGGGCTGCTGGGGTGGGGGGAAGGAAAGGGTTAATCTCAGCACGGTGGCACTTTGCTGCCCGGCCCTGGCTAGTCTCTGCCCTCTGGGTGCAGCTCAGGGCATGTGTCTCTGAGCAGGTCCCTGCCCACTCACCTGCCATTTGCCCCAGACACAGAGAACCCAGGTGCCGAGGGAAGGAGCAGCCCCAGCAGCCGCATTGGCCCTGGCACGGGCTGAGCCTGCGAGCGCAGCAGCAGAGGCAATGGCAGAGAGAGGGGCTCAGCCATTGAGAGCAGCAGCGTCCCCACCCGCAGGGGAGGGGTCAGCGCTGGGACAACAGGCCGGGCTGGGTCAGGGGCTGGGAGCTCTGGCAGCGAGCGTGGTGCCAGCACCAATGGCCCTGCTGGAGACCCTGGGCCTGGCCAGCCTGGAGCAGCCAGCGAGTGACTCAGGGCCTGGGACCCTGCCCAGGAAGGGGCTTCTGGGGAACTGACAGGAGGCTCCCCAGGGGCTGGTGATCCCCTAGAACGAGGCACTGAGGTGACTGGCTCAGGGTCCTGACAGGCTCAGGGGCCAGGGGTGTGGAATGGCCCAGAGCCCAGCCGGGTTCAGGGCCCAGTGGGACATGGGCACCAACTTATATGGGCTCTTGGAGCTAAAGCCCCAGGAATATTCATAATCAGGGGCTCTGCTCCACCAATATTTGGAGCTAGATTTTTCCCCCTCCCTGGAGTTTTCCTGCCTGAATGTAAAGAGAGCGCACAGCGGGTCTCTCTCTCTCTCCTTTGCTGCTGCTGCTGTAGCCTAAGGGCTGCAACATTAGCATAAGAGGAATGCATTGCTAACAACTTCTGAAGCACTCAGGAGGGGGAGGGGAGTGGAGGGGGCCTCCCCTCTCCTGCCCCTACCTGGAGGAGACACAAACGGGCCAGGAGACAGACATCATTCACCTTAGGAGCTGCTGGGGCTTCCGTGAGTGGTTGACCTATGATTTTTTATTATGTTTGAGTGTTTGACCCTATGATTCCCCCCCTGCCCCAGCCCCAGTCCCAGCCCCTACTCCTACCCCCAGTGAGGCACAGCAGGCTGCACAGGGGAGGCAGAAAGCCACATGTGAAGGCAATGCCCCCTCCCCCAGCAGCCACCAACCCACCACAGGAGGGATGGGAGAGGGAGGCTTCCTAGACCTGAGCAGCTGGGGCTTGGGTGAATTTTATGACACCCTGCTCCCCCGTCCCATAGCCAGCCACCACCCTGCCTACCCCACTTCTGTGCCATGCTGGGCAAGGGGCAGCCCCATCCCCCATCCACAGTGAAGTTATGGTGAGGGGCAACAACATGGAAGGCCACCAGAGCCCCCCCCCCCCGCCAGTACCCATCATAGGGGAGGGGAGTGAGCTTTCTGGACCTGAGAGGGGCTCTAGGAGCATGTGCAGAGTGTGTGTGCCGTGGGGGGCAGGAGGGGTCCCTCCCCTGGAGCTTGCTGCTGCCAGTGGTGGTGATGGGGAGTCCTCTCTGGCCCTAGCCCTGGGGCAGCCTGTCTGCACCCCAAGTTCCTCATCCTCAGCCCTGCCTCACCCCAAAGCCTGCACCCCCAGCACCGAGCACACTCCTGCACTGTGAACCCCTCATCCCCAGCCCCACCCCAGAACCCTCACCTGAGGGGAAAAACATGCAACTTAAATTTGGTGGTCAGTTTGGAGTATCATTGTATTTAGCACAATATTTGATTATTTTACACCCTTCAAAGTATGTAACTGGTCGTATACAGGTGTTTTCTCTGAGTACTGTCTGTGTGCCTCAGTTTCCCCAATGCATTTCTTAAGGCTCTAGATGGTGGGATAAGGGTGTGTGATTGTTGTAAAGCCCTAGAGGGCCAGTGTGATGCTGTCTGCACAGAGAATGGCTGACACCCTGTCTCCAGGCAACTGATGGCCTGGGCCACTCTCCTGCAAGGTGCCAACTGAAGGTTTTGGAGAACAAGGAGATCAGGTGGCCTCCTAATGCTTTGAAAAGAGACAAAGGCCAGAGGAGGGAGTGTCAGTGCCTGTGCAGACTTCCAGGAAGTGCATGGTGTGGAAGGGGATGCTGGGATGCTTTGGAACAACTCCATACAAAGCCAGTCAGGACTCTGGGGGAGCCTCCTCTCTGAGCATACTGTCTCCAGGGCAAGTAGCTTACACCTTCCTGGGTCTGACCTCGGAGCATTCAGCACACCCTTCCACACTGTGCACTTTCCGCAGCGAGTGTGCCCAGGCAGGTCCTGGGGCAACCAGAGGTCCCTGCATCCCAACTCCGCAGTCAGATGTGACTCTCAGCCAGACAGTAAAACAGAAGGTTTATTACATGACATTGATACAGTCTAAAACAGAGCTTGTAAGTACAGAAAACAGGACCCCTTAGTCAGGTCCATCTTGGGGGGTGGGGAGCCCAGACCCAAGTTCTGGGCATCTCCCAATTTCCCCAGCCAGCTCCAAACTGGCACTCCCTCATCTGGCCTTTGTGTCTCTTCCGGACAAGGAGGCCACCTGATCTCTTTGTCCCCAACACCGTCAGTTGGCACTTTGCAGGGGAAACTGAGGCACCCACACAGTATTCAGAGAAAACATTAAGAACATTCCCACTTTGTCACAACAGGTGCAACAAAATTTAATACCGTATATTAGGTATGAATAGGCAAGTGCTGCTTCTGACTTTCCACTTTTAATTGACCCTTGTAATCTTGTGGTGCTGATGCATTGTAGCTTCATTTTATATCAGCTTACAGGGTGAGAGCGGGGGGGGGGGGGACACCACCATTTTGGGCCCCCACCAAAAATTATACGAACCTGCCGCCTATGCCAGTGGGCACAGACTGTGCTGGGCTGGGAGCAGTGAACAGGGAGGGGAGCAGGGATGTGCTGGCTCCAGCCACTCACAGACAGGAAGTTGCTTCCCCCACAGCCTGGGGTTCCTGCTCCCTGGAGTCCTGAGATCCTGGCCCTGCAGCCAGCACAGACTGCGCAGCCTCCATCGGCCAGGACAGACACACCCAGCTTGGCCCCTTCGACTGCCCCCTGCTGGGGGTGGGTGGGAGGAGAGGAGCGGGGGTGGGGGGGGGGGAGGATGAAAGGGCCAGTTCAACAATCACAGACCGAGCTCACTGAACCTTCCCACCCCCCTCTCCTCTGCCTTAGTTTCTTCTCTGTCCCTCCTCACTGTCAGGTTTCTGCCTTTGCCCCCGGTCTCCGCGCTGGGGTTGTGGGGAGGGGTTTGGATAGGGGCAGCTCACACTCAGCCGTTGTGACAGGGTCACACTCTTGTGAGTGAGTCTCACTCACTGAGCAGCAAACCACTGACCCAACCTCACACTGGGCTCTGCTCAGAGCAGACGAGGGGCCCGTAGGATTCAGCTTGTTACCCAGTAAAACATGGCCCAGGTCAGACCACAGCAGCCAGACCAGCCCCTCCTCCAGCTCTGAAAGCTGGGCCAGCCTTGGCTAATGGGGGCTGGGGCAGTGCTGAGCGGTGGCCACACAATGCAGCCCTCACGTGTCCCAGGAGAGAGGCACAGACACATCATCCATTACCCGTCTGTGCAGCTCCCAGCACAATGGGCCAAGTCCAGGCCTCACAGCACCTGGCTCAGGGACACCCAGTAACTCAGCCATGGAGGGGTCAGGATGTCAGTGACAGGGCCTGGTCAGATACCTGGGCAAGTACCAGCAGATGAGTGCTAGGGTTGCCAACTTTCCCGGACCAGATGGACCGGATGCCATACTGTGGTGATGGCGCATCCCCATTTGTGTCAATGACATCCTGTCTGGGAGAGTGGGTGCGAATATCAGGCAAACTGCCCAGCACTGAGCACATCAGCCTCCAGCTATCACAGCTCCAAGCCTGTCAATTGGGTCCGTGCATGTCCTGGGGTCCCAGGCTCTGTCCAGATCCCCAGGCACAATACGCCTGAATGTCCCAGGAGCTTCCACTCACCTGAGAATCTCTTCAGCATTTCTCGCATATCCAGGCAGCGCTCCGGGATTGTATACACATTCTTCAGGTCAGTAGAAACGGCTTCTGGTGCCTGGAGTTTCACATTCTTTCTCCTATGAAGAAAACGTCCCATCATCACTCAGCTGCCCTGTGCACACATCACCGCAGAGGCGCTACCGGGGATATAAGAGCAATGAACATCGGAAACATACCTGCTCAATGTGGTTTTCACATCCTGGAAGGAGAAAGAGAATAAATTTTCTTAGTTAAAACCATGTGTAAAAACCAGTGAATTTTCACTCTGCACATCAACCTTTCACCTAGAAAACAAATCAACCTTCCCAGGCTTCACTGTTTTGTGGTAAAAACTCCTATGACATTTTGCATTAAGACTTGTTTCATTTATGTAGGTGAGACAGGAATTTAGCTAAAGGATTCTCCCTTCTAGGGACCCAACCCATCAGTATTTGTGTTTATCACCTGTGTTGGGTCCAATGTTTTGGAGAAAGAGCAGGGATGGGTTCAGCTCAGTATCATTCTTGTATCATCTATTTAATCTCCCATGGCCTCACTGGGTCTCCATGAGGAAAATTCCCCTCTAACATGAACTGGGATATTTTGGAACTGATGGAGCCCTTAGCCAGATGTTCTGTTTGTCAGTAAACCACAGAACACATTTACTCTAATTCTTGGGATCCAGACCCAGGGATCTGAGTCATAATTCTGGATGGGTGGAGAATTTTGATGCCATCTCACCTTTAGCAGCTCATTAACTGGTTGCTGAAACTTCTCCTCTATCTCTGTGATCTGCTGCTGCAGAGAGAAGCTTTGCTGGGAGAGTTTGGTTACATTTTCCTGTAGTCTCTGCAGAGTCTCCCTCTCCTCCTCCTCCAGACTCTGCAGAATCAGCTGCTCCTCCTCTCTCAGCAGTGTGTGCAGTTTGTTAAATTCACCTGCAATCATCTCTCTCTTGTTCTTCACTTTCCCCTTGAGAAAGAAAAATAGGAAAGGCACAGAGAAAACTGTGAGCCAGATGTTGAGTTACACAGACTGGGCCTCTGTCACTATCAGATTTGTAAGGATATTTACTTCTTTGAGAAATGTACCATAAAGGGACAAAGAGTCCTGTGGCACTTTATAGGCTAACAGACACATTGGAGCATGAGCTTTTGTGGGTGAAACTATAAAGGGTTTGTTTTAGTTCAGAGTTAATACAGCCAGTTCCATAGCGGGGTTGTCTAGGGTGTTTTGTAAAGCCACAGTATGTTATTGCGGGTGGCAGGGGATGGACACAGTGGAGTGGGGAGAAATCAAGGGAACTGCACAGGGTGTTTGCAGGGGGATTTGGGTGCTCAGTGCTGGGCACTCAGACACCAAGGGGAGCCATCACAGTGGGATGCGGGCGATGCTCCTTCTGACAACCTGCTCCTAAGGCTGCAATGTTCAGGACCTAGGACTGGTGCTAATAGTCCTTCGGGTGCCATCCGGGAGCTCACATGGGTGTTGGGCGCCCAGGGCATTGTCAGGGCTGGCTTTGGCCTCACTCAGCCTGGCCGAGTGCCCCAAGCCCCTGTGTCCAGTGACCAGCCAGTGTCTTCCTCACACACCCCACGATCTCTGCAGGGATTTCACTGTGAAAGGCAGGTGAACTGGCACAGACATTGTGTCCCCCGGGTTCATGACTTTGCTACAGACAAGCACAGGTAAAGTCACAGTAACAGTAGCAAGTGACTGGGATGAGGTGGCCACATGATGGCAGCAGAGGCTGTGAAGTGGCTGAGCTCTGCCTGGCTTTACACCAGTGGTCCCCAATCTTTATGTGGCCAGTAGCACATTCGTGTTTTCAGAAGAGTGTGGTGGGCATCAACAATTTGTCAAGGCTTATTTTGTATTTGTACATTAAATAATATGAAAATCATCATATTTAATATTACATAATATATGAATTCATAAGATAAAAAAAGGTAATTTCACATGTAAAAGGTATTAATTAAATTATTTGACAATTACTCTTTCACCTGACCATGTGAATTTGCTCTTTTTTATCTATCTGTAGAAAAATTAAGGAGTTTTTACATAATAAATATCATAAGCAGTTTTCATCTTATTTATTTTAAAAAAGTAAAACATTGTTGAATTGCTGGTCCAAATATATTTATTATTCTTACTTTAACATAGCCAGTTATGGTTAATTAAAAAATATTCTTTGTATAGTTACTTGTATCTGGATTTCAATAAACAAACAAACATGAAAAAAAAGTTAAACATGAGTTAATCATACGCGCTCATCAGCACTTAATGGAAAATAAGTATAATTAATTCACGTGGTTTTTCTAATAAAGTCAGTCTGATTTTTGGCACTGCATTTCTTCAGCCAATTTTTCGTAGTTGGGAGAGTAGGATGATATTCCTGTACATAAGCAATCATCAAGATGGGCATCTGTAAGCCAAGATCTGTATTTTGATTTTATGATGTTCATTGTTGAAAACAGAACTTTGCATAGATAAGTGGAACTGATATCAGATTTTATTTTGTATGCTACATTTTTCAAGGTAGGAAACTTTTTTCGGTCAACCAGATTCCAAAAGTTTTCATCTGTTGCGCAGGATTTTAGAACAATATCATTTTGAAGGTCCAAAATCTCCAGTTCCACGTCTTCTGTTCTTACTTGAATGAGACTCACAATTGATGTAGCCATTTCTGTTACCTCTATTTGGCAAGTAAAAGGATTCACAAGAAAGGCAACTACAGGCTCTATGATGGTGAACTGTTGAAATCTCTTTTCAGATTGTTCCAGAAGTATTTGAATGTGGATAACAAATGGTGATGGGTTAAAATCACTGTCACATACCATTTTCTTCATACTTTGGAAATGTACGAGAGATTCGTCATCATGTGTGACATCCACAAGATCAGTTTTGCTTTGAATGATTTTACAGAACCTATCATTTGAGCCACACATTTGTCTTTTCCCTGGAGCTCAAGATTTAAAATGTTCAATTTGTCCGTGATGTCGGTAAGAAAAGCCAAGTCCATTAACCAGCTGGAGTCTTCTAGTTGCTCAAAGTTCTGATTTGTGGACTTCAGAAATTCTTTGATTTCTTCAATTAGGCTTAAAAAACGTGCAAAACTTTACCTTTGCTCAGCCATCGTACTTCTGTGTGCAAGATAAGATAGCTTGTTTATGTGAAAGCAGAATGAATTATATTGTAAAAATAAGAATAGATTAAAGAAATGTTGTATGTACCTTTAAGCAGAAATAAGAAATGTTGAAATACAGGTGCCAGGAAAAGAAGCATTAGGCATAAACAATGGTGCTAATGGCGAAACATTAACAGAAGATGGGTAATAGTTAGTAAGGAAATTATCAGATTCTGTTTCCTGTGTTAGCTTGTTAAGTTCTCACCCTTTTTATCTGCATAAATAAGATAGTTTGTGTCTTGCATGGTGCTCACATTATTTGGGTGTTATTAGCAGAGTGCTTGCTAATAAAACAGAGTGGTCTGACAAACTGTGAGTCCTGAGTCTAACTTTGACAATTTGGAGGTCCCATCAAGATGTCAACTGTCTTCACTGGGGCTGTGTGATTCCTGACCATTTTTGTAGGATGACCCTGGCAGCCGGCACCTGGGCATATGGCCCGAGCGGTCCTCCACCAGAACGGAAAGGCACATGACCACAGTGAAGTCTACGCCATCGAACCTGTTGGTTCCCACTCTGTTCTGGTAGGGATCCCGGGATCTGACATCAGGAATCTGGTCAGGTAATTATATCTGTGTTTTGTCCGGACTGAGGACTGTCCTGTCTCTGTGTCTATCCATCTTGCTGTGGAGTGTTTGAGTCTGGGTGCCATCTCCGTCCGGGGATCAGCCGACCAAGGGGTTCCTGTCCCCGCGGTCTGAGTGAGTGGAATCTGCAAAATCGCAGCCGCACCGCACTTTGGCTAAAACCCCTGGTGTGAAAGCAAGGGCGATTGAGGCAGTAGCCTGTGGGCTCCTTTTGTGTGTTGCACCGGGCATCGCTCTGACGAACCCAAATTTCCTTCTTGTGCGATTGGTGTGTGAAGTCCTCCTGTATGGGTAACCAGACATCTAAATCGGGACAGTTTCCTAAACGAATGCCGGCTCATGTATGTATTTTAGGATGGGTCCGGACTCCTGTAAAAAGGGTCTGGACTCCTGTAAATTTCTGGAAAAACGGTCTAGGCTAATTCAGGGGGATCCCAAAACTCAGTGACCACTGTTAAAATCTTGGGGCAAAGACCGAGTGAACGTCTTAAAAGACAAACTTGGCCAGCCTAAAACTAAATTGGCTAAAGGAGAGGTTAATTGTTTCATGCAGTGGTGGAAAGAGGCAAATTGTAGGTGGACCAAATCAAATCTTGCCTCTCTCAAATATTCAACTAATACGTTAAAAGCTTTATTAAAAGCCTCCTCTCCCACCACCAGACCGAGCGCTCCCCTTTACCCCGTTCTCAAAAAAACCCCACCCCGGATCGATCCAACCCCCTTCATACTCCCATCTCATTGTAAAAAGGACAAAAAGCCCTTTGTTCTGTTCCCCTTTGTTGTCTGCCTCAAAAACTGATTCTTTAGTGTTCCACTACCAATTCAGCAAGGAAGGTGAGCTCCTTAACTAGCCCCCACCCTTCCTGGTCCCTTTCCTTGAACATTTCTTTCAAAATTGTGAAGTGACCACAATATCACTCACAAACGGTTCATTGGAAAAAAAGCAGGACTGGGCCCAGACAAGCAGGCAAGCAACAGATAACGAAACTGAAAAACAGGTTGGAAGCCCTAAGGGCACAGTGTCAGGAGTAAGAAAAGCAGTAAGTGCAGGCATGACCCCCTGGAACAATACTTAAAATGGTGAAATCTGAGTTGATAAAGGTGTCATTTTGGGAGAGAAACAAGTGATTTAAGGGAAGAGAGTGAAAAGTTAACTCTACAGAGGCTGGAGAGAATTAAGCAGTTAAACTTTGTGAAAATGTTAAAAAGGCTCATGCTAAAGAAAAGAATTCTTGGTTTCTTTACAGCCATTCTGAAGGAAAAATGGGCCCTTTTCCAGAAGAATGCCTGTAAATAATCCAAATATATATATAGCTATGTAAAAACAAAGCAATGTAAAGGAATGTTAAGGAAAAAAATGTGTATGTATCTATTTGTCTTTGAAAATATGTAAAGTTCTAAGAATCTAAACCAGCACATCTGGTTTGTAAAACTCCTGTTTTGTAGGTGTAAGATAAATTGGTTTTGTTTTTGTTTTTAATGCCACTAAAAATTCATTTGACTCTTTAATTCAAAGCTGCAAAACTGGCAGACCTTTTTGCAAGACACGGGTAATTAGTGTTGTTTGGCTTTGGGATTTAGCATTTAACCCTTAAGGGGTAACTTGATTCTTTACAAAATTTAAAATGTTTTTAAATAAAGACCAAGTCATGGCTGCAATAGGGCAGTCGAAATCAGGAGAATAGGGAGAGATTCTGGAGTCTTTTTGTTTGGTTGGTTTTTTTGTAACAATAGCAGATAGCTGTAGTGAAAGAATAAGAAATTAACAGTGACCCTCTGAAGCAACAGCAGAGGTGAGGTGCACAAAACAAAAAGAAGCAATGTTAAAAACACTGAGCCTTAAAATGGCTCTGTGTAATCAGACTGTCACTTTGATAAGGGTACATGAAAACTCTGTAAGAACAAAAGAAACCGTTACACCTGTAAACGGGTGGTACTCACCCCTGCCGCGCCTCCTGCTGGTTGGTCCCGGAATGTCCCTCGGTCCAGCCCTGGAGCGCCCTCAGCAGGCTGGTGACCCACCTGTTCTCTGGCCCCGGCGTCCCTCCCTGGACCTGGTGCCCCCTATCTATAATTGGGTCTCCCCCTCCCAGGGGAACCCCACCCTACTATCCCCACCTTGCCTCAGTAGTGGCTACTGACAGTCATGGTCTAGCCCCACACCCTGGGGCAGACTGCAGTATCAGCCCACTCATCACAGGCAAAGGGGGTTTGGACCTGCTGCTTTGTCCTACCCCTGGGTTGCCCTCTGCAACCCCCAATACCTACTGGCCCACTGCTAGGCCGCAGCCTGGGGCTTTCCTGGCTAGAGCTTCCCTAGCTCCTCAGCCTGTCCCCCAGCCCTGCTTCCCTCAGGTATCTAGCCTCAGTCTCTAAGCAGCCAGGCCCCTCTCTCTCTGATGCAGAGAGAGACTCTGCCTGGGCTCTGGCTTTCCTGCCTTTTATAATCCCCAGGGCTTCAGTTTGGGGCGTGGCCCCAGCTGCAGCCACTTTCCCCATCAGCCCAGCCTCCAGCCACAGCTCTCAAGCCCTGCCAGGCTGCTTTGTCAAAGCCCTCAGAGCCGGAGCAGGGTCCACCCTGCTACACACCTTATGTAAAAATTTATATGGCTAATGTTTTAAAAGTTATAGTATAGAAGGAATGTGCATTTTCCCTAGGACACGTGCAGTGTATATTGTAGAAATGGGTAAAAAAAATGCAAATGAAACGTGCTGCTGAATTAAAATCCTATTAGGGCTCCAAAAACAGCTGCAATAGGCTGTGTTTTCTTTTTCAGATCCCTGTGTGTTAAGACAGAGTCTTTGAGCTCTGCTGATGGCTTTGAATCCAAAAGCCAAGCCTGTGTTGATGTAAATTACCTAACTGATAAAGAAAGGTGAGAACTGCCAGCACAAAAGAAGCTGCAAATAAAGAACATACCTGGTCAGCAAACAAATTGCCTAAATAAAAGACATGGTACAACAAGATACCTTTAATAGATTTAACGCTAATGTTATTGTTAATCTTAAACACTGAAATAAATTCAATGTTAGTAAGTACCCCTGTAACAACATATAGTGTGTATGATTTTTGGAAAAATCCTTTAAGGTAATATGGTAATAATGCTTCTCAGCTATTACCTGTGAATAAACTTAAAGCTTAACACAGCAGGAAAAACATTACAAACTTGGTCTGCTATACAAGAAGAAAAACTGAGGTACACCACCACATGGATATAATGACTAAACAGTGGGATAATTTCCCCATAACCCTTAAAAAGTAGAAGCCTGGCCTATAAAACAAAAAACACAGGAAAATATGGGGGTAATTCCTCTGTTTTGCCTGCAATCAGCAAGGGTATTTGTAAAAGAACGGAATCTTTAAGCAATAATCAATGCCACCCCAAAAGGGGTAGAAAATGTTATTTTTGTCTTTCAGAAAATCATAAAAAGCTAATACCAGCTACAGAACAAACGAAAGAAAAAACATCCTGCAATAGCTATGGAATGTACTGAAATGCAGCTGTTTAGAACATAAGATGTTTTGGGTAATATCAGAAAATATTAAGGTTTTAATGCATCTGTTAAAGCAAAAGAAAAGATCATTGTTTAATACCTATCAATATAAATGGATGCAGTATGTCTCCAGTACGGTGAGACAAAATTTGTTAAGTGAAGAAATTGTTGTTAAAATCGCACACCAACAGGATCTGGAAGCAAAGATATGGAAAGTTAGCCCACTCTCCATATTGTACATGGGATCCTTCTGGCTACCCTGGACCTCAAGCCAGTGGGCTGGGGAGGAAGGGAAACTATTGGACACTAGAGGTTGTACCAAGTGGACTCCTCAAAAGTGGGTATGCTTATCCATGCCTGTTGCTCCAAAGCCCTGTAGTAAAGACATTTCACTAGAATCCTGTATGTGGGATAAAATGAATAATGAGACCAAAGTACTCTATAATGGGCTATGTGTATGTGTTAATTCTTCGGGAAACGTGTTTTAAAAGGATAAAAGTGTTAGCAACCCACCAGTAGACAAATGTACATGTAATGTAAGTACTGTGTTTACCAAACACTGCTCTACAGGCAAAATGCTTCTGAAATAAATGTAGTCAAACTTTACTAATTCTGGGTCACTGAGAACGAAAATGATGCTTAAAATTGTTGATTGGCTCTAGTTTTCAAGTTATGGTATTGGGTCAGTATATACGACCCTTGACTTGGGAATAGCGGAGAAGTGAGTTATAAAGGGAAGGGATCTCAATTTAAACCAGAAATGACTAAAATACATCTTTGACTGGATCTATGAATAAATCTATGACTGGGTTTGGACAGTACTTGCTTTTTAGGCAAAACAATGAATGATGCAATCTGAAGCTGGTATTGCGTCATACATGATATGAATTGCATCATGTTATTCCTAGAAGTCATGGATGATGCAATCATAATAAAGCTTATATCACTCTGCTGAACAAATTGCCCTATATCAGCTCTAGAAATCATACAGTGTCGTGCTCTCTTATTTGTCAGTGTTTGATTTTGCAAAGGGACACATTTCTGTTTAGCCAAAGTGAGCAGAGATGCCTCGTACTTGTGTGAACAGTGCAGATAACTTCTGCTATGTTTGTGGTGAAGTGACTTTTGCATCACAAAAGCGCAGTATAATCACTATGGTTAAGAAAGCCTATCACCTTTATTTTGGCTGCAAAATTGGAGATCAGGACAAGAGGTGGGCCCCACACATATGCTGCAACACTTGTGCAACAAATCTTCGCCAGTGGTTGAACAGGAAAAGGAAATCTATGCCTTTTGCAGTGCCAATGATTTGGAGAGAGCCAACAGATCATACCAGCAATTGTTACTTCTGCATGGTGCCTCCAGTTGGGAAAGGTGTGTCAAAGAAGAAAAAGTGGACTGTGCATTATCCAAACATTCCATCAGCTATACGCCCAGTACCCCACGGAGAAGGACTGCCGGTTCCTGATGCACCAGAATCATTCTCACTTGAGTCAGACGGGAAAGAGGAAATGGATGAAACTTCTGGTCCTGAACCATCAATGTCACAGGACCCACATTTTCTCCCATCCTCCTCCTCTGAACCACACCTCATAACATAAGGTGAACTGAATGACCTCGTCAGGGATTTGGAACTACCCAAGAGTAAGGCAGAGCTGTTGGGCTCCAGACTACAGCAGTGGAATCTCCTGGCAGGTGATGTTAGGGTTTCCATGTTCCGTGACTGTCAAAAGGATCTTGTCCCATTCTTCTTCATGGAAGGTGATCTTGTAGCCTGCAACAACATCGATGGTGTGATGGCAGCCCTCAACATCATTCACGATCCAGATGAGTGGAGACTGTTCATTGATTCATCGAAGACGAGTCTTAAAGCTGTTTTACTGCATAATGGCAATGTTTTGCCATCAATTCCAGTTGGTCATGCAGTCCATATGAAGGAAACCTATGACAACATGAAACAACTTTTGAGGTGCATAAACTATGACCAACATCAGTGGCAGCTTTGTGGCGATTTGAAGGTTGTTGCTCTCTTGCTTGGTCTGCAGACTGGATACACAAAGTACTGCTGTTTTCTCTGCGAATGGGATAGTCGTGCAAGAGATTCCCACTACATCAAGAAAGATTGGCCACTCCGACCGTCATTGGAGCCTGGTAGGAAAAGTGTTCAGCATCCACCACTTGGTGAATCAAGGAAGATTTTGTTACCACCCTTACACATCAAGCTGGGTCTGATGAAGAACTTTGTCAAGGCCATTGACAAAACACAAGCAGCTTTCAAGTACCTCCGTGGAAAATGTCCAAGGTTAAGTGAAGCTAAGATAAAGGAAGGTGTCTTTGTTGGTCCTCAGATTCGTGAACTTCTTCGAGATGATGCATTTGACCATGCACTGCGTGGCAAGGAAAAGACGGCATGGAAAGCCTTCCAGTTAGTGGCAATAAATTTTCTCGGAAACAACAAGGCAGACAACTACAGGTTGTTGGTGGAAAACCTCCTCAAGGCATACAAAAGCCTTGGTTGCAACATGTCACTAAAGATACATTTTTTGCACTCTCATCTAGATTTTTTTCCACCGAACTGCGGAGCAGTGAGCGACGAGCACGGCGAGCGATTTCACCAGGACATTGCAACAATGGAGAAACGCTATCAGGGCAAATGGAGCCCATCAATGCTTGCAGACTATTGCTGGACAGTGACAAGAGATGCTCCATTTAATGAATACAAGAGACAAGCCAAGAAGCGCTGACTAGACACTGAATAGGACTCAACTATGTACACTTTTTTGCCTTTTGTTTCATAATAAATTTTAGTTAGATAACCCTTTTGCTGATTTTTAAAGTGTTACATAAACAGGACCAGGGCCGCCCAGAGGATTCCGGGGGCCTGGGGTCTTCAGCGGCGGGGGGACCTTCCGTTCCGGGACCCACCGCCGAAGTGCCCCGAAGACCCACAGTGGGGGCCTCCCCGCCGCCAAATTATCGCCAAAGCGGGACCCGCCGCCGAAGTTCAGCCCGGTCTTCAGTGGTAATTCGGCAGCAGGGGCCCCCACCGCGGGTCTTCGGGGCACTTCAGCGGCGGGTCCCTGAACGGAAGGGTCCCCCGCCGCCAAATTACCGCCGAAGACCGACCTGAACTTCGGTGGCGGGTACCGCTTCGGCGGTAATTCGCCAGCGGGGGGTCCTTCCTCCCCGGAGTGCAAGGACCCCCCACCGGCAAAGACTGGGAGCTGAAGAAGCTCCTGGGCCCGGCCCCGCAAGAGTTTTCCGGGCCCCCCCAGAGCGAATGAAGGACCCTGCTCCAGCGGCCCCGAAAAACTCTCATGGGGGCCCCTGTGGGGCCTGGGGCCTGGGGCAAATTGCCCCTCTTGCCCCCCCCCGGGAGGCCCTGAACAGGACAGGTGAAATATTATCATGTAAAGCAACCATAAACACATGAAAAGACCTAGGTTTACAATTTATGATTAAAACTCGACTATCTACACAATATACATAGACATAAAATGTAAAAACTTAAATATCTTAGAAACAGTAGCCAATCAGTTGTTTTAATTGTCATATTTGAATTCAGCACATCAAAATACATAATAAATAGCACATTTTATCTCTGAAGCAGACGACGTCTCAAAAATTGTAGACCAGTCTAATCACATTTACTATTTGCCACAACAATAACAACAAAAAAAGAAAGTCTCAGCTTACTGTGAGCACTGATTTAGCTGAGTTCTCTATCAATCTAGCATTGAATGCCAAACAGTTACCAATCATCTGTTAAAAGGTAAAAAGGTAACATAGTTCCTAGAAAAAAAAACAATATGGGAAAAGGGACCATTCATATTATACACGCAAATGGGGACATGTTAAGAATTGCCACTACAGAAAGACATAACCGCTTACCATTGGTATAACATATTTTCTGGATGGTCTCCCACAACTACTGGCATACTAATGTTACTACCCCTAATTGTTTTTGGTTTTAAATTGTATGTGTTTAATTGAAATGTTTAAAACATGCTGGTGGATAAAACAAATGTATGCAAAGCTAGAGTCACAGGCCCAAATCACCTCCCAGTATTTTCCAGACTAAATAAGAAGTGACACTGGTGATTAATAATCTTAGTGTCAAAAGGGGGATATGTAGGAGCAAGATTTTATAATGTCCCATAAGAATTAATGTATAATTTGATTTCATCCTGCTAGCCACCCTTTTTGAATAGAAGAAAGAAATGACCCTCTGGGACTATAAGATTCTGTTTTCCCATATGCATTACAAATTGGGCCCTCTCTAACTCTTTGTTTTAAGATTTAGTTAGTAAGAGACAGGATTCTCTATTGTGTCTATGTTAAGTAAATTAAAGAAACATTGAAGGCCTGGGTCTCAATGTAAATTGCCTTGGTTATTAATTGTAAAACTTAGCAAGGTTTAATTTGCAATGCCTTTTTGCTCGATATAAAATATTACTGTTTGTATTGTCAATCTGTTTGTGTGAATGAAGAATGTATGCATCAGGAAAAGATAAGGTGTGAAGGCCATTGTTATAGCCAGTGTCAAGGAAAGAAGCAAAGAGAGCTGAAAAGCATCAAAGAATCATCAGGCACTGCTTACTAGCCAGATGGCTGTTAAACTGTCTGGCATCGCAGAGTGGATACATGCTTCTCAGTGTAAGAATGCACCACCCCAGTGAACCAATCATCACCTCAGGACCACGCAGAGTCAATTTTGACTCCAGAAGAAGATGTAGAGGAACAGCCTGCAATACCTTGCAATCTACGCTCTCATAAGGGTTGCCAGAAGCAGACGACGACCTAAAGCAAGGGCCAAGAAGCAGCAGTAGTGAGCCTAGCGCCTGCTACCTGGTGGATGTAAAACCGTGACTGCGGTTCCCTCAGTTGAGGTTGTCAGAACCAGAAGGGCCCTGCCTCCAACATGTGTCTCTGGTGGCGCCTGTTCCTCGGCTGCTGGTGTCTTAAGGTCTGGGGAGTCCACAAGGACAATTCTTTTATCCAGCAGCAAGTGTGGATAGCTCAGACCCTTATTATTTCTAAATGCTGGGTCTGTAGCCACATCCCAGCCCACTCTCAAATTGGTGTTCTTGTCCTGGCTATCCCACTCAATTCTCCAGACCTTACTGGAGGACCTTGTCCGTTTAACACAATATGGGAACAGCAATGACACCTGGGAAGAGACTATTGGCAGTTCCTTTATCCCACTTGGGGGAGTAATACACCATGCAAAAAGGCTCCTGAGATTACAAGCAGTAGTTAAAATAATGGCAAATAAAACTGGAGAAAGTTTAAGAGCCCTGGCCAAAGAAACAGGGGCGATCCGACAGGTGGCCCTCCAAAACCATCAGGCATTGGACATAGTGCTGGCGGCCAAAGGAGGGACCTGTGCTCTCATTGGAAAACAATGTTGTGTGTTTATACCTGACGATACCAATTAGGTAATAGATCGCGCTAGCCACTTAGAACAAATCACATATCTTCCCCATGAAGAGCCGAGTTCTTTATGGAAGTGGCTAAGTATCCTGTTCAATTTCTTTGGCATAGGAAACTGGTTGTTCCAGGGAGCCCTGACTATCCTGTTTGGAATTCTAATGATTTTTGTACGTCTTCAGTTAATCTCCTGTTGCATCCAAAACGGTGTAAGACATGCCACACAGATAGCTGCCCCAAACCAGAGTGCTAATATGATGATTTTAAATATCACTGATGAAGAAATAAAGAATGATTGATTTGTGGAACCTCGTAATTGTTGGTCATGGCGTAAGCTTGACCAAAAGAAGGGATTGTGAAAGTGGAATAAATTATATTGTAAAAATAAGAATAAATTAAAGAAATGTTGTATGTACCTTTAAGCAGAAATAAGAAATGTTGAAATACAGGTGCCAGGAAAAGAAGCATTAGGCATAAACAATGGTGCTAATGGCAAAACATTAACAGAAGATGGGTAATAGTTAGTAAGGAAATAAGATATGCATGCCTAGCCCAGGTAAACTTATCAGATTCTGTTTCCTGTGTTATCTTGTTAAGTTCTCGCCCTTTTTATCTGTATAAATAAGATAGTTTGTGTTTTGCATGGTGCTCACATTATTTGGGTGTTATTAGCAGAGCGCTGTGCTAATAAAACAGAGTGGTCTGACAAACTGTGAGTCCTGAGTCTAACTTTGACATTTATCATCAACGTCTTCCAACAGGGCCTTAAAAAGTCGGTGTTGCAAAGGTTTCGCTCAAATAGTTAATTATTTTAATAACGACATTCAGGATGAGTTGAAAAGAAAGAACTTTGACGCACAAAGCTTCTTGGTGGATAATGCAATAAGACAAAGTTCGGAAAGGATTCATTCTTCTTACAGAGTGCAATGAATCCACTGGCACTGCCCATCATTGCTGGTGCCCCATCAGTGGTGATCGCAGATAGCTTGTGTAGTGGCAATACTAATTGATGTTGCATATGATTTGAATAAATTATAGATGTCCTCATCCTTTGTTCACCCTTTCATAGGCAATACTTTCAGTAACTCTTCTTTTATGGTGAAGTCACTAAATACCATCCTCACCATAACTGCCAATTGCCCTGTATCCAATGTATCTGTCGACTCATCAAATTGCAGTGAAAACCAGTCACATGTTTCCAAGTCATCCTTTAGCTGAGTTTGCATGTTGCTTGAAATTGCATGTATCCTCCTTGTAACTGTGTTGTCTGATAACTCCAAGTCTTGTATTGCTGACAAAATCTTGCCCTTGTTAGGAAATCCTTGAAACAGCCAATCAGCACCAGTCAAAAATGCTTCCTTCAACAATTGAAAGGGTTTTTTTCTTCTTTGTGAGCAGATGAGCAATTTTAAAGGAAGCAATAGTAGCACTTTTAGACTTTACCACTTGTCTAGTGAAAACAGATTGCTGGACAGATAGAAGAAAATTAATCAACTCAAATCAAACCTTTCTCAACTCAGATTTAAGTGGATGGCTAATGTCAAAAGAACCGTGATTAGTTTGGAAATGGTGTTCGACATTATATTTTTTCAGCACTTCAATAGTACCCCCGCACAATAAGCAAACACATTTCCCTTTCTTTTCAATAAAACAATAGGATTCTTTCCACTCTGTGTTGAAATAATGCATACGTTGTCTTTTATTTGAACCACTCATTTTGGGGCAAAATGTTAAAAAAATAATAAATCGCAAAGCACAAGAAAACAGCATCAGAGGGGTAGCCGTGACTTGCATCTGACGAAGTGGGTATTCACCCACGAAAGCTCATGCTGCAAAACGTCTGTTAGTCTATAAGGTGCCACAGGATTCTTTGCTGCTTTTAAAGAAAACAGCAGTATCAGTGCAACGGAAGAATACACACCTACAGGGCTGGCTCCAGGCACCAGTGGAACAAGCATGTGCCTGGGGCAGCACATGCGATGGGGCGGCACTCAGTCCATTCTTGGGACGGAAGAGTCGGGGTGTTTTTTCATTTTTTTGGCGGCAGCTCTGGGCAGTGCCGAGAGAAGCCGCGAGGACAGAGAAACACTGGCGCCCGCAGCCTGCAGCCCTGGAGTTCTTTGTCCCCGACAGGCACGGGGGACCCGGCTTCTCTCCCTTGCTGGACACTAGGCAGGCCCTGTGCCAGCCAGGGACCGAGAACACCGGCGCCAGCAGCCTGCAGCCCTGGAGTTCTCTGTCCCCGGCAGGCGCAGGGCCGCAGCTTCTCTCCCCTGCTGGGCACTAGGCGGGCCCCGCGCCTGCCGGGGACAGAGAATGCCATGCCCGCAGCCTGGGTTCTCTGTCCTCGTCAGGCACGGGGCTGTGGCTTCTCTCCCCTGCTGGGCACCAGGCGTGTGCATATAAATGCCCTGGCGGGTGCCATGGTGCCCATGGGCACCACATTGGGGACCACTGCTTTACACTGACCCGCCTCTGGCTCCGCTGACTCAGGGAGTGGCCACACTGCAATGGAGGAGTGAGGGCAGCACGAACCTGAAGACACACTCCAGCTTGCTCGGGTGCTGGTAGCAGTGAAGCCGCAGCAGCAGGGGCTGTACAAGCCCACCCAGCCCCCTGGGTAATGACTCAGTGACTAGCCCGCAGCTACCAGTTGGGGCCATTTAGATACACCCTTGGGGCAGACTTTGCAAAGAGCTCAGCACCCACAACTGGGTTCGATGTTCAGAAGAGCTCAGCTCCCAGCCCAGCCCCAGCCCAGCCAGCTGAGTGATTTTGAACCTCACCCATGGGGTAAATCCTCCCCCCAGCTCTAGTGTCTGGCCCAGGCACTGGGCAGATGCACTGCAGGGACTGTGGGGGAGGAGATGGGGGAGAACAATCCTTGAGTCCTCCAGGCTGCAGACAGACTGTGGAGCTATTTCATGGAGGCCCCTGAATCCCACTGGCTGCAGCAGCCTCTACACCACCCCCACCTGCAGGAGGGAAACAGGGTCCATGTGATCAGGGCCGGCTCCAGACACCAGCTGAGCAAGCTGGTGCTTGGGGCGGCATATTTTATGGGGCGGCATTCTGCCCAATCCTAGGGCAGCACGGCTCTCTCTCTTTTTTTTTGTTTTTGGTTAGCCGCGCCAGCCGCCCTGTAGGGGGCGGCAGAGCAGAGGAGGGGAGTGCCCTGCAGCAAACTGGGCAGGGCAGCCCCTGTTTTTCCCTCTCCACCGACTGGAGCGGCGCGGAGCCCTCCCGGCAGGCGGCACAGTGGTCGGGACCGCGGGACAAGCGGCCCGCTGAAGCCCTGGCCACCCCCCTGCTCTCTCTCTCCCCCGCTCCCTCCCCTTCCTCCCCACTAGACTGGCTGCACACTCTGCTGCACGTCAGTGTCCTTGCCAGCAGGTAGGGGATCTTGGGGGACAATTACTGCACTGGTGGGGTGCAAAATAAACTTTATTAAGAAAATGCAAAAACAGGGAAAATTCAATAGTGAGGGGTATGGGGTTTGTTAAGGTAGACAGTTGGGGAGGGGTTTCTTTTGGTGAACAGTATAGGGGGTTTCAATAGTGGAGTACAATACAGTAGGATATAATACAGTGGGTAACCAATTAACACAGAAATATATGATGTAACAGGTAGCTAACAATTTTCTGTGTACAGGGTGTGTCACAGCAGCATATAACCAACTAACAGTTATGGATAAAATATGTTAAGTAGCAAACAGTTCTAGGTAAAAATGTGTCACAGTGGTGTAAATGTAGAATGTGAGGTGTATCAGAGAGAAAAAGTAACCAATGGGGTTTTATGCTAGACTTCAGCAATAGGGAAGGAATTAAAAGAGAGAGAGCATGAGGTGGAGGGAGATTTAAACTCAGGGAGACATAGAGAACAAACAGAGTGTAAGTGGCTGGAGAAGCCCGGGGCAGGGGGCTGACAGTGGGAAGACAGACTTAATCACAATTATACCGAACACAGCAAAATCTTATCTATGATCTAACTTAACCAAGACTACACAAATTAGCAAGTAACAAAACACAATGCAACAATTTTCTAAGCCTAACTTACAGAGTACAATGCAAACAATTTTCTAAACCTAACTTAACCACAGCTATGCAAAATGAAATTACAATTTATCTAAACTAAAGGCTAAACCTAACCTAATGGGTGCACCTTATGCTAAGGGTAGTTTCAGAGGGCAGAGTGGTGTGTGCCCAGTGGTGGCTGCAGCAGTGGGGCGATCCCTGCACTCTGCACCCTGGCTCCAGCTGCCTGGCAGGGTTTTTTGTTGTTTTTCCCCCCTGCTTTGCCGCTCCGGCCGCGCCCCAGTTTTTTTGTTTTGTTTTGTTTTCTTTCCCTGCTTTGCCACTCCGGCCGCGCTGCAGGTTACCCCCTAACCCCACTTTGCTGCTCCGGCCGCGCCACAGGTTTTTCTTTTGTTTTGTTTTTCCCCCTTCCTGCCTTGCCGCTATTTTGTTTTGTTTTCTTTCCCTGCTTTGCCGCACCGGCCCGTGCTGCAGGTCTCTCCCCGCAGCTGCTCCGGCCACACCGCAGGTTTTTTTTGTTTGGTTGGTTTTTTTCCCCTCCTGCTTTGCCGCTCCAGCTGCACCACAAGTTTTTTTGTTTTGTTTTCTTTGCTGCTCCAGCCGCACTGCAGGTGTCCCCTCCACCTTTGCTGCTCTGGCCGCACCACAGGTTTTTTTGTTTTGTTTTGTTTTGTTCCCCTCCTGCTTTGTCGCTCTCCCCCACCCCCTTTTTTTTTGCTTGGGGCGGCAAAAAAGCCAGAGCCGGCCCTGCATGTGATAGTGAAAAAACTGAACCCACTATTTGCCCCATCAGAGAGCACTGGGGTAAGTTTGCACCACCTCACTATGCCCAGGAACTGCCCCTCCTCTGCCGCGTACAGGAGCTGCTGTGCTGAGACCCCTAACAGAGACACAGCCTGATCCTGCTGGCACCAAGCCAGTGTCACAGGGCAAGAAACCAGGGCAGGTTCATACCCTCGTCCTGGAGCTTCACAGCTCCTTCATCCTGGGAGAGTTGCAGGGGGAAGGGCTCAGGGAGAGATAAACCCGGACACCCACCTGCCACTCTGTGGTTTTCTCCTTCTCTTTAGACGTCAGCGCTAGGGCCTCCTCCAGCTCCTTCCTCAGAGGGCCCAGGGCTCCCTGGAGTTTCTCCTGCAGGGACATTGCATGCAATGAACAGTCATTAGTCTGCCTGTCTGATGGGTGGAGAGTATCATAGAATCATAGGGTTGGAAGGGACCTCAGGAGGTCATCTAGTCCAACCCCTTGCTCAAAGAAGGGCCAATCCCCAACTAAATCATCCCAGCCAGGGCTTTGTCAAGCCTGACCTTAAAAACCTCTAAGGAAGGAGATTCCACCACCTCCCTAGGTGACCCATTCCAGTGCTTCACCACCCTCCTAGTGAAAAAGTTTTTCCTAATATCCAATCGAGACCTCCCTCACTGCAACTTGAGACCATTACTCCTTGTTCTGTCATCTGCTACCACTGAGAACAGTCTAGATCCATCCTCTTTGGAACCCCTTTTCAGGTAGTTAAAAGCAGCTATCAAATCCCCCTTCATACTTCTCTTCTGCAGACTAAATAATCCCAGTTCCCTCAGCTTCTCCTCATAAATCATGTTTTGGCCCCCTAATCATTTTTGGTGCCCTCTGCTGGACTCTTTCCAATTTTTCCACATCCTTTTTGTAGAGTGGAGCCCAAAACTGGACACAGTACATGGAGCCATTGATCACTACCCGTTGAGCCCAACAATCTAGCCAGCTTTCTATCCACCTTATAGTCCATTCATCCAGCCCATGTTTCTTTAACTTGGTGGCAAGAATACTGTGGGAGACCATATCAAAAGCTTTGCTTAAGTCAAGGAATAACACGACCACTGCTTTCCCCTCATCCACAGAGCCAGTTATCTCCTCATAGAAGGCAATTAGGTTAGTCAGGCATGACTCTCCCTTGGTGAATCCATGCTGACTCTTCCCGATCACTCTCCTCTCCTTGAAGTGCTTCAAAATTGATTCCTTGAAGATCTGCTCCATGATTTTTCCAAGGACTGAGGTGAGGCTGACTGGCCTGTAGTTCCCCAGATCCCCCTATTTCCCTTTTTTAAAGATGGGCACTATATTAGCCTTTTTCTAGTCATCTGGGACCTCCCCTGATCGCCATGCAATGACATCCGCCAACTATTTTAGCACCCTTGAATGCAGCGCATCCGGCCCCATGGACTTGTGCTCATCCAGCTTTTCTAAATAGTCCTGAACCACTTCTTTCTCCACAGAGGGCTGGTCACTTCCTCCCCATACTGTGCTGCCCAGTGCAGCAGTCTGGGAGCTGACCTTGTTTATGAAGACAGAGGCAAAAAAAGCATTGAGTACATTAGCTTTTTCCACATCCTCGTCACTAGGTTGCCTCCCTCATTCAGTAAGGGGCCCACACTTTCCTTGGCCGCCTTCTTGTTGCTAACATACCTGTAGAAACCCTTGCTGTTACTCTTAACATCCCTTGCTAGCTGCAACTGCAAGTGTGATTTGGCCTTCCTGATTTCACTCCTGCTTGCCTGAGTAATATTTGTATACTCCTTCCTGGTCATTTGTCCAAGCTTCCACTTCTTGTAAGCTTCTCTTTTGTGTTTAACAGTGAAATCCTTGCTGATCTTAAGCCAAGCTGGTCGCCTGCCATATTTACTCTTCTTTCTACACATTGGGATTTTTTTTTCCTGCAGCCTCAGTAAGGATTCTTTAAAATACAGCCAGCTCTCCTGGACTCCTTTTCCCCTCATGTTATTCTCCCAGAGGATCCTGCCCATCAGTTCCCTGAGGGAGTCAAAATCTGTTTTTCTGAAGTCCAGAGTCTGTATTTTGCTGCTCTCCTGTCTTCCTTTTGTCAGGATCATGAACTTGACCATCTCATGGTTACTGCCTCCCAGGTTCCCATCCACTTTTGCTTTCCCCTACTATTTCTCCCCGGTTTGTGAGCAGCAGGTCAAGAAGAGCTCTGCCCCTAGTTGGTTCCTCCAGCACTTGCACCATAAAATTGTCCCCTACACTTTCCAAAAACTTCCTGGATTGTCTGTGCACTGCAGTATTGCTCTCCTAGGAGATATCGGGGGGAGTGAAGTCCCCCATGAGAACCAGGACCTGTGATCTAATAACTTCTGTTAGTTGCCAGAAGAAAGCCTCGTCCACTTCATCTCCCTGGTCTTGTGGTCTATAGCAGACTCCCACCACAACAACACTCTGCTTGCTCACACTTCTAAACTTAATCCAGAGACTCAGGATTTTCTGCAGTTTCATACTGGAGCTCTGAGCAGTCATACTGCTCTCTTACATACAATGCAACTCCCCTACCTTTTCTGTCCTGCCTGTCCTTCCTGAACAGTTTATATCCATCCATCACCATACTCCAGTCATGGGAGTTATCCCACCAAGTTTCTGTTATTCCAATCACATCATAATTCCTTGACTGTGCCAGGACTTCCAGTTCTCTCTGCTTGTTTCCCAGGCTTCTTGCATTTGTGTATAAGCACTTCAGATAACTCGCTGATCATCCTGCTTTCTCAGTATGAGGCAGGAGTCTTCCCCTTTTGCTCTCTCCTGCTCGTGCTTCCTCCTGATATCCCACTATCCCACTTACCCAGTGATGAGCTGCCAAAATCATAACAACCGGTTCCCTCCTCACCCCAGGAGGGATCATGGCCCCCCCCACGTTTCTTGATGCCCCCCCTTTTTTTTTTTTTTTTTTTACACACACACCTGACTTTACAGTCAGGTGTGTAAAAACCTGCCGCCGCGCCCGGACCCACGCTGCCAGACCCGCAGCCCGGCCCGCCGCCGCGCCCCGACCCGCGCTGCTGGAGCCGCAGCCCGGTCCGCCGCCGTGTCCGGACCCGCGCTCCCGGAGCCGCAGCCCGGCCCGCCGCCGCATCCGGACCCGCGCTGCCGGAGCCACAGCCCGGCCCGCCGCCACGCCCGGACCCACGCTGCCAGACCCACAGCCCAGCCCGCCGCCGCGCCCTGACCCACGCTGCCGGAGCCGCAGCCCGGCCCGCCGCCGCACCCAGACCCGCGCTGCCGGAGCCGCAGCCCGGCCCGCCGCCGCACCCGGACCCGCACTGCCGAAGCCGCAGCCCGGCCCACCGCCGCGCCTGGACCCGCGCTGCCGGACCCGCAGCCCGGCCCGCCGCCGCGCCCGGACCCGCACTGCCAGACCCGCAGCCCGGCCCGCCGCCGCGCCCCGACCCGCGCTGCCGGTGCCCAGCATCTGGGTAGGTGAGGTCACGGCCGGAACCAGGCGAGCTGGAGCCGGGCAGCCGGGGCCGCGGCCAGAGCCAGGCTGCGGGGGGAGGGGGCCAAGGGGGGGATGCTGAGCTGGGCGGCAGGGGGGGGGGACTCGGGGCAGGGAGGGACCCGGGCTGGAGCCGGAGCCAGGCGGCCGGGGGGGTGGACGCGGGGGCTGGGGCACACCGTCCTCCTCGTTCCCTCTACCCCTACCTCAGCGTCCACTTTGGAGCCTCAGCGGGAAGCCTTCTTGCTTCTCAGCCCTCCCAAGCTTCCCACGCGAAGAGCTGATTCGCGGGAAGCAGGGGGGGAGGAGAAGCAGGGCGGAGCATTCGTGGGAGGAGGTGGAGGCAGAGCTGAGGTAAGCTGGGCTGCAGCAGGGAGCTCTTGTTAAATTTAAATGCCCTTTTAGAACAAGTTCTCCCACGCGGGACAACCGGTTCTAAAATGGCTTCTAAATTTAGCAACCGGTTCGCGCGAACCTGTGAGAACCGGCTGCAGCTCACCACTGCACTTACCTCCTTCCCCCCGGAGAACCTAGTTTAAAAGCCCTCCTCACTAGGTTAGCCAGCCTGCTTGCGAAGATGCTCTTCCCTCTCTTCGTTAGGTGGAGTCCATCTCTGCCTAACAATCCTTCTTCTTGCAACACCATCCCATGGTCAAAGAATCCAAAGCCTTCTCTCCGACACCACCTGCATAGCCATTTGTTGACTTCCACGATTAGACGGTCTCTACCTGGGCCTTTTCCTTCCACAGGGAGGATAGACAAGAACACCACTTGCGCCTCAAACTCCTTTATCCTTCTTCCCAGAGCCTTGTACTCTGCAGTGATCCACTCAAGGTCATTCTTGGCAGTATCATCGGTGCCTGCATACCATAGATATCATCCTTTCATACATAAGAAGTAAAATACCCTGGAAGGAGGCAGCAGACTCAGCTCTGCCAGCCCCAAAGGCAGCATGGGAGCAGAGACGCTAGTCTCAGAGTAGGGACTCTTTATCATGCACACAGTCAGGACTTCTCAAAGCCTGTTTTTTTAGCTGAAGTTTCACACCACTGAACACTGTAGCTTGACCCAAAGTTGGATAAACATAATCGTAACTTAAGGATTAACAGTTCTTGTCACAAAATGAGGCCCAGTAAGATTATTGTAAAATTATTATAGAATTTGGGAACCCCGATGTGCACAGGTGCAACACACACTATAGGAACTCATTAATAAATCTCATTATATATATATAAATTTAGCAAAGATTATACACACACTTAAACTTAACAAAGCAGAGAGATAATACAGAAAGTACATTTGGACATCCATACTTACACCCTTATCTTTCATACTTAACCATTATCTTTCTCATCACTATCATCATCCTCATCTTCCCCGGTGGCCATCATTCTGGCCCCTCCCAAGGTCTACATCTCTCCAACCTCTCTGCTGACCCCTGAGTTGTTACTTTTATAGTAGATTAGGCTGACACTGCCATGACAATGCATATTCAATAGAGGTCCTTATTTGTATTTCCTCCCCTTAAGGTGTACGTTTTCTATAGGTTAGTATTTGTATTATGTTACCCTATTAGCATACACATCAATTTGCAGTCATGCACCTTTGTGACTGGAGGTTCTGTCCAGAACCTTCCGGATGCTGGTGTCAGCTATGTTCGGTGCGTGGCTGATGTCAGTGTTCTGGACAAAAGTCCCCCTCTGGCATGCCACTTTCAGTTCCCTATAACTTATGAGTTACTTCAGTTGATCTATCCCAATGGTTACAGGCCTCAAGCCTCACACTATCTACTAAAGCCAAATCTTACAGGATAAAAGCCTGTAGATTCTGTTATATCTTTGGGGGCAGCCAGTTTAGGAAGAAATCACTTGAGGCCAGAGAGCAGACGGCTAACAAAACTACCCCTTTATTTACAGACACAGAGCTCACCCAACCGGCCGAAGCCGGCCAGGCTATCCCCTAATAATCTAACTCAGTTGCCATGGAAACAAAAACCATGACAAGCAAATACACAACATATTCTTCCCCCCCAATAAGAACATCCCTTAAATAAAACACACACTAGACTAGAGAAGGAGGGTAGACTGCCTCCATTCCCGGCTAAACCCTGGGGATTATTTTGCCCCATAACCGTGGGTTCGCCCTAGCTAAAGATCTAGCTGATGAGGAGGCCTTCTGTCTCTAGGTGGATTACGGCGAACTTCTGGTGTTGTTGCACCCGAAAGTACCATGGGCTCAGGGTCTGCAGCACGAACAGGTGAGGAGGTGGAATCCGCTCGTGCTGGGCAAAGGGGTATCTCAGCCGCCGGCAGTAATGGAGGAGAACAGTCAGGAACAGGTGATTCGTGATTCGGTGTCTCACCAGAAGAGGTGAAGTCAGAACCCTCAACTGCAGATGTGTCCTGAGGACTGGCATGACCTGGCAACAGCTGATCTACATGTCGCCGCCAGGTAAGATTCTCTGCAGTCCAGACTGTGTAGGAAACAGGTCCTGTTTGAGTGATGATTGTGGCAGGGACCCATTTAGCTCTGGAAGTATAATTCTGAGCCAAAACTGGCTGTCCCGGGCTAAAGGTTTGGTCTTTTGCTGTGGGTGCCCGTCTGATGACTTGATATTGCTGCTGATATTGCACAATTTGTCGGGGTTCAGAAGGTTTCAGCAGATCAAAGCAAGTACGCAGCTGTCGTCCCATCATTAGAAAGGCCGGGGATGCCTGGGTCATAGCATGAGGTGTGTTTCTGTAGGAAAGCAAGAAGGTATCCAGATGCTTTTGAATGGAGTGTTGTCCCCTTGCTGATTTCAAAGCGTGTTTCATTGTCTGCACAAATCTTTCAGCTAATCCGTTGGTGGATGGATGATATGGTGCTGACGTGATGTGGTGTATTCCATTTGCCTTCATAAAATTTTGAAACTCCTGAGAGACGAACTGCGGTCTGTTGTCGCTCACAAGTTGTTCTGGCAGACCAAAATGACTAAAGAGTCCTCGTAGTTTCTGGATAGAACTCTCTGCAGTAGTGGACTGCATTATAGAGACTTCTGGACATTTCGAATGGGCATCTACTGCCACCAAGAACATGCTTCCTTCAAGGGGGCCAGCGAAGTCAATGTGAATACGTTGTCACGGGTTTTCAGGCCAGTCCCATGTGTGTAGGGGTGCCCACTGGGGTACATTCCTCACACCCTGACATGACATACAAGCCTTTGCCTTCTCTTCAATAGCACTGTCCAATCCAGGCCACCAAAAATAGCTTCATGCAATTTCCTTCATGCGCACTATTCCACTGTGACCGGAATGTAGCTGTTCTAACATCTGTGATCTCAGTGATGGTGGAATAATGACACGTCTCCCCCACAACAAACAACCAGATTGGACCGATAACTCCGTCCGCTTGGACATGTAGGGAACAAGGTCGGATGAGACCGGAGAGGTTTGTTGAGATTTTCCATGCATCACCAGGTCCATAACGTGGGACAATACTGGGTCAACGCGAGTTGCCTTCTTTATCTGAGTAGCAGTGATGGGTGTATTCTCTACCTGTTCAAACTAGAAGATTTCCTTTTGGGCACTATCTTGATGTTTGACCGGCAAAGGCAACCTTGAGAGGCCATCTGCATTGGCGTGCAGAGTGGATTTCCAATATTTGATTTCATATGTGTGTGCTGAAAGTAACAATGCCCAACATTGCATATGACTAGCAGCTAATGGGGGAATGCCTGTGTAGGGTCCAAAAATTGATGACAGAGGTCGATGGTCTGTAAGAAGAGTAAACTTTTGCCCAAACAGGTACTGATGAAACTTCCGAATTCCAAAAACAATTCCTAATGCCTTACGTTCGATTTGGGCATAGTTAGTTTCTGCTTTGCTTAGAGTGCGTGAAGTAAAAGCAATAGGTCTCTCTTCTCCCGAAGGCATAATGTGTGACACGACTGCTCCCACCCCATAAGGGGAGGCATCGCAGGCCAATTGTAGGGGTAAGGATGGATCAAAGTGCGTTAGAACTTCAGAATTTAGCAATGCATCCTTAGCTTTGTTAAATGCAACATCACAGGCTTCAGTCCACTTCCAGGCCTTGTTCTGCCTAAGGAGTTCATGAAGTGGTTTTAGCAGTGTGGCTATCTGTGAGATGAACTTTCCATAATAGTTCAGTAGTCCTAGAAACGAGCACAGCTGGCTTACATTTCGAGGTGGGAGAGCCTCCACAATAGCTTTAACTTTTGCAGGGGCCTTATGAAGACCTGCAGAATCAATTATGTGTCCCAAATATTCAACAGAGGGCTTGAAGAATTCACACTTGTCTTTGTGAACTCATTGGCCATACTCTTTCAGTCTTTGTACGGTTGCCTCTAAATTCTTTAAGTGATCCTCTTCATTTCTTCCAGTGACCAGGATATCATCCAGATAGCACTGAACTCCTGACAAGCCACACAAGATCTGGTCTATAGCCCTCTGGAACAGGGCAGGAGCAGACGTTATTCCGAAGGGTAGGCGACAGTATTGATAAAGCCCCTTATGAGTCACAATAGTCAACAGCTCTTGGGACTTTTCATCGACGTGCATCTGTAAATATGCTTGACTCAGATCAATCTTACTGAACTTTTGTCCCCCAGCCAGGCCTGCGAAGAGGTCATCGATGCGGGGAAGCGGGTATTGCTCTGCACACAACACTGGGTTGACAGTGACTTTAAAATCACCGCAAATCCGGAGAGGGCCATCTTTCTTCACTATTGGAACGATAGGAGTGGCCCATGAGCTATGGGTAACTGGTATTAGGACTCCATTGGTGACCAGGTGCTCCAGGTCTGCTTCAACTTTTGGCCTGATGGCATATGGCATAGTTCGGGCTTTCAGGTATTTTGGTGGACTGTCAGGTTTAACATTCAATGTCACAGTGATTCCCTTCATACTTCCCAAATCATCTCCAAAAACAGCAGCATGTTTCCTTAGTATGGGTTAGACTGGTTTCTTCTTTAGTCATCCGGTGCACTTCTGCCCAGTTCAGTTGAATCTTCCCAAACCAAGACCTACCCATTAAGGTTGGGTAGTTACCTCTCACCACAAACAGTGGCAATTTAGCAGCCTGTCCATTGAGCTCCACCTTAACATCAATAGTGCCCAACATGGGCACAGCTTCTCCCGTATACGTCTTCAGAACAGTTTTTGTTGCCTTAAGAGGAAGATGCTGTAGCTTTTCTTTATACACAGTCTCTGAGACCAGTGAGACGGCTGCATTGGTATCCAGTTCCATGCGTATAGGTTTGCCATCCAACAACGGGGTTACCCAGTATTCATTTGAGCCCATTGCCAAAGACAAAACATGCAGTGGCACTTCCTCTTGCGATGAGGTGTCAACTTGATCATCCTGGGTCTGCTGTAGGGTATGCAAGGTTCCTCTTTTTGTCGGCCAGACCACAGGCCTCTTTTTCTTTTGTTTACAGGCACACTCAATGTGTCCCTTTTTGCCACAGTGTCGATACACCAGGTCCTTACACCAGCATTCTGATGCCTGGTGACCCGGCTTACCATAGCGGTAACATTCTTGACTCTGCACAGTTTTGTGGGTCGGTTCTTGTGACACTTTTTGCACCCTAGGGGATGCACCGATGTATTGCGCCTCCCTTGTAGCCAGTTCCATGGAGACAGCAGTATCAACAGCCTTCTGTAATGTAAGCTGAGCCTCTGTCAGTAGGCGCTTCCGTATAGCTTCACTGTAGAGGCCACACACTAACCTGTCACGCAGGGCATCATTTAACATCTCTTTAAATTTACAGTGTTCTGCTAGCTTTTTTAAAATTGCGACAAATTGTACAACTGTTTCATCTTCCTTTTGGTCTCTTTTGTGGAACCTATATCTTTCAGCAACTACCAGTGGTTTGGGGGAAAAATGGGACCCCAGGATTTCCACAATGTCACTGTAAGATTTAGTCTCAGGCTTAACAGGGTGTAGTAAGCTGCGTAGCAGGGAGTATGTTTTAGCCCCTACAACACTTAAGAATATTGGCACCTTCTTCGCTTCTGTAATGTCATTTGCAATAACAAAAAACTCAAAACGCTCAGTATACACATGCCACTGCTCTATATTCTCATCAAAAGGTTCCAGTGGCCTGGTCAGAGTAGCCATGATTTTTAGTTTCACTTTCACAATCAGTGCAAACAAGCAATATTTTTGTTTGTTTGTTCTTTACCTTGACTTCTCCTTCCTTCTGTTACTGGAGCAGCACCGGAATCCCATCCTCATCGCCACTTGTTATATCCTTGGGGGCAGCCGGTTTATTAAGAAATCACTTGAGGCCAGAGAGCAGACAGCTAACAAAACTACTATTTTATTTAGAGACACAGAGCTCATTCAACCGGCCGAAGCTGGCTGAGCTATCCCCTAATAATCTAACTCAGTTGCCATAGGAACAAAAACCATGACAACCAAATACACAACAGATTCCTTGCATTACTATGAAATATGAAAAAGCAGGATAGCAAAGCAATGAATATGATACAGGTAATCTGGCCCACTGGGCTACAGCACAGGCCAGAGGGGAAATAGCTGGGAAGGTTCTGAACGATCCCTCCTGCCGGTGAGAGCGAGGAGCTTAGGATGGTGCATCACTGCACTGTGCCCCAGGCTCAGGCCAGGAACAAGATCCACACGGTGATCTCATTGTCTGTCCAGTATCAGAGGGGTAGCCGTGTTAGTCTGGTTCTGTAAAAGCAGCAAAGAATCCTGTGGCACGTTATAGACTAACAGACGTTTGCAGCATGAGCTTTCGTGGGTGAATACCCACTTCTTCGGATGCAAGTAGTGGAAATTTCCAGGGGCAGGTATATATAATCAAGCAAGAAGCAAGCTAGAGATAACAAGGTTAGTTCAATCAGGGAGGATGAGGCCCTGTTCTAGCAGTAGAGGTGTGAAAACCAAGGGAGGAGAAACTGGTTCTGTAGTTGGCAAACCATTCAGTCTTTGTTTAATCCTGAGCTGATGGTGTCAAATTTGCAGATGAACTGAAGCTCAGCAGTTTCTCTTTGAAGTCTGGTCCTGAAGTTTTTTTGCTGTAGGATGGCCACCTTAAGATCTTCTATTGTGTGGCCAGGGAGGTTGAAGTGTTCTCCTACAGGTTTTTGTATATTGCCATTCCTAATATCTGATTTGTGTCCATTTATCCTTTTCCTTAGAGACTGTCCAGTTTGGCCGATGTACATAGCAGAGGGGCATTGCTGGCATATGATGGCGTATATTACATTGGTGGATGTGCAGGTGAATGAACCAGTGATGGTGTGGCTGATCTGGTTAGGTCCTGTGATGGTGTCGCTGGTGTAGATATGTGGGCAGAGTTGGCATCGAGGTTTGTTCCATGGATTGGTCTGTCCAGGCTCCCATGTGGCCTCCCCCAGGCAGCAGCCGAGCACCTGAGCCAGTGCAGTCCCATTAACTGTACGGGGTGAAGCTGTGATGTGGCTGGAGGTCAGTGAGGACCAGGGAACACTCGGTCTGGGGGAATGTGCCACCCATAATTATAACTGCTCCAGAGCTGTAATAACCCAGGGCTCTCTTCCCCTTTGACAGCGTGTGATTCATTCACCCGGCACAGCAACGTGCTCCTGCCCCATCAGCCCAACTCTGTGCAGCACCCAGAGCAGCATGCAGCTCCATGCAGAATCTCCCCATTTCACTCCTTCTCTTTTCTCTGGGCCCTCAAGTTCTCTCCCCTTCTCTGCCCAAGGGCCCAGGCTGCTGCTGCAGCTGCTGCTGAGAGCTCCTGGGGAGCTGTTTGGTGACACTCCTGTGGTGCTGCTGGAGGGAAGCAGTGAGGGAGGGAGCCAGCAGGGGCTAGTGAGAGACAGGAGGAAAAACAGCCTTGGCACCCATCAAAACAGCTTTGTAAATGAGCAGGAATCAGACTGGGGGAGAGGGCAGAGGGACAAACATGGCTGGATTCTTTGAAGATTCACCCACAAAATAAGCTCTGCCCAGGTGAGTCACCAAAATGAGACAGCATGGTCTGTTCACAGGAGATGGTGCAATGTTCAAAATAGGGTGGAGTTACTGACTGGCTCCAAGGGGGTCCTTGGGCCCAGCTCCCCACATGGGGCTAGAATATACCTCTGGGCTCTCTGGGCCTGGACCTTCTTTACTGGGGAAAAAATAAGAGGTGGCATCTTCCAAACATCACCCGCCTTTGGCACTGGAAGGAGGTGTCACTGGCTGTATGTGGTGCTAGGCTGTAACCAGTGATGAGCTGCCAAAATATTAACAACAGGTTCCCTCCTCCTCACCCCACGAGGGGGTTGTGGCCGCCCCCCCCCACCTCGGGACTCCCGCCCCATCCAACCCCTCATGTTCCTTGATGCCCCCCCTGGAACCCCTGCCCCATCCACCCCCCTTCCCTGTCCCTGACTGCTCCCCACCACCCCATCCAACCCCTGCTCCTTCCTGACTGCCCCCTCAGGACCCTTGCTCCCATTTGATCCCCCTGTTCCCTGCCCTCTGACCGCCCCACCCCATCCACCCCCCCACAACCCCTCAAACTCTCCTGCCCTCTTCCAACACCCCCTAGCTGCTCCCTACCCCCTTACTGCACTGCGTGGAGCTGCTCAGCCGGGATCAGTGCCAGCACCAGTGCTGCAGGGCCTGAGCCGGGCCGGGCCAGAGCCGCAACCAGCACTGGCGCCGTGAGGCCAGGACCAGCACCGGCACCGCGGGGCCGGAGCCGGGCCAGGCTGGGCCGGAGCCGCGGGGCCGGGCCCAGCACTGGCGCCATGGGGCTGGAGCTGGGCCGGGCCGGAGCTGCGGGGCCGGAGCTGCGGGGCCGGACCGGCGGGCCAGCACCGGCACCGTGGGGTCGGAGCTCGGCCGGGCCGGAGCCACGGGGCTGGGACTAGCACCGGCACCGCAGGGCCGGAGCTGGGCCGGGCCAGAGCTGTGGGGCCAGAGCCGGGACCAGCACCGGCACCGCGGGGCCAGAGCTGGGCTAGGCTGGGCGGAAGCCATGGAGCCGAGACCAGCACCAGCGCCGTGGAACCAGGCTGGGACCAGCACCGGCGCCCGGGGCTGGAGCTGAGCCGGGCCGGAGCTGTAGGGCTGGAGCCGGGCCGGGCCGGAGCCGTAGGGCCAGGACCAGCACCGGCGCTGCGGGGCCGGGGCCAGGACCAGCACTGGCATCGCAGGGCTGGAGTCAGGTCAGAGCCGCGGGGCCGAAGCTGGGGGCGCTCGGCTGGGACCAGGAGCTGGGCTGGAGGGAACCGCTGAGCCGGTCGCACCTCCCCTTCCCCCGCGCCCCAGCTTACCTGCCTGCCTGCTGCTTGTTTCAGGCTTCCCGCGAACATCTGATTCATGGGAAGCAGGGGAGGGGGAAGAGAAGGGGGGCAGAGCATTCAGGAAAGGATGGGGACATGAGCTGGGGCCAGGGCGGAGTCCCAGAGCTTTTGTTAAATAAAGCCCTTATAGAATCGGTTTTCCTGGAACAACCGGTTCTAAAAGGCCTTCTAAATTTAACAACCGGTTCCTGCGAACCAGCTCCGCCTCACCACTGGCTGTAACTCTCCCTCTCCGCTCTCACGTGGTGAACAAAAATGTTAACAATGCTGATATTTAAAGGATCATCCCCAGGCACCTGAGCCCACCCCCCACTCAGGGACTGGAGCTATTCACACCTCTCCGAGCTGCTGTGCCCAGCCCTCTGCATCCCTACATGTGGGTCAGTTTTGAGGTTTTCTTCACAACCAGAACAGCTGAAGAGTTAGTTTAACACAAAGTGAAAGCTGAGATCCTGGAGAACAAGGCAGTCGCAGAGACGTGCCAGTACTTCCTAGCTGTTTCTGAGCCCTGTCAGTGAAAGTAGACGCCGGGACGTACCAGTGCTTCCTGCACCAGGCCCGGCTTCCTTAACAGGGTTGGTGGCTCTGGCCCCCTGGAAGGCGGGGGCCTTGGGGCAGAAGGGCCAAGGGGGCTCCGCTTCCCACCACTGGTGAGTGCAGGGAGGGGGGTGGTTTCAATTCCTCCCCCCGTCCCCAAACAACACGGCTGGGGCCGAGTCGCTTTGCTTCCCGCCGGCTGCAGTGAGTGCGGGTGCGCACCCAACCCCTGCTGCCTGCTGGCGCCAGGCCCCCTGCTAATCCCTCAGGCTACCCTGGGCCCCACAAGGCCCCCCAAAGCTGGGTCCCAGGGCAGCAGCCCCTTTTGCTCCCCCCTGTCGGTGGCCCTGCTGGTAGGGTCCAGCAGTGCTGCCATGGCATCGCTTTAACCTCGCTAGTGCGGCCGTGCTGCTGGGACCTACCGGCAGGGCCGCCGACAGGGGAGCAAATGTCGGCTGTGTGTGGGCTGGAGTGGCGGCCGGCTCTTGCCAGAGCACTGCTCCGGCCCGCACCGGCCCACTTTCACCTCTGCAAAGCACCCTGGTGGCCAGTTTTCACAGTGGGATTGCTACGAACCGTGCTGCTCTCTGTGTGGATGTAAGAGCTGCTAGTGTGAATGTGCTCTGCCTGCACAAGGAGCTAGTGTGCACATGCAACAGCGGCTTTAATTAAAGTGGCATCACTTTTGCCAACAAAACTTTGTAGTGTAGACAAAACCTAAGAGCTGACAATCACTAAGAGCAGGGTAGAACCTCAAGAGACTGATCTCTAGAGCTTATAGTAGAGAAGCAGGTAACAGCTGGTGGGGCGGCCGGTGGAGTGGATCAGTTGGGTATGTGGCAGGGTGGTGACTGACAGGTGGCACAGAGGAGCAAGCAAGGTGCCTTCTTGCTCCCCTCCACCAGGTGTACCTCCGAGTCTTCACTCACCTGGGGCAACCACTGTGAGTGGGGTGTGGTGAGGGACTTGTTAAAGGAACTTTTGGTTGTAGAACTAAAAAACCTGAGGCAGAAGACACAGCCCATCACACTCTGGGGTGGGGGTTTTGCTCACGGTTTTATGTTCATGAATCCTGCTTGCAGCGTTTTCTTTAATTAATGCAGGGTGACCTCCCAGCTCTCATTTAAAGTTTCTTCTCTACGATAGGCACCAGCTCTGGGGGGGCTCCAAGGCTAAAGCAACCAAGGGAAAAAAAGAGTTGGTTCTCAGCACCCACCAGCGGCCCTGTGATCAGCTCCTCCCCCTTCCTCCCAGTGCCCCCTGCCCACCGTGGGTCAGCTATACAGCCGTATGCCAGAGGCATTGGTGGGAGAGGGCAGAGCGAGGGCAGAGCACGCTCGGGTGAGGGGGCAGAATAGGGCAGGAAGAGGTGGGGTGGGGTCTTGGGGGAAGGGATGGAGTGGGGGCGGGGTCTGTGCAGAGCAGGGCTTGAGCACCCCTGGGGAAACGAGGAAGCCAGCACCTGTGTTTTCTACACTCAGGCTCTGAGCTTTAGAGAGAGGAAGTTTTGCCTCTCAGAGGCGCACAGGGTGGGGTGTGATTTGCCCAGGTTACTGGGTGGGGGCTTGAGCTGGTTCTATGTTGTATGTTGAACCCAGACCTTCTTGCTGCCCGCTCCACCTGGCAGACGGGTTGCAGGTGCACAAAGAGCCATCAGCCCTGTTCTCTCTATCAGGCATTGAAACTTGTAGTGTTGGGGCAAAAATGTCTGGATCTTTTCCCATTACCCACAACCCCCAGTGCTCACCCCCCTGAAAACCAGGCCCCTTTCGTTTAGGTGCCTAACCTTAGGCAGCCAGGAGTGAAAGATTGTCCTTGGATTGATGGGGGATAAACCTGGGGTCCTTAAGGGGTTTAATTAAGCAAAGTCAACAGCATTTCCTACCTTGTACTCCTGGGCAGCCTCCTCAATGGGAACCACCGTGTGAGACTTGTGGTCCCGGGATTTCTCACACACCCAGCAAATGGTTTCTCCATCGTTCTCACAGAAGAGTTTGAGACGTTCCTCGTGTTTCTCACACAGCTCCTCCTTTTGCCCTTTTCCTGGTTTTAACCCCAGTTTGACCTTTTGTACTATGTTGCTCAGCTGGGTGTTGGGCCTGAACTCCCCTTTCTGGAACTGGGCTTTGCACTGGGGACAGGTCAGGGGTGTCCCCGCTCCCTTTGCCGCACAGTACTGGGTGATGCAGGCTTGGCAGAAGTTGCACCCACACGCGATAGTCACCGGCTCTGTCAGATACCCCAGGCAGATGGAGCATTTAACATCATCTTGCACTTCCCCTGCTGTAGCTGGAGAGGCCATCGCAGCTGGGTGGGTGTCTGATCTCTCTGCTCTTTACAGGCAGCCAGCAGCCCAACCAACCACACCCGCAGACAACCCGAAAGCAAAAGGGAAAACATCAACGGCAAGCAGCCTTTTAAAGCTTCTTTTAGCAGACTGTTCAACCGGGAGCCAATCACACACTCCGGCAGGATATTCCACCCAAAAAAAAAAAAAAAAAAGGAAGACGCCACAGCCCTGAAAAGCCTCCAAACAAGCAAATTTAAGAAACGAGGGAATAAAAGTTACCACAGTGGGGTGAGCCATCTGCAGTGATTGCCAAAATAGGACATGTGGCAGAGAGGCTGGTGTTCCTTGCTGGCCCATCTCAGCACCCGTCCCCCAGGGCTGTGGTGTTAAAGCCCATTGCCCCGTATGTCTTTGTTACATAAAATAATCCATTGTCACTTGATGTGGCTCTGACCTGCTGTTCCCAGGGCCTGACAGTTACTCTGTTTCCTATAAGCCAGTGTAAATGCAGCTTCACTCTGTTTTAGTTATTTATTTTTAACTCCTTTTTAAAGCAGTTTTGGTTACTCCTATTTTCCTTAGTGCACCTTGGTTAACAGTGTGCGCATGGATGTCATTGCGCTGCTCAGTGTACGGTTTTAATAATAAATAATCATAGAAAATAATAATTGATGCTACAGGTTGAACCTCCCTAGTCCAGCAAAACCCCTGGTCTGACCCAGTGGGTGCTCGGGGCTGGAACACTCAAGGGGGAAAAACTGACGGGCTGGGGCCAGGAGTGTTGTGGGACCAGGGAAGAGTGGAGCTGGCAGCGGCCGGAGGAGCAGGGGGCAAGCGGCTGGGAGCTGAGCCCCTGGGGAGCGGAGCCCTGGTGGGCCGGGGGCCACCAGTGGAGCCCCAGAGTCCCTGGAGAGCGGAGGGGCCGGTGCCCTGGGGACAACGGCTGGGAGCAGTGAGACTGCTTGACTGGCTACAGCATCTGATTGGTTAGGAGCGTCAGCAGAGCAGCTCTTAAGCTCAGCAGCAGATGCACTTAAAGGTTCTGCAAAGCATCAGGTGCTGCTGGGATAGCACCTTCCTTGTTCTAGCCTTGCCCCTGATTTGCCTCATTCCAGCTAACCCAGTTCTGACCTTGACTCAGGTTCCTGACATCAGCTCTGACTCCAGTGTTAGCTCCTAGTTCTGGTTACTGACCCCTATTCTGACCCCTAGGCATGGTTGCCCAGTCACTGACACTGAGGTGTTTAATGCCTATTTTACTTCAGTCTTCACTAAAAAGTTTAATTGTGACCAGATACTCAGCACAATTAATATTAGCAGTTATTTATTTTTAACTCCTTTTTAAAGCAGTTTTGGAGCTCCACTCAAAGTAGGGAAGGAACAGTTTACAGAATATGTAGGTAAGTTAGATGTATTCAAGTTGGTGGGGCCTGATGAAATGAACCAGAGCCTGGGTTGGTGCCTGGAGAGAGCATCTGGCCTTCCTGACTCTAGTCTTGCCCTACAATTCTTTTCTGATCATTCCCATCCAACTCCTCCTCCTCACCACCCTGGATGCCTCACACCCACTGCCATCCCCTTCTCCACTCCTTGTCCTCTCCTCCCAGGCTGTGCCCTGCTCACCCCTGCTGCTCCCCCACTACCAGCCCCGCACCCGGGAACCAGCCCCTGCAGGTTAGTTTCACTCTCATGAGCAGAGGAAGGAAGCAGCCTTTTCAACCTTTTTTTTTTTTAAAGCAGATTGCACAACCAGGAGCCAATCACGTGGGAAATTAAAAAACAAACAAACAAACAACAACAAAGCAGAAGCCACGGCCTGGCAAAAGCCCCCAAACAAGTTATTTAAAGAAATGAATAGGTGATTTAATTACATACACAAAGAAGCCAAGGCTGCTCCCCTGTTTCTACATCTACGGATCACATTAGGAATGGGAGTTCAGGTTCAGCTGTTTGTTCTCTATGACCTAAATCCTTTTCATAGTCACTGCTTTCCAGGCCACCCCTAGAGCATAGGGAACTGTGGCCACCAGTCTTCCTTCCTAGCTATAGGGCCTTGCTGTTGACTGTATTAAAATGCATTTGTTTTACTAATCCCAGTTTACCAAACCATCCGGGCTGCTCTGTGCAACTGCCCTGTCACTAGCATTATTTACCACCACTCCCAGCCAGCTGTGTTAGCCACAGAATTTATCAGCAGTGATTTTATATTTACTTCCAGATCGTTAATTACAAAGTTGAATAATGAGGGGGCTACAGCCAATCCCTGTGCCTCCTCGTTAACAGCTCTCCCATTCAATGACGATGCCCCATTGTCAGTTACAAGGTCAGAGGTTTAGGTTGGACATTAGGAAAAGCTTCCTATCTGTCAGGGTGGTTAAGCACTGGAATAAATTGCCCAGGGAGGTTGTGGAATCTCCATCATTGGAGATTTTTAAGAGCAGATTAGATAAACACCTGTCAGGGATGGTCTAGATGGTGCTGGTCCTGCCATGAGTGCAGGGGATTGGACTAGATGACCTCTCGAGGTCCCTTCCAGTCCTATGATTCCATGATTCTATAAGCCCATGAGTGAATCCATCCCTGTTCAGCACACGCACAGTGTTTTCCTGAATCAGACTCCAAAACAGAAGCTTTTGAGAACACAGGAGTCACCAAAGCAAATCAGACCAGAGTCTGACTAGTCTGAGATCCTGTCTGTGACAGAGGCCCCAATCTCTGATCCATGACAATCTTACTTCTCATACCATGATGACTCAATTTTCTTATAACCTTTTGTAAGGAACTTTGTCAAAGGCTTGTGAAATTCCACAGGAACTTTTAGCTCATCTACCTTGTCTCTCTAATACCCTGGGACCAGCCAAGCTGCACTTATACCGCAAACACATAAACCGTGTCAGTGGGTTCTCCTTTGTCCACTGTTTTATTGACATGCTCAGAGAATTCTGATAGTTTTAGGGAGACCCCATTTTCCTTTGCAGAAGCTGGGCTGGTTAGAGCTTAGCATAGCATGACCGCACAGTTCTCTGTTAGTTATTGTTTACCAGGCCCTGCATAAAGCTCACCGGGCTGTAATTCTCAGGATTACCTCTGTCAAATTGTTAAAATTGGGTACAACATTCCCAGCCCTCTGATTCTCCAGAAGAGTAACTGATTTGAATGAGAGGTAGATTACTGTTAGCAGCTCAGCCATATCACTCTTAGGTCATTTTAGAACTCTCGGGCATTTGCCATCTGGTCTTGGTGGCTGCTGTTTCTTTAACTTACCAGTTTGTTCCAATCTCTCCTCTTCACACCCCAATCCATTATCTTTATTTCATGAACAGAGCAGCCCCAACACCCTGCTGAAAACTGATGCAAAGAAATCACATATTGTCTCTCAGTATTGTCCTTACCGTCCTCAATTGCTTCCTTTCCCCTGCTGATCCAAGGCATCCTTCATTTCTCTCACAGGCTTTCTGATTCTGATGGACTGAAACAATTCCCTGGTATTTGGTTTATATCTCTGCCTGGTCACTCTTCTAATTCCATTTTAGCCTCCTAATTCCCATCATGCACTTCACCTGATATACGGTGTGCTCCTTTTTCTTGGCTTCACAGGGTTAATATTTTCCATTTGCTGAAGGATCCCTGTTTTGGCTCTAACAACCCCTTGCCCATGGCCATGTGGAGTTACAGTATTTGTCCTCTTCCTGATTCTTTTGTTTCTCAGGGGTTCAAGTGTCTGGCTGTTGAGGTAGCCTCCAGGCTGAGTCTAAGGATTGTAATTTCCCTGCATTAAGGTCTTTTTGACTCGCTTCCCTTCTGCAAGATAATGTGCTATTGACTCATTTATTTGTTTTATTTTCAGACAAACTCCAGGCTGAGCTCAGTAAGTTCCTTTCCCCCCAGTATCACCCTGTGTGACATTGTCTCCTGCTCAGTGTGTTGGTGTTCAGGGCGTTCTCACTCCTCTGTCTGTGTTTGGTTGCAGGGTGGAGACGTGCCCAGCTCTACGCAGGTACTGTACATACCACTGATGTTTTATCCATGGTGAGACCCACCTCCCCCTGGGAGCTCTCTGCTCCTTTCACTGCACAGAGCATTTTCCTATGACATTCAATAGGCTGGAAACAGCAGTGTCACTGGGGTGGATGGAAAGGGGCAGAAAAAACCCAGGTTTGTTGCGTAGCAGGGACATGTCCCCTTTGGGAAAGGGCTGATTGGTGAGGGAATGCTGCCCCTTGGTGTCACCTGTTGTGTATTTGGTTGTCATGGTTTTTGTTCCTATGGCAACTGATTTAGAATATTAGGGGATAGCCTGGCCGGCTTCAGCCGGTTGGGTGAGCTCTGTGTCTGTAAATAAAGGGGTAGTTTTGTTAGCTGTCTGCTCTCTGGCCTCAAGTGATTTCTTCCTAAACCAGCTGCCCCCAAGGATACAACAAGTGGCGACGATGGATGGGATCCCGGTGCTGCTTCAGTAACAGAAGGAAGAGAAGTCAAGGTAAAGAACAAACAAAGAAAAATACTGCTTGTTTGCACTGACTGTGAAAGTGAAACTAAAATCATGGCTACTCTGAGCAGGCCACTGGAACCTTCTGATGAGAATATAGAGCAGTGGCATGTGTATACTGAGTGTTTTGAGCTTTTTTTTATTGCAAATGACATTACAGAAGTGAAGAAGGTGCCAATATTCAAAGGTGTTGTAGGGGCTAAAACCTACTCCCTGCTACGCAGCTTACTACAACCTGTTAAGCCTGAGACTAAATCTTACAGTGACATTGTGGAAATCCTGGGGTCCCATTTTTCCCCAAAACCACTGGTAATTGCTGAAAGATATAGGTTCCACAAAAGAGACCAAAAAGAAGATGAAACAGTTGTACAATTTGTAGCCATTTTAAAAAAGCTAGCAGAACACTGTAAATTTAAAGAGATGTTAAATGATGCCCTGCGTGACAGGTTAGTGTGTGGCCTCTACAGTGAAGCTATACGGAAGCGCCTACTGACAGAGGCTCAGCTTACATTACATAAGGCTGTTGATATTGCTGTCTCCATGGAACTGGCTACAAGGGAGGCGCAATACATCAGTGCATCCCCTAGGGTGCAAAAAGTGTCACAAGAACCGACCCACAAAACTGTGTGGAGTCAAGAATGTTACCACTGTGGTAAGCCGGGTCACCAGGCATCAGAATGCTGGTGTAAGGACCTGGTGTGTCGACACTGTGGCAAAAAGGGACACATTGAGTGTGCCTGTAAACAAAAGAAAAAGAGGCCTGTGGTCTGGCCGACAAAAAGAGGAACTCTGCATACCCTAAAGCAGACCCAGGATGATCAAGGTGACACCTCATCGCAAAAGGAAGTGCCTGTGCATGTTTTGTCTTTGGCAGTGGGCTCAAATGAATACTGGGTAACCCCGTTGTTGGATGGCAAACCTATACGCATGGAACTGGACACCGGTGCAGCCGTCTTGCTGGTCTCCGAGACTGTGTATAAAGAAAAGCTACAGCATCTTCCGCTTAAGGCAAGAAAAACTGTTCTGAAGACGTATACGGGAGAAGCTGTGCCCATGTTGGGCACTATTAATGTTAAGGTGGAGGTCAATGGACAGGCTGCTAAATTGCCACTGTTTGTGGTGAGAGGTAACTACCCAGCCTTAATGGGTAGGTCTTGGCTTGGGAAGATTCAACTGAACTGGGCAGAAGTGCACCGGATGACTAAAGAAGAAACCAGTCTAACCCCTATACTAAGGAAACATGCTGCTGTTTTTGGAGATGATTTGGGAAGTATAAAAGGAATCACTGTAACATTGAACATTAAACCTGACAGTCCACCAAAATATCTGAAAGCCCGAACTGTGCCATGTGCCATCAGGCCAAAAGTTGAAGCAGACCTGGAGCGCCTGGTCACCAATGGAGTCCTAATACCAGTTACCCATAGCTCATGGGCCACTCCTATCGTTCCAATAGTGAAGAAAGATGTCTCTCTCCGGATTTGCGGTGATTTTAAAGTCACTGTCAACCCAGTGTTGTGTGCAGAGCAATACCCGCTTCCCCGCATCGATGACCTCTTCGCAGGCCTGGCTGGGGGACAAAAGTTCAGTAAGATTGATCTGAGTCAAGCATATTTACAGATGTACGTCGATGAAAAGTCCCAAGAGCTGTTGACTATTGTGACTCATAAGGGGCTTTATCAATACTGTCGCCTACCCTTCGGAATAACGTCTGCTCCCGCCCTGTTCCAGAGGGCTATAGACCAGATCTTGTGTGGCTTGTCAGGAGTTCAGTGCTATCTGGATGATATCCTGGTCACTGGAAGAAATGAAGAGGATCACTTAAAGAATTTAGAGGCAACCGTACAAAGACTGGAAGAGTATGGCCTATGAGTTCTCAAAGACAAGTGTGAATTCTTCAAGCCCTCTGTTGAATATTTGGGACACATCATTGATTCTGCAGGCCTTCATAAGGCCCCTGCAAAAGTTAAAGCTATTGTGGAGGCTCCCCCACCTCGAAATGTAAGCCAGCTGCGCTCATTTCTAGGACTACTGAGCTATTATGGAAAGTTCATCTCACAGTTAGCTACACTGCTAAAACCACTTCATGAGCTCCTTGGACAGAACAAGGCCTGGAAATGGACTGAAGCCTGTGATGTTGCATTTAACAAAGCTAAGGATGCATTGCTAAATTCTGAAGTTCTAACACACTTTGATCCATCCTTACCCCTACAATTGGCCTGTGATGCCTCCCCTTATGGAGTGGAAGCAGTCGTGTCACACATTATGCCTTCGGGAGAAGAGAGACCTATTGCTTTTGCTTCACGCACTCTAAGCAAAGCAGAAACTAACTACGCCCAAATCGAACGTGAGGCATTAGAAATTGTTTTTGAAATTCAAAAGTTTCATCAGTACCAGTTTGGGCAAAAGTTTACTCTTCTCACAGACCATCGACCTCTGACGTCAATTTTTGGACCCTACACAGGCATTCCCCCATTAGCTGCTAGTTGTATGCAACGTTGGGCATTGTTACTTTCAGCACACACATATGACATCAAATATCGGAAATCCACTCTGCACGGCAATGCAAATGGCCTCTCAAGGTTGCCTTTACCGGTCAAACATCAAAATAGGGCCCAAAAGGAAATCTTCTACTTTAAACAGGTAGAGAATACACCCATCACTGCTACTCAGATAAAAAAGGCAACTCGCGTTGACCCACTATTGTCCCAAGTTATAAACCTGATAATGCATGGAAAATCTCGAGAAACCTCTCCGGTTTCACCCGACCTTGTTACCTACATGTCCAGGAGGACAGAGTTATCAGTCCAATCTGGTTGTTTGTTGTGGGGGAGACGTGTCATTATTCCACCACCACTGAGATCACAAATGTTAAAACAGTGACATTCCAGTCACTGTAAAATTGCACAAAGCTATTTTTGGTGGCCTGGATTGAACAGTGCTATTAAAAAAAGGCAAAAGCTTGTATGTCATGTCAGAGTGTAAGAAATGCACCCCAGTGGGCACCCCTACAGCAATGGGACTGGCCTGAAAACCCGTGGCAACGTATTCACGTTAACTTCGCTGGCCCCCTTAAAGAAAGCATGTTCTTGGTGGCAGTAGATGCCCATTCTAAATGGTCAGAAGTCTCTATAATGCAGTCCACTACTGCAAAGAGTACTATCCAAAAACTACAAGAACTCTTTAGTCGTTTTGGTCTGCCAGAACAACTTGTGAGTAACAACGGACCGCAGTTCGTCTCTCAGGAGTTTCAAAATTTTATAAAGGCAAATGGAATACACCACATCACGTCAGCACCATATCATTCATCCACCAACGGATTAGCTAAAAAATTTGTGCAGACAATGAAACATGCTTTCAAATCAGCAAGGGGACAACACTCCATTCAAAAGCGTGTGGATACCTTCTTACTTTCCTACAGAAACACACATGCTACAACCCAGGCATCCCCGGCCTTTCTAATAATGGAACGACAGCTGCGCACTTGCTTTAATCTGCTAAAACCTTCTGAACCCCGACAAATTGTGCAACATCAGCAGCAATATCAAGTCATCAGACGGGCACCCAAAGCAAAAGACCGAACCTTTAGCCCGGAACAGCCAGTTTTGGCTCAAAATTATACTTCCAAGCTAAATGGGTCCCTGCCACAATCATCACTCAAACAGGACCTGTTTCCTACACAGTCCAAACTGCAAAAAATCTTACCTGGCGGCAACATGTAAATCAGCTGTTGCCAGGTCATGCCAGTCCTCAAAACACATCTGCAGTTAAGGGGTCTAACTTCACTTCTTCTGGTAAAACACCAAATCACAAATTACCTGTTCCTAACTGTTCTCCTCCATTACTGCCGGTGGCTAAAATACCCCTTTGCCCTGCTACAGCCACCCACACACCCGGGGCTTGTAATTTCCTGGGCAGACTCACTTAAAGCTCCCAGGGCCTTGGCCCAGCCTCAGAACAGCTGTAACCTAGACTTGAGAGGTCACCTAGTTCAGCCACCCCGCGCTGGGGCAGGGCCTAGACCAGGGGTTGGCAACCTGTCAGCAGTGCTGTGCCGAGTCTTCATTTATTCAGTCTAATTTAAGGTTTCGCGTGCCAGTCATACATTTTAATGTTTTTAGAAGGTCTCTTTTTCTGAGTCTATAATATATAACTAAACTATTGTTGCATGTAAAGTAAATAAGGTTTTAAAAATGTTTAAGAAGCTCCATTTGAAATTAAATTAAAATGCAGAGCCCCCCGGACCGGTGGCCAGGACCTGGGCAGTGTGAGTGCCACTGAAAATCAGCTTATGTGCCACCTTCAGCACACGTGCCATAGGTTGCCTATCCCTGGCCTAGACCATCCCCAGCTGGGCTTTATCCAGCCTGTTCTTACAAACCTCCAGTGACGCCAGCCAGGTCCAGAGCTTCACTGCCCTGAGAATTAGAAAGTGTTTCCTCATCTCCAGCCTCAACCTCCCTTGCTGCAGATTGTGCCCATTGCTCCTTGGACAGGCCCTCGCCCTGCCCGCTGGGGCACTGGGAGTGTCACCAAGTATGAGCAGCACTGGTATCGCACTGCAGGGGGAAACCAGCTGGGTCAGGGGGGCTGTGAGGGCAGCTGGGGCCTTTCACTCCCCACCAATCTCAGCCCAGGCTCACAGTCTGGTTCCCAGTGGACAGGAGCTCACACCATCACTCACATGAATGGCCATCATTCACCGGCCACCTCCGCAGGGAGACAAAGACCTGAATGGGCCACAGGGATGATTGCTCCCCAAGGAGAGGTTCCAGCAGGTGTCAGAGATGAGCCACGTTGGCAGGACAGTGAGGGACTCACACGGCTGCTGTGACGTCCTTGTTCCATGGTTACCCAGAGCTCCAGCAGCCGATGGCCCCTTTACTTTTAGGGAGCTTCCATCACTCCTGGGGGAATATCGTCCTATATCCTGATCCACAGGCACATCTGTGTTTCCTGGGTGCGCAGAGCTCTCTGGGTGGAGACACTTTCACACTGACTCAGGAATTGGTGCTGGGAGGCCCCACTGCCCAGGAGGCCGAGGGCTCTCGCTCCCCTGCCCTGGGGGTGAAGGGAGGGGCCCTGGGGCTGCTGTTCCCCGTTCTAGGAAGAGGGTGAAGGGGATGTGGACACAGACAATGTCCCCGTGTGCGCTCTGAGGGGCAGACCTGGCTCCACCCAGACTTCAGAGCCTGAGCTCCAGCCTGAGCCTGAATGTCTACACGGCTATTTTTAAGGCCGAAGAGGGAGCCCTGCAAGCCTGAATCTGTCCACCCAGTTCTGAGACTTGCTGCCGTGGGCTCTGTAGATGAACCCAAAGTGTCTCCAGAGTCTGAGTGTGAAAGTTTCCAGCGTGTCTGACCCTGGGCTGGTTAATTGCAGGGGGGACTGGAACAGTCGTTAGATGGAGACGTGAGCCCCTGGGGCTCTGAGATGGTCTCTGTGACTGTTATCCAGTTTGAGAGACGCCCAGGTGCAGCTGCAGAGGGTCTGTGCTTCTGGCAGAGTCCATGGGACAAATGGCTCTGGGCAGAGAGTTCAGGCTGGAGCCGAATCTCCGTTTGCAGCCTGATTTGTGGGGGTGAGATCAGGGGCTGTGGGGCACATATGGACAAGCTTCCTGCTTACCTAAAATGTGAACCTCAGCAATTATGACTCAGATCTCATCAGGAAGGATGCGGGTCAAGCTGCCCTTTCTGTGACACCCAAACCCCGTCCCCTCCTGACTCGGTCATGCTGGTGCATACCCAGTGCTGTCACAAGGGCGAGGCCACTGAGACACTTGCCTCAGGTGCAAAAAGCCCAGGGGCGCAGAAAGTGGTGGAGAAAAAAAAATCCGCTGGCAGACAGAGATATCTGTAACCGAGGTAATCTCCCCCCCACCCCCCCGCCCCACCTGCCACCCCCGAGTGTCCTCCACCCCCCTTCCCGGACCTGAAGCAGAGCAGCTCCATGCTGCCTCCCTGCAGCTACTGCTGCCGCAGGGTCCTAGTACCCTCCATGTCACTGCCAGGGCAGACTGACTCTGAGCCTGCCCTTCCTCCTCAGACCCTTTCATTTTCCAATGGGACCCTCCAGCAGCACAGCCCCCCACCCCGCCCGCAGTCACTGCTCCTGCCCCATGCTGGGCAAGGAGGCAGCCCCACCCCTAGTGAAGCTACAGTCAGGGGCAACAGCAGGGGAGGAGGCGCACACAGCACCCCCTGTCACCCACCACGGGGGAGGTGAGGGAGATTCCTGGACCTGAGAGGGGCCCTGGACCTGAGAGGGGCCCTAGGAGCAGTGACAGTGGTGGGGGTGAGTGTGCTGCTGGGGGGGCAGGAAAGGGGGACTCCTCCCCCAGAACTCGCTGCTGCCAGCAGGGAAAGGGCTGAGGGGAGTCCTCCTTTCTGGCCCCTGTCCCGGAGCAGCCTGCCTGCACCCCAACCTCATCCCCAGCCCTGCCCCACCCCAGAGCCCACACCCCCAGTCAGAGCTTTCACCCCACACTGTGGGGTTACATCATCCCTATGCTGCCTTGGTGGAAAGTTACGGCAGCGGACATCAAGGACAGAGGGGTGAGATAAAGTTGTTGTGAGAAAGTAGGGAACTAGCCAGAAGGAGGCAGACGCCAGGTGGCCTAGCTGGGATCGGTTTCAAGGTGATAAACAAGACCATAAATCAGATGAATTGCATGGGAAACCAGTAAGCAAAGGGCCATGCATGTGAAAAGCGTGTGTATCGGACAGAGAACCAATCAGCAGTAATGTGATGTTGGTGTGTCTGACGTTTGCTAATATGGAGAAGCCTATATAATATGATGCATTGTACTTAATAAATGATTCTGCTTGCAATCATATTGGTTGTTGTGCTTTATCCGGCCCGCATGCAACGCAACACCCCACCACACCCTCAACCCTCTGCCCGAGCCCTGAGCCCCTCCAGCACCCCAAACACCTCATCCCCAGCCCCAGACAGAGCCCTCACCCCAACTCTCACCCTGAGCCCCCCCAATACTCCAAAACCCCTCATCTGCAGCCACAACCCACATCCCTCACCCCTGCACCCCATCCCTCTGCACCCCTCTCATCCCCAAACTCCCTCCCAGAGCCTGCACCCCAATCCCCTGCCCGAGCCTAGGGCCTGCACCCCAGACCTCCTCCCTCACCCAAACTCCCTCCCACAGCCTTGGGCAGGTGGGGGGGGGCAGAGTTTGGGTGGGGGTGGGTTCTGGGCACAACCAAAATTTCTACAAACCTGCCACCCCTGATCCTGCCCTGCAGACCTGAACTCCCAGCATTCTCAGGACACTTGCTAATCCCTAGTCGCCACTGCTGATATCCAGCACCTCCCACCTCCCTTAACCTGTGAGTCCCTCTCTGATTTGGAACTGGACTGGACTCAAAGACCATCTTGGAAGCAACATTACCAGCCCAAGCAGTCAAAAATAATGAGTTGACCCCCCCAAAATCACAGGCTCTACCACCGCCACTTCATTAATTCTTCGGCGGCAGGCCCTTCCCTCTGAAAGGGACTGAGGGACCTGTCGCCGAATTGCCGCCGAAGAGCCAGCCGTGGGGGAGGGAGCAATTTTATATTCTTGCCTCGGGCGCAAAAATACCTAGTTACGGCTCTGGCATACGCCCAGTTACAGCCTGCTGGCTTGGCTACTTTTACCAATAAGCGGTCGTGGTTCGGCACTTTACTGGTCTGCCGAGATCTCCCCGTACACTACTGGGGGCTGGTTTGGGAATAGTGATTAGGGATAAGGAGCCAGGAACCAAGAACAAGACCAATTTCGTAGCTTGCAGCTCCAAGCCCGTTTAGTCAACACCAGACGCTCTCTCTAGATTGTCCGGGATCACACTGTGTTCACAGCGGCTGCTTGGCTTTTGCCTCTGCCTCGCTGTCCTTGTCTGTTCGCTGGTCCTCTGCATTTTGCATATTTTCACACACAAACACCCTCCTACCCAAAATACTGCTCAGCAAAGCCCTTCTGTCCAAACCCCCTGGGTGGGTTCACATACCTCCTTTGTCTTAGGTAGGAGCTGGTGATAAATGTATCCTTACAGTTATGTTAACTGAAGGATGAATTCACATCCATCAATCTCAGAGAGTTTTTAACTTGACCCATATCAAGGTTTCACCCAGTTCATAATGATACTAACCAGACTGTTTTTCCTGTACCAACTCTCTCAGTAAACTTTGAAAAGTTGCACAAGTGAACAGAATCATTATTTGAATCTACCCTGTAAGGGAAAGCAGGGGAGGTAGAGGCTGTGACTGCTCCAGGAAGTCGTCATTTTGAGCTCACAGATGGAGGCTGGGGGATGGACAGATGCTCAAAGGGAAAAGACAATTAGTAGCTGGGGATGTGCCCACCATGGCCTGGGCATGTTAACAGTCAGTGGTTGAGGCTTCAGTCCGAGTTAGAAGCCAATTGCCTGGGCATCCAACTCTGTTTGAAAACTTGTTCAGGGGGCTGAACGAAGGGGGAGAGTGTAGGGGAAGAGAGGAAGGTGGGAGCTGGAAATTCGGAAAGGCTCCTAGCTCACATCCACCAGAAATGGCTGAGGCCACGGGGCACCCAGAACAGCAGTGAGCCCAGCAGTACAGCATAACAATAATACATTGTAAAGAGGGATCCTTACACGCCAAGCTCCCCTCAATCAGATCTCCCTTCTGTGTCCTGGGCTGGGTTTGGGGCTGGGAATCAGGGCAGCTTCCTACAAGGCCACGCTCAGAGGCCTGAGTCCCAAAGAGATCCTAGCTTTCCGGGGAGATCTCCTCACGGCCCTCTCATGTTCCTCTTCCAGTGACTCTTGCTGCTCGGCTTCGGGGCTCCACTGTCCTTATGGTGGCATCAGTGCATCCACATGAGCAATATTCCGCAAACTAACTTAATTCACATTGAATTTAGTGCACTTTTAAAGTGGAATCCAGAATTCACAACAAGTGGGGAGTCGGTGCGCTTTATGGGTTTGTGTTATGTGCACACAGGTATTTTCAATCCGCATTAACTTGAGTTAGTCTGGACTTAATTCCCCCCCCCCCCCCGAGATAAGCCCCTAGATTCCAAGGGCAGGGGCTGGGGGTTGGGTCTGCGCTGTGTGACTGAGCCCTCGCAGTGGCAGGGTGATGCTGGAAGGCAGCAAAGGCAGAGAGAGCTGGAGTGTTGGGCTTGGGATTTCTGTAGGTGCCTGTGCACTGTACATCCCCACTGCTTTTCAGGGGAACAGGACTTACTCTGTGTTTCTGAAAATAACCAGATGACACTGAAGATAACCCTGACTTCATGTCTGCAATTGCTCATCCAAACGGCTCCCGGCTCCCCCAGCCAGGTCCAAAATTTCAACTGCTGCTCAGCCAAAGAGGCATCGAGACCTGTCAGAAACCATGTGATGTGAGCAGGCATGGAGCAAATCACCTTGTATATTCATTATGTTTGATGTGATTGGTCACTTAAATCCCCTGGGTTGAAAGCACCACCAGACTGGGGTGAGAGGGTTTGTGTGTGGACAGAAGGAGGGTTAGGGCAGTGCCTGACTTAGAGCCTGAGTTAATTCTGCCATGGAGACAGAGCCCTTTAGACACAGGCGCTAACTTTTGTTATTCCCAGTGGATGCTCTGGCCCTGCTCCACCCTAAGGCCCTGTCCCCGCGGGGCATCTTCCCCCAGGCCCCGCCCTCACTTCACCTCTTCCTGCCCCTACTCTGCCTCCTCCTGTACCTGTAACTTGCTCCTCTGCACCCCCTCCCTGAGCCTTCCCGCCCACCCGCCAACCTCTCACTCCTCTCTGCCCCCTCCCCGAGAGCCTCCCACCAGCCGCTTGCTGATCAGCGGCCAGCCCCAGGGCCAGCCAAATAGAGCTCGGGGAACAGCTCATTGGTGGCCAGCCCCAGGACTCCTGCAGAACAGCTGATTAGCGGCCAGCACCAAACAGCTGTGGCTGGTGGGTGTTGAACACTCCCTATTTTTTTTCCATGGGTGCTTGGGCCCCAGAGCACCCTTGGAGTCAGTGCCTCTGCTGTTAGCGTAGAATGCAGCCCCCGGATTAGGTACAGCAGGTTTCTGCCGGCCAGTCCCAATACAGAATGAGGAAATAAAACCTCTTTATCAACTACCAGAAAGCCCAAAGCAAAGAGGTGACTCCTGAGTGTTTCACGTTACTCGGAGGCATTTACATTGCAGACCATGAATCATGAAGCTGCATGTCTCTTCAGATACCTGCTTAAAGCAACCAGAATGTAAACAACAAGCCATTGTCAGTCTTTGACTCAGCCCAGGGAACTGGTCTGAGTGGTTTGTGAAGAATTGTACAGAGGCGAGAAGTTCATACAAATAAATGTTTCTGCTACGACTCCACAGCTCCAAAGTGCTTCACTAGTAAATATTTTGTATGATTGCCACATCTGGAGCAGTCAATCAATTAAGAACAGAGAAATTTTGTTTTTAAAAACTTTCTCTCTACATGGACACCCTCATAGACCTCAAGTACACAGAGAGCAAACAGACCCCAATACAAACAGTCAAGGTTCCTTCCCCACTCTGGACTTTAGAGTACAGATATAAGGACCTGCATGTGAACCCCTAAACTGAATTAACAGCTTAGATTCGGTTTTGCTGCCACCACTCCCAAATACTAACTCCCTTCCCTGGATAGTCTTGAGAGACTTCTTCACCAAATCCCTGGTGAACACCGATCCAACCCCTTGGATCTTAACACAAGGAGAATTTAACCATCTCCCCTCCTTTCCCCCACCAATTCTTGGTGAGTCCACATCCAATCCCCTTGGATCTTAAAACAAGGAAAAATCAATCAGGTTCTTAAAAAGAAGGCTTTTAATTAAAGAAAGAAAGGTAAAAATCATCTCTGTAAAATCAGGATGGAAAATAACTTTACAGGGTAATCAGATTTGCAGAGCCCAGAGGAACCCCCTCTAGCCTTAAATTCAAAGTTACAGCAAACAGAGGTAAATCTTCTCAGCAAAAAGGAATGTTTACAAGTTGAGAAAACAAAGATAAACCTAACACGCCTTCTCTGGCTGTTACGTACAAGTTTGAAATATGAGAAACCTGTTCAGAAAGATTTGGAGAGCCTGGATTGATGTCTGGTCCCTCTTAGTCCCAAGAGCGATCAATCCCAAAGCAAACAGCACACAAACAAAAGCCTTCTCCCCCACCAAGATTTGAAAGTATCTTGTCCCCTTATTGGTCCTTTGGGTCAGGTGTCAGCCAGGTTACCTGAGTTTCTTAACCCTTTGCAGGTAAAAGGATTTTGGTGTCTCTGGCCAGGAGGGATTTTATAGTATTGTACACAGGAGAGCTGTTCCCTTCCCTTTATAGTTATGACAGTTACACACAGGTGTGTCCTCTTTCCAAAACTCAAGGCAGCCATTCCAAAATTCACTCCCCACCCACTATATCTACATGTCCTGCCTCGCTCACCACAATTCTTTGGTAACCCACCAAACAGTTTCACATTCCAAACTCGCAGGGATGTTCTGCAGAAAGGCAGCAAGGAATGTGCTGCAAGCAGAAGGAGGTGGGTCCATACTGTTTGCACAATGGGCATTTTTGAGAGTGCTGCCCCCCATAGGCGGCCCATTCTGGGCTCCTGTGACTTAGGGTAGCTCCCCTGGCTACCTTAAATTACACTGGGGGATGGTTTATCCCCTCCCTCCCCTCAGAGCAGCCTGGAATGCCAAAGGTGCAGAAGTGGTGTCAAGTGACCTTTGCCATCTCCCCCAGAGCTGTGAGTTCTGTGCTGCATGTCCCAGAGGCCCGGCACAGTATCGCACCCTGTGTTTCTAGACCTTGTGGTTGCAGAGATAACCCTGAAAAGGAACTGAGTGTAAGTGATGCAGTGATGCCCACCTTAGTCTGCAGACAGCCTGAAACCATAGCGCTAAGAAATGGGAACTTCTCCATTCCTCACAGCTCAGGGGACTCGTGATGCCATGGAATTCTGCGTGTCTGCCACAATTCACAGGTTGCCCCAAGTTTTATCTTCTGTGTCCCTGCCCTGCTGCAGACAGGAGTGGGGGGAGCCACCCCCTCACCTAAATAGCCAACGCCCCAGTCAGAGAAGGAATCTTCTCTCCCTCTTTCAAACATGTAATAGTCCAAACAACACTGAGCAAACCCACCCTGGATGCTACAGTTTTCACCACTATTACCAGCATCGTATCTATTCCTGAGCGAGCTGAGAGGGGAGCTAGCAAACGGCCCCCCACTAGCTCATCTAGCTGGAGCTACACTCTAGGCTCGCTCTGGATTGAGGCCAAGCCATTGAACTGCAACCGCTTTAGGGGCACGGATGGACGATCTCCTTCTGTCACTGGACAGGTGGTTAGAAACTGACCAAGGAGCTATGAACTCCTGCTCACATGATGCTGTAAACGAGCGGCATTCCCACCCTGCACATGCTGTGTGGGGTCAAACTCACCCTGCCCTGGGACTTCGCTTTATTCATAAGGTAACTCACAATAATGTGAAAGCTATAGCCCTCCCCCTCCCCCCCCGCCTTTTCATAGTTTTGCAAACGACCAGTAGGTGGAGGCAGAAGCCTCCACAAGGCCTCACGTACACAGTACCTTGAACTTTGTAACTAATCTTTCTGTTTCTGTAAGAGACAGAAAAAGATTCCGCCTCAAGCCAGTCTTTCTTGAACAGATAGTGGTGTTACGGGGCTTGACACCCACCAATGAAGTGTTAACACGGCATGGTCTTTGTCTGAAAGTGTATAAAAAGCTTGTGAAACTTGTGTGCAGTAGAGTTTTCTGTATGTACTACAGAGCTCTCCTTTCTTCTGCAGAATAAAGCATTTTTCCTTATCCCTGTCAGGCTGTTATTGGCTCTCAGCTAGGCAGACCCGATATTTCGGGATACAACGGGAACTCCAGCCCCAGCTTTCCTCCCAGTCTGGCTTTTCCTAGGGCTCCTCCTGTGGTGCCAGCAGAGAATGGGCGCAGCAGGTCCTGGGAAGCTGACAACGGGACATACTCACAGAGGTTGAGGGCCCCAGCTGACCCCTGGCTGCCCAGAGGGAAGGGCCTGTGCACTCACAGAGCTGGGCACAGGAAGCACAGCGGGGTCCAGGTCTAACAGAGGCTGATGTCCCAACCAGTCCGTCCCATGGAATTTCACTACGAGCCAGAGTTTTGAAGGTACAGCAGTGCCTGCAGAGGCAGACAGATGCCTAGTGGGTTCTCAAAAGCTTCTAAGCAAGTAATGCGCCCAAGGGAAATCAATAAGAGTTAGGTACCTACGAGCTATTGAACCCAATGGGAGCTAGGCACCCAACGGCTATTGAAACCAAAGGGAGTTAGGTGCCTACAGACAGGGCCGGTGCAAGAATATTTTGCACCCTAGGCGAAACTTCCACCTTGTGCCCCCCCCCCACCCCGAGTATCGCTTATTAACAACTTTCAAAAATGAATGCTGCATAATGTGGCATTGTTCATTAGAATTAATACACATTCGGCTTGAAAATGTATTAATTTAATTATTTAGTCTACATATTTAATGAAAATAAATGAATAAACTGACAGTGTTGACATTTTTATTGTTTTCACTTTGCACAACATAGCATGGATCTTAAAATACATCACATACCTTATACATAATACACTGTCACAAAGTAACACGTTATAATTTATTTTTCCACACTTTCAGTTTAGCAAATTTAGAAACAAGTTCCTCCAAGTCAATGCTGCGAGCGATGTCATGTTCTGTTGACAAGGTAGATAGCCTAACAAGTCTTTGTTGCAACATTGATGTCCATATGTATGTTTTTATCGACTTGAGCTTCGAGAAACTTCGCTCACCACTGGCCACAGAAACTGGGAGAGTCAAGAGGATGCCAAGAGCAATAACTGTGTTGGGGACACTATCTGTCAGTTTATTTGTGCATATGAAGTTCAATACATCTTGCGGTGATGCACTCTTTTGGACTCATCGTGCAATAGCTTGCAATTCATTGCACAAGTCAAAGGCATCAATATCTTTGGATTCACCATGTTGCAAAGCTTGCTCCAGATTCAAGCAATGTTCCATAATTTGCTTTGGTGTTGTATTTTGCAAACTGTAAACATCATATAGGAAGCCAAATACTGAACTAATTTGCTGCATCAATGTGAATCTTTCTTCAACTGAATGTATTGCTGTGTTGATGACTGCAAAGTAAAAGTTCACTTTGAATTTTTCTTTCAGATTATAAATAGGTTCGTCATCTGCTTCATATGTGTACTGCTTCCTCTTTTTTCTAATACGGATTGGATCTGGTTCAAAAAGTGCTGGTACATCAAACTCCTCCGCAAGTTCACCTGCATCTACCAATGTTTTCTCAAAGTCTGTGTCACTTCTGCGGCCCACAAGAAACTACAAGAATTATTTCACCTAAAGTTGTTTGCTAGTCATGTTGATCTCAAACAATATGTCATAACACACAAGAGAAACAAGAAACTTGAAACTAGAAATGGCTTTTGCAAGATCCTTTGCATCAACTCGTGACATATTGCCGGATGATCTTGTTAGAGTAGTGTCTTCATAGATGTCTATCAGAGCATCATAGATGTCACCAAGCTGATAGCGAAGAGGTTTCAAGGCACCAATTCGATTTTGCCATCTTGTTTCACTCAATGGTTTAACTGTGAGATTAGATACGTGGTGTATTATAACTTCCCAGTGATATGTAGAAGCTGAGAAATACACATAAACACATTGAACTAAATCAAAGAAGGCGGTTGCCTCCAAGCAACACTGCAGCGTCATTAACAACCAAATTCAATGACTGTGCATTGCCAGGGCCGCCCAGAGGGGGGGGCAAGAGGGGCAATTTGCCCCAGGCCCCGAGCCCCACAGGGGCCCCCACCAGAGTTTTTCGGGGCCCCTGGAGTGGGGTCCCTCACTCGCTCCGGGGGGCCCGGAAAACTCTTGTGGGGCCCGGGCGCAGGAGCTTCTTTTGCTCCCGGTCTTCGCCGGCGGGGGGTCCTTCCGCTCCGGGGCGGAAGGACCCCCCGCTGGCGAATTACCGCCGAAGACAGAGCGGGACCCGCCGCCGAGTTCAGCTCGGTCTTCGGCGGTAATTCGGCGGCGGGGGGCCCTTCCCTTCCGGGACCCGCCGCCGCAGTGCCCCGAAGACCCGCGGCGGGGGCCCCCCTCTGCCGAATTACCGCCGAAGACCGGGCTGCACTTCGGCGGCGGGTCTGGCTTCGGCGGTAATTCGGCGGCGGGGGGGTCCCCGCCGCAGGTCTTCGGGGCACTTGGGCGGCGGGTCCCGAAATGGAAGGGCCCCCCCTGCTGCCGAAGACCCCGGGGCCCCGGAATCCTCTGGGCGGCCCTGTGCACTGCAAGGAACGAAAAAGGCTCGTGGATTAATATCCAAAATTCTTCGCTGGACACCATTTTCTTTCCCTTTCATATTGCTCCCATTATCGTACCCTTGATCACACAAGTTTTCTATAGGTAGTGACATCTCTTCTAACTGGTGAAGAATAGTTTCTGTCATACCAGCTCCAGTTGTCCCCATAAGGGATACAAATCCCAAGAAGTGTTCCTTTATGAATACTGATTCAGTCTCATTCTCTGTCTCTGAAGTAGGCCTATCCACAAACTGAATGATTATGGTCATTTGTTCAATGTGGCCTGCATCTAGTATACAATCTAGAACGATCGAAAAGTATTTTGCAGCACAAGCAGATGCTAGGATTTTTTGTTTGATGGCACTGGATAGAAGCTCAGTCTGTATGTCTTTCCCTAGGTGACGTAATCATTGATTAAGAGATCAGGATGACTTTTCCTGAAAATTAAGCAATGTTGATTGTAATCAGAAATACACCCTTTTTGGTCACCTATGCTTCCTTCATTCATTCTTTCATATCAAAATCTACTACTTTTTATTCTACCTTTATAATATTGAATTATTGTTATTAATAACATTTATAAAATTAGAATGGCAGATACTCCATCATACTGGGGTACCGGGTTAGGTGGGGAAGGGAAGCAGACTGGGTTCGGGTCAGTGGGGATTCGGGTTTGGCTGGGGAGCGGAAGGGAAGCAGACCGGGTTGAGTCAGTAGGATATCGGGTTATGTGGGGAAGGGAGGTAGACTGGGTTTGGTCAGTGGGGGATCAGGTTTGGCTGGGGAGTGCAAGGGGATCAGACCAGGTTTGGGTGTGGAGGGGAGTGGCGGGCGGGGTAGGATTCAAAGAGCCGCAAGGTGAAATGGGCGCTCTCCTCTCCAGTCCCTGACATGCAGCAGTGGGCCAAGTCACAGTGCAATTGCACCAGGGCAATGGGAGCGTGTCGCAGTCCGTCCTGCGCCCGGACTGGGGAGTTGAATGCTGGGCTCTCGCTCTGGCAGGGGGGCGAGGGGCAGGCAGGACTGTGAGGCAGAGAGTGTGCGGCCCTCACACCAAAGCAGGGTTGGGAAGGTAGAAAGCTGGGGCACAGGGAGGTGGGTTAAAGCGGCTTAGCCGCCCCTCCATGCAAGAGAGCCCACAGAGCTGCCAGCCGTGGCCTCCCTCCCTTCTCTCCCCAGGGAGCAGAGCCTCTGCCCTGGAAAACCTACAGCCTGCTCTCTGAGGAGCATGCCATGCAAGTCGACCCCGGCTGCACTGCACTGACACCACAGCTCAGCCCCAGCTAGGGTGACCAGACAGCAAATGTGAAAAATCAGGATGGGGGTTGAGGGTAATAGGAGCCTATGTAAGAAGAAGACCCAAAAATCAGGACTGTCTCTATAAAATCGGGACATCTGGTCACCCTAGCCCCAGCAAGGGGTCTTACACCCCCGCCCCTCCCCCAAGCTGCTCCACTCTCCTGGCTGCTGCTGTGCAATCTACTACAAGACAGAGGAGCTAGTACAGTAATAATGTACCTACCAACACAGCAATCTGTACAGTGAGTGAGTCACAATCAAAGGACTTCACATGGCAGGAGTCAGAGAGCAATTGGGACTTCCCTGGTTTTCTAAATGGCAGGAGACAGGAGTCGGAGAGCAACTCACTGGGAGCGTGGGTCTTATCACCTCCTCCTCCCTATGGTCTGCAGCTAATCAAAGAACTTCGCTGGCTTCCTAAATGGCAATAGTTGGAGAGCAATTCATTGGGAGTGTGATTCTTATCATCTCCTTATAGTCTGCGATCTAATCAAAGGACTTGCCTAATTGCTGGCACCAAGCCTCTGCAATGGAGCAAACCAGAGCACGTTCGTAACCACATCCCAGAGCTTTATGGTCCCATTTCCTGGGAACGCTGCAGGGGGGAAGGGCTCAGGGAGGAATAAACCCAGACACCCACCTGCCACTCTGTGATCTCCTCCTCCTCTGCAGACATCAGAGCCAGAGGAACCATCACAGAGGGATGTGGGCAATCCTCCTTCTTTGACAACCTGCTCCCAGGGCTGCAATGTTCAGGACTAGGGCGGGTGCTAATAGTCCTTTGGGTGCCATCCGGGGGCTCACATGGGTGTTGGGTGCCCAGGGCACTGTCAGGGCTGGCTATGGCCTCACCCAGCCTGGCCGAGTGCCCCATGCCCATGTGCCCAGTGCCCTGGGATCACAGCCTTTAGGGAGCCCGTCAGCTGTGGGGGGGGCACCAATTGCTCCTCTCTGTCCCTCCCCCCCATCACTCACCCTTAAGGCAGGAGGGGGCAGACAGGAGCAAGCGGCAGGCGAGGGGGACTTGGGGGAGGGGGTGGGGGAGAGGAGCGAGCTGCAACAGTGAACGGTGAGCGGGGAGCCTCTGGGGAGGGGGCTGAGTGGGAGCCGGGCATGGGGCAGAGCAGGAGCGGCACATGGGTGGGGCCTCAGGGAGAGGAGGACAAATAGGGGTGGAGCAATGGGCAGGGAAATGATCTGGGTGCCAGGGAGTTTCTGGCACTCATGCCTGGCATCCCCAAATGCCGGAGGCATGCACTGCCCATGGCCGGCACCAAGCAAAAGGCCTGGTATGATAAACATACCAGAGAGCATTCCTTCAAAGTAGGGGACCAGGTTATGGTCTTAAAGGCGCTACAGGCCCATAAGATGGAGGAATCATGGGAAGGGCCATTCACAGTCCAAGAGCACCTGGGAGCTGTTAACTATCTCATAGCATCCCCCATCTCAACCCTAAAGCCTAAAGTATACCATGTTAATTCTCTAAAGCACTTTTACTCCAGATTTAAAGGTTTCTCAGTTTACAGCCCAGGGAGGAGACGACGCTGAGTGGCCTGAAGGTGTCTACTACAAAGGCAAAAGTGATGGTGGCATGGAAGAGGTGAACCTCTCCGCGACCCTGGAACGTTTACAGTGGCAACAGATCAAAGTAGCTGATGCACTCTCTCGTGAAAGTTTCCCAAAATCAAATGGTTAAAAAGTGTTCTTGAAATGTGAAAAATCTTGTTGTTTACATACTTAGTATATGTAATGGTGCATGTGTTTTATTAATCTGTTTATTTTAAAGTTCTAGGGAGAAATCACCATCAGTGGTTCCCCCACTGTCTGCAATTTGGGGGGCGTGTCATAAACAGATAGTTAAGGGTTAAGGTCTCTTTTACCTGTAAAGGGTTAACAAGCTCAGTAACCTGATGAACACCTGACCAGAGGACCAATCAAGGGACAAGATAATTTCAAATCTCTGTGGAGGGAAGTCTTTGTCTGTGTTCTTTGTTGGGTCTTCATTCTCTCTTTGGATCTAAGAGAGCCCAGACATATCTTCAAGCTCTCCCAGTTTTCCTGAAGTATTTTCTTCTATTCATTATAGTGAGTATTAGAAAGGCGGTTTAGTCTTATAATTAATTTCTGCATTTGCAACTGTGTGTTTGCTGAAGAAATATCTTTATTTCTGTTTGCTGTTACTTTGATTATTCTGAGAAAGGAGGGGGGGAAAGACTCTCTAGGTTTATAAGCTAGACCCTGTATATTTTTCATCCTGGTCTTACAGAGATAGTGTACTTACTTTCTTTCTTTTAATAAAATCCTTTTCTTTTTAGAATCTGATTGATTTCTTCCCTTGTTTGGATTTTCAGGGGAAGGGAAGGGGGATAGGGAATCCCTCTTTGTTTGGTTCAAGGAATTTGAATCCAGGTGATCTCTCCCAAGGACTAGGGGAAGGGAGGGGGAAGAAGGTGGGGGGAATGGATTATTTCCCTTTGTGTTAAGATTCAAGGAGTTTGGATCTGTGTTCCCAGGGAAGGTTTGGGAGGAATGGAAAGTGTACCAAAACACTATATTTTTGGTTGGTGGCAGCTTTACCAGATCTAAACTAGGATTTTAGTTTAGAGGAGTCCATGCAGGTCCCCATCTTGTGGACGCTAAAGTTCAAAGTGGGGAATAAACCTATGACAGAAGGGCTGGGAGCCCCACTGCTGGAACCTTTCCAAACACACTGGAGACAGCTCTGGAGAAGCCCCTGCCCAGTCTGAGAGTGAGGGGCTCTTGGGGGCTGTTTGCAAATGAAATCCCCCTTTGGAGATGTTCTCTCCCCCTCTTTCTGCCACTCTCCAGACAGAAAGGGGAAGCCACCGAGGAACCCTAATGCCACTCACTTGCTGTAGGTGATGGTAGGATGGATGGCGGATGTTCAGGGTCAGCAGATGTCCCTCGCCCTCCTCCTCACTCCCCAAGCCCAAGGCAGGCTGGAGAGGGTGGTGACCTGAGGAGTTACCCTGCCCAGCCAGCAGGCAGGGTGATGACATTAGGGCGATCGACTGGCTGTGAAAACAAGAGTCTGTCTTATTGCCAGGGGTTGGAGAAAGTCAGCCAGCAGCAGGGGGTGCAAAACAAGAGCATCTCCTGTTTGTCACAGTGCATTAAACTGTCTCGTCGTACACAAAGAGGAGACACTGTGATCTAGAAAATTAGATGAGATGCTTCAGTCTGAGCTAAGTAGTTGCTGCTCTTAACAATTTCAAAAGAAAAAAATACCAATCAAATAGAATATTATGTCATAATCTGATATGGCTCAATGTGATAGGACATCTCCTATTCTGCACTGCTACTAGCTGCTCAGGAGCCGGTGGAGAAGGGCCTGGTGGGGGGGGGTGTTTGGCCCCCTGGAGCCGTTGGAATACCTGGGTGTCCAGTTAGTCCTGATCTCCGTCCCTCCCTTCCTGCCCAATGCTGCCTTGCTGCCTCTGCTTTCTACCCTGGGGCGACCAATCTCTGTTATCAGCCCTCTTCCATTGGGCTGAAAAGACCCCACCCTCCATCACATCCTCTCGTTCCGCCAGCAGGTGCAGCTTCAACTGCCGCCGGCGGCGTGAGATGGAGACGCGCTCGAGGGGTTCTTCCTCGTCCCCTACCATGGAGACCACTACTGGGTGCATTATTCCACGGGGGAGGCCCGGTGCTACCTCTGCCAGGAGATGGGACATGTCCGGAGGGACTGCCCCTTGGCCCAGAACGGAGGGTGTAAAGAAACCATGTTCTGCAGGAGTCAGAAGGGTCTAATGATTATGGCACTGGACTAAGAATCAGGAGACCTGGGGTCTATTTCTGCCTTGCTGGGGAAGTCAGAAATTCTTAGTGCGCAGACTGTAGATTAATATAGGGTTGACTTCTTCAGGGACAAGAAACTGTCCAGAGCTGTGGCATTTGAGGCCCTTTCAATTATCCTGTGCTGGTTCCATCAGGCAGTTTGTGTTTCCATTGCTTGGTTGAGTCTCTCTTAGATCTCCAAGGAGACCTTTGAGTGCTCTGGGCAACGTTCTCTGGTTTCATTGGAAAGACAGCAGAGAACCCAGGGAGTTACAGAAGGTTCTGGTCACCCTGCTGTCTCTGTCATATGCTTTGCAGGAGTTCCTACAGGATATCATGCCAGGCAAATGTCCTGCTTGGATTGGACTTAACTTTACAACTCCTGCAATGAAGTGGACCTGAGCGGATGGCTCCCCGTTAAATCAAACACTTTGCATCTTTCCCCATGTTAAATACATCTGAAGTTTTTTTAAATATTAGCCAAGCTAATTGTTTATCATTATCTGTATTTATTATTGCTGCACAATAAAGCCTCTAATCAGCACTAACACAGTGCAGCAACCACTTCTATTGCCTGCCTGCTGTGCTGGCACAGTGACAGCATATTTATGCAAGTTTTCAGTTGCGGAAGTTTGGCCTGTATTTATTTATGTCTGAAAAACACCAAAAGTTAGATTCTGACTGTGTGGAGACATCAACTATTATAGAAACCACATTATAATGTTTACTTTGCTTACTATATATGGGATTATAATAAAAATGTCATAGGAAAGATCTAAATGATAAATCAAGCCTGTGTTCTTGTACATAGGTTGTTAAACCCTGGGAACTGCTGAGAGCAAATTTGATTGGGCTCTATCCAGTACCACAGACGCGATACCGGTATGTACTGACAGGTACAGATGATTTTTCAAAAGTAGAAGAATTTCCACTTAGAACTATGACAGCACATGAGGTGGCAAAGAAGACATGTAAAATTAGATACCAACATGGCTGTCCAGAGCAGATACGGGCAGATCTAGGTTCTGAATTGAATCATGACGTAACAGTTTACATTTTCACTATATGGTCAATTACACACTCATAGCCGTGTGATGGGGGCTGTTAGCAGTTACGAACTGAGCCCTTTGGAAGCCAGCACCCTGGTCACTGAGAGCACCCAGGGCACCGGGTGCAGCTAGAATAGGAGGGACTGAGCAGTTTGGGTTTGGAAGGGCAGAGGGGATCACTTGCACCTGTAGGGAGCCTGATGAGGTCACTAGCTCAGTGCTGAGAAGAAAGCAGCAGTATAAAATTCCCAATTGGAGCAGGAAGGGGCTCCTTGTAACTACTGCTATCTTGTGATGCACCATACAGTTATAAAAGATGCTTGGTGGAAGTTCCCTGGCAGACTGAATGCTGCTTCATTCACACAGAGCTCTGAGAGACAGGGGTTGCAGGAACTGATGGGGGAGCCCATTCACAGTTAGAAATTTAAAAATGAACATTGCCTGCAATCTCTTCATGAGACTTCATGCTGCAAATTCTGAGTGACAACACATTTTTGTGTCTTGTCAGATAGTAAAAAGCATGTTGTATATTACCCTATAGCTTCAGGAGCTCATGCCACCTAGACAACAGTAGACTGGATAAAAAGCACAAATGAATCCAATAAATATAATTTTAGGGTATTTATTTTCAATTAATCAAGGTACATTTAGAGCACTCTGCCATGGATGGCATATTATGAATAAATCTTCAAAACTGAATTATTACATTGAAAATGTTCATAACGCATCAAGATTAAAACAAAAAGGAGTCCTAGCAATGCCATGTGATGTGCCTCCCCTCAGATTCTGCTCAGCTAGATCTTCAAGAAATTAGGTTCAACAGCTAATTTCAAGGAATTAGATCAGTCAGTCACTATTTTTACAGAGCTTTAGAGAAAGTGGTGGACAGAACCCAGAGGAATTGTGATGAATTTCCTGGAGAAACTTTATTTTCTTTGTACTCTAAACCTCACATGACAACAAAAATATCACCCTTTCGAGTGATTTATGGCTGAGAAGGAAGGTTTGCCAAAAAGCTTCACCAAATTTTATGTTATGTGTCATTAAGTGCCGGCGTCTTTAATACAGTTAAGTTAATGTGTGATGATTGAGTAAAGGAATACAACCCCTTCTCTATTTGTTTATCAAACTACATTTGTTGTGTGCTTATAACCAAGAACATGAAGAGCCTGGCAGTACACCAAAATCAACAGTGGACAATGACAGTACATTGTCTGCAAATAATATGTCTAAAGAAAAATAAACTAAAAACTGGAGATTGTAGAAGAGATTTCTATCAATAGGAAGAGAGCATATGAGGTTGGGGACCGTGTTTTGTTAATTGATGTAAGAAAAAGAAAGGAAGGGTCATATCTTGATTACCAATTAGATGTAGATAGAAAGTTAAAAATCACATGAATTAATGCTGACAGAGGTTCAAAGATTATTTGAGAATTTTGTGTGAGTTAACTTAAATATATTGCTTAATTAATTCTATCATTTTTTCAACTATTAATTTTCAAAGATGAAGAGCAGGAGGTGGGTGTATGTGCCCTGCCTGCCAGAGAGAACCAGTCAAGACAATAAAGAGAGGGGGAGAGGGAGAGACCAGCTGCACATGTATGTAGTTGTGATGTTCATGACACATGTACATTGTAACTGAACAACCCAGTCTGACAATTTAATGTTTATTTTGTTAAGATAAATATTTTGGATTTCTTGAAATCCCACAATTGAAATACAAATGACGTTATTTAGAGAAGTTAAACTTCATTATAGATTTGAGGCAAAGATAAAAAAAATGTAAATAATTACATTTCTACAAATATATTTAGATGCTTGTTTTCTGAAATACTGTTGAAATGTAAATTAAAATATTCTTGTATTTACACCTTGTTACAATAATATTTTCTAAATTAAAATTATCTTCTTTCTTTCATATTTTACACTGAGATTTCACAGGGGTAAAAAATTCTGACAGGAGTGAACGACCCCATCCACCCCCATCTGCTACCCCTGGGGCAGGGGATGGGAAAAGGTGGGGGCTGGGGTTCCCAGGTGTCTGGTTTTCAACTTGAACCTCCAGTTGAAAAGGGAAACTGGCAGCGTCCGGTCAGCACAGAAAGTCCAGTTGCTGCAGTAACTGGCCCCCACCTCTCGGGGGGGAAGAGCAGCAGGGCTGGGAGGGGCCAGTCTGTGCCGCAGGGTCACTGTCAGGGACAGAGATTCCCTCCGGCCTCAGCTGGGACCGGGCAGATTATCAGGGGAGCCGCGTTTGTACCCCCAGGGTTGAGACCAGGATAGAAAAAAGGGTGGAGCTTCCCAGAGAAGGTGTCAGTGAAAGTGAAGAGATGGGACCTGTCAGTCACATTGTAAAACGAGACCTCGCCCGCCTCATAGTCCAGGAAAATCCCCACCTGGCTGGGCCTGACGCTCACGGGGAGGGGGGTCGAGGGGGAGGTGCAGGCCTCGTATCCCTCATCACTCAGCACCACAACCCAGTATCCATTCCCAGGTGTGCCTGTGACTTTCCCCTTCCTGCTCACAGATTCCCTACAAACCCCCAGAGCCCAGGCTGTCTTGTCTCCCACCTCCACCTCCCAGTAACGCCTCCCGCCCACGAACCCCTCAGCACCCAGGACACAGACACAACCATCAAATCTCTCAGGCTTGTTGGGCAGATCCTGGCATGTGTCTCCGAGTCTCACACGTTTCCGATCCTCAGACAGGACGAGGTCGGGATTTGCCGTGTCTGGATCCAGAGTCACGTCCACTGGGGAGAGAGTCACAGAGTCAGGGCCGGGGGTAGGGGCTGGTCACTGGGATCAAAGGGAAATTAACCTGTGTCCCCGTTAATCACTGGGGCGGGGGGAGGGGTTGTTGCCTGAGGGGAGTCAGGGCCCCTCTGCCTGTGAGGAGACAATGAGGGGAAAGGCAGGAGGAGCGGGGGAGGGGTGGGAAGGTGTCAGGGGAGACGGGGGAGGGGAGGTGACAGACTGATGCTGGGAGAGGAAAGGGGACGGGGAGGTGACAGGAGCAGAGAGGGGGAGGGAGGGACATAGGGGTGGGGAGGCACAAGGACTAAGGGGTGATAAGGGAAGGAAGGGGCACCAGGAGGACAGGGGTGTGAAGGGAAGGGCAGGTTCCAGGGGGCTGCAGGGGGTGAGGGGAGGGGTGGGCTCCATGGGAGAAGAAGAGGACAGACCCCAGGAGGCTGCGGGGGGAAGGAAGGGGCAGGCACCAGGAGAACAGAGGGGGGTGAAGGGCAGGTTCCAGGGGGCTGCGGGGGTGGGGGGAGGGGTGGGCACCAGGGCAGAAGAAGGGGATGGACCCCAGGAGGCAGCAGGGAGCAAGGGAAGGGGCAGGCACCAGGGGGCAGAGGGGTGTGAGGGAATGGGGTGGCGTCAATGGGACAGGGGAAATCAAGGGCAGGGTGAGCTGCCAGGGGGTGAGATGATGAGGAGTGGGGAGGTGGAACCATGGGGGGGGGGGAAGCGAATGAACAGGCATTAGTGCCAAAGGGGCAGAATGGGGGGTTAGGGAGCAAGTGAGCAGAAGGGGGCAGAGAGAGGGGTGTGGAGAAGGGCAGGCCCTAGGGGGGCAGAGGCGTGTGCAGGGAGATGTGGGCACCAGGGGGGCAGAGGGAGGATGAAGGGAGGGTGGGGCCCAGAGGTTAGGAGAGGGGGAGAGGAGGGGAGGGGAGGGGGGGCAGTGCTGAGGGGAGGGGAAGGGCTGAGACCAGGTGTCCCAAAGGGGGTGAGGGAAGGGACTTGCACCAGGAGGGCAGAGGGGGCAAAGGAAACAGCAGGCATCAGGGAGGCAGATGGGGCCAGGGTAGAGCTGGGACTTGGGGCAGAGGAGGAGCTGGCACCAGGGGACTGGAGGGGTGGTGAGGGGTGCAGGTGTCACGGAGCCAGAGGGGGAGGGAAGGGGCAGGGGTGAGAAATAAGGAGAAGGTGGCATGGGTGATGGTGGCAGAGGGGCGAGAGGAGAGCAGGGTCAGTGGGGCAGAGGGTGGGGAGGGGGATGGGCACCAGGAAGGAAGGGGACAAGGGGAGGGTCAGATGTTGGGGGGCAGGAGGAGGGAAGGGGCAGGCAGCAGGAGGGTGCAGGGGGAAGGGAAAGGGCAGGTGCCAGGGGATTGAGGGGGTTGAGCAGAAGGGCAGGCACAGGGAGGGCAGAGGAGGGGAGGGAGAAGCACCAGGGAGCAGAGCGGGGTGAGAGGCAGGGCAGGTGGGCAGAGGGAGGTGTTAGGGGAGGGGATTGGGGAGAGGCAGGTGCCAGGGGGTCAGAGGGGCTAGAGGAGGGGTGGGCACAGGGGGTGAGGGAAGGGGCGGGTGCCAGGGGTCAGAGAGGGTGGGGAGAGGGGCAGGTGTCAGGAGGGCTGAGGGGAGTAAGAAGGGCGAAAGCCAGGACAGCAGAGGAGGGTGAGGGGAGGGGTGGGAGACATGGCACAGAGGAGGGAAAGGGGAGAGGTGGATGCCAGGACATAGCGGGGGTGGGTGAAGTGATGGGAGGGCTCCAGAATGCAGAGGATGTTTGGGGGAGAGGGGCAGATGCCAGGAGGGCAGGGGGAGAAGGGATGGGCTGTTCCAGTGGGGCAGAGATGGGTGGAGGGCAGGGGCATGAGCCAGGGAGGCAAAGTGGGAGTAGAGGGGCAGGGGCCCAGGGGAGCAGAAAGGGAGTGAGAAGAGTGGGAGGGATGTTGGTGAGGGGTCAGAATAGACGCAGGGTCCAGGGTCCCTCACAGGGGTGGGGGAAGGGTAAGGGAGGGGCAGGAGCCAGAGAGGGGGGAGGGAGAGGCAGGCCCCAGGGAATCTCTGTTGCTTTGGGGCCATGTGTGGTTGGTTTCTCTCTCAGAGCAGGTCGGTGCTGTCCCCACACACACTGGGGGTGCAGCCCTGTCCCAGGGGGAGCAGCTGGGACTCTCCATGCTGGCAGGCCCCACAGGCCCCACCTTCCAGCCGGGGAAACCCCACAGCCAGCCCCTCCCCTCGCCAGGCCCAGGCCCAGGCCCACCCCCACCGGGGCAGTTGTCTGGATTGGGCTCACTTTGGGGGCAGTACAGTGGAAGATTCGCGGGAGGGGGTATAAATGCACACTAATGGGCTGTTGCTAATGAGGCCAGGGCAGTGGGGAGGGGATGGGGCATTTCCCCACTTACTGCCCCCTCCATCTGGGAGAAACTGCACCGGGGACCAGTCCCAGTTCACACCTGCACAGCGCGTCTGCACTAGAGGTTTGCACCGGTGCAGCTACATCAGTGCAAGGAAACCCCGGCAGACATGTCTGAGACACTGCTGTGCCAGGGGCTGTAACCCCTCCGCTCACTGGGGTTATGGATCAATAATTACAGGGTCACTGGAGCAGGGGAGCTGGACTCTGGGCATCCAGGTGGGGGCCCGACTCACAGGGCTGCAGAGTCATTCTCACTCCCACGCTCTGGCCCAGTGCCCATGGCAGTGTTCAGACACAGGGGGACGTCGTCAGACACCTGGAGCCCAGCGGTTCAAGCTCTCACAGCATCACACGGGGGGATTGAACCTGGGGCTCCCAGCTAAGGGCCCAGCCACTGGGCTAAAGGCTACAAGGGAAGAGGCAGCACCTTTTTCTGTTCATTGAAACTAGTCAGCAAACCCGACATGGATTCACGAATAGTTTCTGTTGACCCAAAATATAATTTTGCAGCAAATAAACTATTTGTCCAAAACATTTCACCCAGCTCCACTGCAAACCTGTCTGAGCAACTTAGGAGCCCCAATCCCAGTGACTTGCAATGAGAGACTGTCAACATCCCCAGAAACGCAGTTACAGGCAGGCCAGGCTCAGGACATCAGCTATGAAACACTCCAGAGCTGCTGTTTAATTTGCCCTTTGCAGACAAATGCCCCCGGGGCCCCTGATCTCACCCCCACAAATCAGGCTGAAAATGGAGACTTGGCTCCAGCCTGAATTCTCTGCCCAGAGCCATTTGTCCCATGGACGATGCTAGTGGCACAGACCCTCTGCAGCTGCACCTGGGCATCTCCCAGAGCGGACAACAGTCACAGAGACTGTCTCAGAGCCCCAGGGGCTCAGGTGTCTCCATCTAACGACTGTGCCAGCCACACCCCCCCCCCCCCCCGCTCCCATTAACCAGCCCTGGGTCAGACATGCTGGGAACTTTCACACCCAGACTCTGGAGACACTTTGGGTCCTTCTACACAGCCTGCAGCAGCGAGTCTTGTAACGGGCTGGACAGATTCAGGCTTACGGGGCTCCCTCTTTGGAATTAAAAATAGCCACATAGATTTTCAGGTTCTGGTTGGAGCTCAGGCTCTGAAGACCAGGGTGGAGCCAGGTCTGCCCCTCACAGCGCAAGAGGGGACATTGTCTGTGTCCACATCCCCTTCACCCCCTTCCTGGGACGGGGAACAGCAGCCCCAGGGCCCCTCCCTTCACCCCCAGGGCAGGGGAGTGAGAGCCCTCGGCCTCCTGGGCAGTGGGGCCTCCCAGCACAGGTTCCTGGGTGAGCGTGAAAGTGTCTCCACACAGAGAGCTCTGGGCACCCGGCAAATACACAGATGTGCCTGTGGATCAGGATCCAGGATGGTGCTCTCCCCAGGAGTGATGGAAGCTCCCTCAGAGTAGAGGGGTCACCCACTTGTGCCAACCCTTCTCCCTGAGCTCCTGTCCCCGCACCCCTGAACCCTCGCTCTCACACTGCCCCTTCTTCCTGTGCCCCTGCCTTCACACCACCTCTTCCCCACACCCTGACCCCCTGGTGTCTCCTCTCGGCCCCCTCCCCCATTGTCGCTCACTCTTACAGCTGGTAAAAAATGGGAGGGAACAGCCCTCCCATTGGTAAAAGTGATGGGGCCATGGCCCCCTGGCCCCTCTCTTCCAGTGCCCCTTACTCACTCCCCAACTCCAGTAGGAGAGGACCCTTGGGACAGTGTCAGTGAGTTCGGTGCTGGGGATACAAAGGCTTTGGCTACACTTGAAGCGCGAGTGTGGTCAGAGCGCCAGCGCTGTCCGTACTCCACCTCCCTATGGGGATTAGCGTACAGCGCTGGGAGCCGCGCTCCCAGTGCTGAGGCTTTGACCACACTGGCGCTTTGCAGCACTGCAATTTGCAGCGCTGGAGAGGGTGTTTTTTCACACCCTGCTGCAGCGCTGCAAATCTGCAAGTGTAGCCAAAGCCAAATTGGGTTTTACACCCCGGCTGCTGGAGCTCTGTGTATCGAGGGTATCAGGAAACAGAGGCCGTGTCAGACCCCCACTGTCCTGCCAACATGGCTCAGCCCTGACAGCTGCAGGAGCCTCTCCCTGGGGAGGAATCGTCCCTGCGGCCCCTTCAGGCCTTGGCCTCCCTCCGGAGGTGCCTGGTGAGGCTGTCGTTAAGGTGAGTTACAATGTGAGCTCCTGTCCACTGGGAACTGGACTCTGAGCCTGGGCACTCCCAGCCATTCAGTGCGATACCAGCGATGCTCAGGCTTGGAGACACAGAGGACCTGTCCAAGGAGCAATGGGCACAATCTGCAGCAAGGGAGGTTGAGGCTGGAGATGAGGAAACACTTTCTAATTCTCAGGGCCGTGAAGCTCTGGACCCGGCTCCAAGGGAGGTTGTGGGATCCCCGTCACTGGAGGTTTGTAAGAACAGGTTGGACAAATCCCTGCCCGGGATAGTCTAGTACCTGACCTAGCGTGGGGGGCTGGACTAGGTGACCTCTCGAGGGCCCTTAGAGCCCTGCATTGCTCTGGTTCTAGGTTACAGCAGTTCCTGGGGCTGGGCCCAGGGCCCTGGGTGCTCTAAGCCTGGTGAGTGGCACGTGACAGAGTTAACACTGTTAGTGACCATGGCAGCTGGCAGCTCAGCGTCCCTGCCAGGGGCCTGGGCTGGCATGTGGCTGCCTGTCCCTGGCTCAGAAGGGTGTTACTGGGCCATGTGGACAGGACCTAGCTTTGGCACCTGTCCATAGGGTGCCAGGCGTCTGTTTTTTTATTGGAACGCCTGGTCGAAAAGGGACACTGGCGGCTCCGGTTGGCACCACCGACTGGGACATTAAAAGTCTGGTCAGTGGCGCAGCGGGGGCCTGAGGCTAAGGCAGGCTCCCTGCCTCCCTAGGTCCGTGCAGCTCCTGGAAGTGGGCACCAATTTACTTCCCTGGAGTTTGAAACTTTTCTAGCAGAACATAACCAAGTGTCAGCCATAGTCAAGCCTCCCTTTGAATACAGGTTGGCTCTGGGGGTGGGGGGAAATGTATCACAAGGGCTGGTCCTTTTAGGGGACTCAGGGACCAGGTGACCTGTGACAGGCCCCTGTAAGGGAGAATGAGACAACACAGACCAACCTGGAAGTAATTAAATCCCTAGGTGGCTAGTCGGCAGCGAAACAGCTAATGAGGCTGATAAAGGGTAACCAGGGCTCAGCTGAAGGGATCCTAGGGACAGGAAGCTGCTGAGGAGAGGAGCTCCCAGGAGAGCTCACCAGAGCAAGGAGCCTGGAAGGGGTCCCCTAGAGCAGTGCTCCCCAAACTGTGGATTGTGCCCCCCTCAAGGGTGTGGAAGAATATTTGGGGGGCCTGACAGGGCCTGGACCAGCCGCCACGGGTGGCGGGAAGGGACCGTCACCCAGACCTGCTCTGCCTCCAGCTCCACTCCGGCCCCACCCTCAGCCCCAGCTGCATTTCGGGCCCCGACTTCAGCCACCCACTCCCGGCCCTGCTCCAGGCTGAGAACCCAGCTGCAGACCCAGCCCCAAACATGGTTCCACCCCCGGCCGAAGCCCCCAGCTCCCGGCCGCAACTGGAGCCCCGTTCCTGGCCCAGTTCCTGACAGCAGCTCCCAGGGTGGGGGTGCAAACCAGGTAAGAAAGGACATGACCAAAAATGTTTGGGGACCACTGTCCTAGGCAGAGGAGCTCCCCTAAGGGGGAGGAGCTGCCAGAGATGACAATGGCAGCAGCAGCTGTAGCAGGACAGAACCCTGGAGAGCTGCCCCCGGCTGGAGAAAGTGGATGCAGAGAATAAAGGCACAGTCTGAAATGACCCAGCTCCAGGAGGGAGGGCTGGAGTCATCTGATTCCATGATGGAAACTAATCCAAGCCCAGCTCCGGGAAGGACTGAGGGCTCTTGACTTGAGGACAGTGAGGAGCTGCAGTGAGAGCTGGAGGCTGGAGCAGAGTGAGGGAAAAGATTTTATTTCGGTGTTTACTTGGACTCAGAGCAGACCCCAGGAGGGAACTTTTCTCTCAGATTTTTTGGACTGTGAGGCGTAATTTAAGGAGTGCTGAAGAGGATAAACTGAGGCAAGATGCTTGCCAAGATACCAGCCTCAGCCATTTCAGGGTATCAATAACAACACTCACTGCCCAGCCCCTAAGATCTGCATGACAGCGCAGGGCCTTCCCTATTGCACATTGGGACCCTGGGTCTCAGGGAGCCCTGGTTACTCTGACACACACATTCCCCCAGTGACTCCCCTGAGCTGCCGGACCCGGGTCCCTGGGGTCAGAGCACAGGCAGTTGAGTGGCACTGACTGGCTGGGGCTGCTGGGGTGGGGGAAGGAAAGGGTTAATCTCAGCGCGGTGGCACTTTGCTGCCCAGCCCTGGCTGGTCTCTGCCCTCTGGGAGCAGCTCAGGGCGTGTGTCTCTGAGCAGGTCCCTGCCCACCCACCCACCATTTGCCCCAGACACAGAGAAGCCAGGTGCCGAGGGAAGGAGCAGCCCCAGCAGCGCCGCATTGGCCCCGGCACAGGCTGAGCCTGCGAGCGCAGCAGCAGAGGCAGCGGCAGAGAGAGGGGCTCAGCCATTGAGAGCAGCAGCGTCCCCACCCGCAGGGGAGCGGTCAGCGCTGGGACAACAGGCCGGGCTGGGTCAGGGGCTGGGAGCTCTGGCAGCGAGCGCGGTGCCAGCACCAACAGCCCTGCTGGAGACCCTGGGCCTGGCCAGCCTGGAGCAGCTAGGGAGTGACTCAGGGCCTGGGACCCTGCCCAGGAAGGGGCTTCTGGGGGGCTGACAGGAGGCTCCCCAGGGGCTGGTGATCCCCTAGAACGAGGCACTGAGGTGACTGGCTCAGGATCCCGACAGGCTCAGGGGCCAGGGGTGTGGAATGGCCCAGAGCCCAGCCGGGTTCAGGGCCCAGTGGGCACAGACTGTGCTGGGCTGGGAGCAGTGAGCGTGGATGGGAGCAGGGATGTGCTGGCTCCAGCCAGTCACAGAGAGGAAGCTGCTTCCCCCACACCCTGGGGTTCCTGCTCCCCGGAGCCCTGAGATCCTGGCCCTGCAGCAGGCACCGACTGCGCAGCCTCCATCGGCCGGGACAGACACACCCAGCTTGGCCCCTTCGACTGCCCCTGCTGGGGGTGGCTGGGAAGAGAGGAGCGGGGGGGGGGGAGGGGTAGGAGGAATGAGCCAGTTCAACAATCACAGACCGAGCTCACTGAACCTTCCCACCCTCCTCTCCTCTGCCTTAGCTGCTTCTCTGTCTCTCCTCGCTGTCAGGTTTCTGCCTTTGCCCCCGGTCTCCGTGCTGGGGTTGTGGGAGGGGTTTGGACAGGGGCAGCTCATGCTCAGCCGTTGTGACAGGGTCACACACTTGTGAGTGAGTCTCACTCACTAAGCAGCAAACCTCTGACCCAACCTCACACTGGACTGTGCTCAGAGCAGACGAGGGGCCCGTAGGATTCAGCTTGTTACCCAGTAACACACGGCCCAGCTCAGACCACAGCAGCCAGACTGGCCCCTCCTCCAGCTCAGAAAGCTGGGCCAGCCTTGGCTAATGGGGGCTAGGGCTGTGCTGAGCGGTGGCCACACAACGCAGCCCCCACATGTCCCAGGAGAGGCACAGACACGTCATCCGTTACCCGTCTGTGCAGCTCCCAGCACGATGGGCCCAGTCCAGGCCTCACAGCACCTGGCTCAGGGACACCCAGTAACTCAGCCATGGAGGGATCAGGATGTCAGAGTGACGGGGCCTGGTCAGACACCTGGGCAAGTACCAGCAGGTGGCTGTAAGTAGCAGGCAAACTGCCCAGCACTGAGTGCATCAGCCTCCAGCTATCACAGCTCCAAGCCTGTCAGCTGGGTGCAAGCGTGTCCTGGGGTCCCAGGCTCTGTCCAGAGCCCCAGGCACAATATAGCTGAATGTCCCAGTAGAATCCACTCACCTCCGAATCTCTGCAGCGCTTCCCTCATGTCAAGGGAGATTTTATACACGTTCTTCAGATCAGTAGAAACAGCTTCTGGTTCCTGGAGTTTCACATTCTCACTCCTATGAAGAAAACGTCCCATCATCACTCAGCTGCTCTGTACATACAGCATCCCAGAACCACCACCAAGAACATAGGAGCAATGAACATAGGAAACACACCTGCTCAATGTGCTTTTCACATCCTGGAAGGAAAAAAAGAGAATCAATGTTCTGTATTAACACAATGTGCATAAAACTGTGTGAGTTTCACTCCGGATATCAAACTTTCATCTAGAAAATAGATCAACCCTCCCAGGCTTCACTGTTTTGTGGTAAAATCTCACACACCATTTTGCATTAACACTTGTTTCATTTATGTAGGTGAGACAGGAATTTAGCTAAAGGGTTCTCCCTTCTAGGGACCCAACCCATCAGTTTCTGTGTTTATCACCTGTGTTGGGTCCAATGTTCTGGAGTCAGAGCAGGGATGGGTTCAGCTCAGTATCATTTTTGTATCATCCATTTAATCTCCCATGGCCTCACTAGGTCTCCATGAGGAGAATTCCCCTCTAACATGAACTGGGATATTTTGGAACTGATGGAGCCCTTAGCCGGATGTTCTGTTTGTCAGTAAACCACAGAACACATTTACTCTAATTGTTGGAATCCAGACCCAGGGATCTGAGTTATAATTCTGGATGGGTGGAGATGAATTTTGATGCTATCTCACCTTTAGCAGCTCGATAACTGGTTGCTGACACTTCTTCTCTAGCTCTGTGATCAGCTGCTGCAGAGAGGAGCTTTGCTGGGAGAGTTTGGTTACATTTTCCCTTAGTCTCTGCAGAGTCTCCCTCTCCTCCTCCTCCAGGCTCTGCAGAAGCAGCTGCTCCTCCTCTCTCAGCAGTGTGTGCAGTTTGTTAAATTCACCTGCAATCATCTTCCTCTTATTTTTCACTTTCCCCTTGAGACAGAAAAATAGGAAATGCACAGAGAAAACATGAGCCAGTTGTTGAGTTACACAGACTGGGCCTCTGACTATGAAGCAGGAGATATTAGATCAGTATCAGGTTTGTAAGGATATTTACTTTTTTGGGAAACGTACCATGAAGGGTTTGTTTTAGTTCAGAGTTAATACGGCCAGTTCCATAGAGGGGTTGTCTAGGGTGCTTTGTAAAGCCACAGCGTTATTGCAGGTGGCATGGGATGGACACAGTGGAGTGGGGAGAAATCGAGGGAACAGGAGAGATTTACAGGGGGCTGAATTGGGCGTCCATGGAGGGATTTGGGTGCCCAGTGCTGGGCACTCAGACACCCAGGGGAGCCGTCACAGAGGGATGTGGGCGATGCTCCTTCTTTGACAACCTGCTCCCAGGGCTGCAAAGTTCAGGACTAGGGCTGGTGCTAATAGTCCTTTGGCTGCCATCCAGGGGCTCACATGGGTGTTGGGCGCCCAGGCTATTGTCAGGGCTGGCTATGGCCTCACCCAGCCTGGCCAAGTGCCCCGTGCCCATGTGCCCAGTGCCCCTGGGATCGCAGCCTTTAGGGAGCCCTCCAGGCTCACAGAGCAGCGGGTTGGCTGATGCCAGCTCTGTCCCCACCTGCTCTCTGAAGGGAGCCGTGGGAACGATGCTGAGCCGGTGCTGAGCCTGGCTGGGGGAGGGGCTGGCTGCTCTGCACTGGCCTCTCTAGCTCCCCTGCAGCTCAGCCCAGAGGTGCTGGGTGACCCTGGGGGGAGCCTGCCCCCCCAGTGTGACTCGGGCTGCAGTGATGTTGGGGAAAGTCCCTCTCACTCTCCCAGAGATGCCAACATGGCCAGGGGCTTCAGCAGCTTCCCCCGCCCCTGTCCCCTGCCCCAGAGCCCTCCCCACCCAAACCCCAGTACGTGAGCTCCTGCCCTTCCCCCCACCAGTCTGTGCCCTGCGCTGACCCCCTCCCTTCCCTGTGCAGGGCTCTGACCCGTCTGTCTGTCCGGCTCCCTGTGTGGTGGGGGAGGGGCTGTGCTCAGTGGCTGTGTCTGAAGAGGCAGCTGCTTGAGCGCTGTAACTTCCACCTCCTGCCTCTGCCCCGGCTGACCTGAGCCCCCAGCACAGCCTCCAGCACCCCTGGGCCCATCTGCCAATGGGCTTTGGACACCGATCCATCCCCCACCCCACCCCCACCCCACCCCTGGGAGCGCTGCAGCCACAGGGCACTCAGACAACTCGGGTACGGCCCTGACAAGCCCAGCTCCCTCAGGAGCCTCTGCTGGCACCCGCCCCAGGCTTTGTGCATGTGGCCTGGACCCTGCAAAGGGCCGTGGGCCTGCAGCCTCCTTCCCCTCCTGCCCCTGGGCGCTGTTGAGCTACAGCTAATTCGAGTGGCGCAGCGTTATCATATCCCTAAGATCTCCCCCCATCAGACACGGCCAGCGCATCCGTCATGGGGGCCTGTCACCTCCCAGCCCTGCTCCCGCCCATGGGGATACCCCCCACCTGGCTCAGCCCCATGACAGCCCCTCTCAGTGGGTGACTGGCCTCCCCTGTGGGGCCTCGTCTCTCCATCGCTGGGGCTGCAGTTACTCTGCCGAGTGACGCTGATCATGGGGCCATGACCTCTGGTGATGTAGGACGTAACTCATTCTCACTGGGCAATAATCAACGGTTTCAGAACCACCCCAGTGACTGTCCCAAGGTGCAGCCACCTCCATGGCGCCAGCTGGGCACTTTGCGGGCCACATTCAAACCCGGGTGTTAATGGTTGTGCACCTAAATCCCTATTGTCTGAGGAACTGAGCAGCAGCTGCTTCCGGTGCAGCAGTGGGAGCTGCTGCGGTTCTGTCCTCTGGAAACCAGCCCACTTCCACTGGGCTCTAAATACGGCTTCAGAAGCAGAACCAGAGGCACCCAGCTCTGAGCATTTCTGCTCTTGTAAATGGCCATTTTTATCTGACTAATGGGGCACCTACTTCTCCTCTCATCCCTGCTGCTGTTGTCTTCCTCCCTCCCCCACCCCCAAACTCCCTGCAGGGATTTCACTGTAAGAGGCAGCTGAATCTGAACAGACTTTTTTTCCCATGGGTTCATCACCTGGCAACAGACAAGCACAGGTAAAGCCATAGTGACAGCAGCAGGTGACTGGGATGAAGTGGCCACGTGATGGCAACAGAGGCTGCGAAGTGGCCGAGCGGCACCTGGCTTGACACTGACCTGCCCCTGGCTCTGCTCACTCAGGGGGTGTCCCCACTGCAATGAAGGTGACACAGCACCGTGTGTAGACACACCCAGGCTAGCTCTGATCTGGCTAGCTCGGGTACTCGCAGCTATGAAGCCGCAGCAGCAGCACAGGCTGTACACGCCCATCCAGACCCTGGGTGTTACTCAGTCACTAGCCTGCAGCTGGCTGTTGGGGCCATGCAGATACACCCTGGAGGCAGATTTTCCACAGAGCTCCACACCCGCAACTGGGTTTGATGTTCAGAAGAGCTCAGCTCCCAGCATGCCCCCAGCCCAGCCAGCTCAGTGACTCTGAACCTCACCCATGGGGGGCAAATCATCCTCCCAGCTCCAGTGTCTGGCCCAGGCACTGGGCAGATTCACTGCAGGGATTGTGGGTGCAGAGCGAGAAGGAACAAACTGTTTCCTCCAGGCTGCAGAGAAGCTGCGGAGCTTTGTCATGGAGGCCACTGAAAACTGATGGCTGTAGCAGCCGACACACCATCCCCATCTGCAGGAGGGAAACAGGATCCATGGAATAGTGAAAACACTGCACCCAATATTGAGAATTTGCCCCTATCAGAGATCTCAGGGGTGGGTCTGCACCACTGTACAAAGGCCAGGAACTGCCCCTCCTCCGCCTACAGGAGCTGCTGCGCTGAGATCCCCACCAGAGACACAGCCTGGTGCTGCCAGCACCCTGGATGGCAGGTACCATAGGCCAGGGGAGGCTGAGCTTCCCCAAACAGGATGCAGCGCCCCTCCCTTTGGGGGCAGGCTGCAGACCTGCTGCCTGTGGAGTGCTGCCTGCGCTCCGCCCGGAGCCCTTGTTCCAGCTCTTCCCCCGAAGCCCACAGCACCCGCCGCTTGCAGCCCATCAGCTGTGGGGGGGCCCTCCCCCATCAGTCACCCTTAAGACAGAAGGGGGAGAAAGGAGCAAGCAGCAGGCAAGGGGGGGTTTGAGGGAGGGGAGAGGAGTGAGCTGCAACACTGAATGGTGAGCGGGGAGCCTCTGGGGAGGGGGCTGAGTGGGAGCCGGGCATGGGGCAGAGCAGGAGGGGAGCGTGGGCGGGGCCTCGGGGAGAGGAAGCCAAATGGGGGTGGAGCAGTGGGCAGGGCGATGATCCGGGCACCGAGGAGCATCCGGCACTCACACCCGGCCTCCCCAAGTGCCGGAGGCATGCGCTGCCCATGGCCGGCACCAAGCGTGTGCAACGGCGCAAACAACCAGAGTGGGTTCATAACCTCATCCTGGAGCTTTACGGCCCCGTCATTCCTGGGAACGCTGCAGGGGGAAGGGCTCAGGGAGGAATAAACCTGGACACTCACCTGCCACTCTGTGGTTTTCTTCTCCTCTTTAGACGTCACAGCCAGGGCCTCTTCCAGCTCCTTCCTCAGAGAGCCCAGGGCTCCCTGGAGTTTCTCCTGCAGGGACATAGTGTGTGATAAACAGCCATTAGTCTGCCAATCTGATGGGTGGACAGTACTGTCCATATTGGCATTTCATACACAAGCAGTAAATACCCTGGAAGGAGGCAGCAGACTGGGCTCTGCCGGCCTTAAAGGCCTCATGGGCGCAGAGACGCCAGTCTCAGAGCAGGGGCTCTGCTCCCTGCAGACACTCAGGACTTCTCAGAGCCTGTGTCTGAGCTAAAGCTTCACATCACTGAGCACAGGCCAGAGGGGAAACAGCTGGGAAGGTTCTGAACAATCCCTCCTGCCAGTGCCAGTGAAGAGGTTGGGGCAGCATCTCGCTGAACTGTACCCAGACCCAGGCCAGGAACAAGACCCCACGGTGCTCTCCTCTGTCCAGGCTCCCATGTGGCCTCCCCCAGGCAGCGGCTGAGCACCTGAGCCAGCGCAGTCCCATTAACTGCACAGGGTGAAGCTGAGATATGGCTGGAGGTCAGTGAGGAACAGGGAACACTCGCTCTGGGGAAATGTGCCACCCATAATTATAACTGCTCCAGAGCTGTAATAACCCAGGGCTCTCTTCCCCTTTGACAGCGTGTGATTCATTCACACAGCACAGCAACGTGCTCCTGCCCCGTCAGCCCCGCTCTGTGCAACACCCCTGGCAGCCCCCCAGAGCCGCCTGCTGAGATCTCCCCGTTTCACTTTTTCTCTTTTCTCTGAGCCCTCGAGTTCTCTCCTGCCCTCTGCCCAAGGGCCCAGGCTGCTACTGCTGCAGCTGAGAGCTCCTGGGGAGCTGTTCGGTGACACCCCTGCGGTGCTGCTGCAGGGAAGCAGTGAGCGATGGAGCCAGCAGGGGCTAGTGAGAGACAGGAGGCGGAAAAGCAGCCATTGCATCCAGCAAAACAGCTTCATGGATGAGCCAGGATCAGAATGGGGGAGGGGCAAAGGTGGCTGGATTCTTTGAAGCTCCACCCACAAAATAAGCTCCCCCCATGTGAATCACCAAAAGGAGACACATGATCTGTTCAAATGGTACATTGTTCAAAACAGGATGGAGTTGCTGATTGGCTCCAAGGGGCTCCTGGGGCCGGACTCCCCTCATGGGGCTAGAATGTACCCCTGGGCTCCGCTGGGCTCCCTGGGCCTGGTCTTCCTTTACTGGGGGGGAATAAGAGGTGGCATCTCCCAAACATCACCCGCTTGTGGCACTGGAAGGAGGCGTCACTGGCAATAAATGGTGACGAGCTGTAATTCTCCCTCTCCGCTCTCACAAGGGAACGAAATAATTAACAGTGTTGATATTTAAATGATCAGTTCTCCAGTCTGAAGGTAACACACTCACCTAGACTGGCCTGCAGCTCGTGTGATTTAAACCTCACTGATTGTTAACACCGGCCGTGGTGTAAAAAGTCCCCTTATTTCAGCAGTGGAAGCTGAGTGTGAAAAACATTCAGAATCTCAGATAAAAGTTTCCCACATCAGGTATCTTTCAAGACTTGATATTCTGATTCTGTTGCTATCACAAAATGAGTGATCTGACAGTGTGGCATCTCCCATACAATGAAGGCTTTACAGAGCTGAATGATGCATCACACCTGTGACAGGCAACTTTCAGTGAAATCAGCCTGTAATTAAACTTACATTAAACTTGACAGCAATTCCCTACCTCGTACTCCTGGGCAGCTTCCTCTATGGGAACCACCGTGTGAGCGCGGTGAGCCCGGGATCTGTCGCACACCACACAGATGGGGGTTTGATCCTCTTCACAGAACAGTTTCAGAGTCTCCTGGTGTTTCCTGCACACCCTCTCCTCTCCTGCTTCCTTTGCTGCCTGTAAACTCAACCGTTTGGCTATTTCTACAACACTTGCCAGCCGCCTGTTCGGCCTGAGGTTTCCCTGTTGCACAGCTTCTCTGCACTGAGGGCAGGAGATGTCTGTATTCGATCTCTCCGAGCACTGGGCGATGCAGGCTCGGCAGAAATTGTGCCCACAATCTATAATCACAGGGTCCTTAAAATACTCCAGACAGATGGGGCATGTAGCTTCCTCCTGGAGACTTTCCACGGGGTTTTCTGTGGCCATGGCTCCCTCTGGACAGTGTCACAGGGTTAGTTTCACTTTCCTGAGCTCAGAAATATGCCCCGCCTGCAGCAGTAGCAATTGGGTGTTTCCCTTCCTGGAACTGACTCAGGCTGTTTGCAGAGCTGGAGCCAGATCACCCATAATGTTCCAGCCCTGGGGGCTTTGGTGAGAAATGTCCCAACAAGGCTCTGATCCTGCAATCAGCCCCCTCTGCTTGTGTGTGGGGGTCACTGGGGCTTCACATGGACATCAGCTTCCCCTTGTCCTGCTGAGCTGACAGAACTGCATGTCTAAGGAGTGATATTTAGGCTTGGCGGAATTCATTTGATTTAATATGTAATTTTGACAGATAAGATTAATATTAATTTGTAAGAATTTATGTATTTAAACTGTCACACTTTCAGTTGTTATCAATATTATTGTTCACAGTTGTGGGAAATTGGGGGGGTTCAGACAATATTTTAGTCAGACAATTATTTTATCACAGTAGACAGATTCAAAAAGTTAAAAAGTATAACTGTTAAAACAGAAATTGTCAACATCTCATGTCAAAACATGCTAAGTAAATCTCCTTAAATTAAACTCTAATACAGGGGTCAGCAACCTTTCAGAAGTGGTGCACTGAGTCTTCATTTATTCACTCTAATTTAAGGGTTTCGTGTGCCAGTAATACATTTTAATGTTTTTTAGAAGGTCTCTCTCTACAAGTCTATATATTATATAACTAAACTAGTGTTGTATTGTAAAATAAACAAGATTTTCAAAATATTTTAGAAGCTGCATTTAAAATTAAATTAAAATGTTGATCTTATGCCACCGGCCCACTGCTAGTCTGGGGTTCTGTTCACCTAGGCCGGCAGTGGGCTGAGTGGGGCCTGCGGCCTGGACCCCAGCTGGGAAGGGTCTGGCAGCCAGAACACCAGACCGGCAGCGGACTGAGCGGCTCAGCCCACTGCCGCTCAGGGGTTCCATCCGCCAGCTCCTGCCTGCTGGCATCCCGGCTGCCAGACCCGCTCAGCCCGCTGCTGGCCTGGGGTCCCGGCCCTGCCCACATACAGTGGGTACCTACCTTCTCCCTGGTTCTGGCCCATTCTTTTCCTCTCTCTGCACTGAGCTGAGGGTGGGAGTGGACTGAGCACAAGGCTGGGGGTGAAGGGTCTGGCCAGGAGCTAGAATGAAGGAGGGGGCTCAGGGTTGGGGCAGGAGGTTTGCGTGTGGGGGCACTTACCTGGTCATCTCCCATTTGTTGTGAGGGGTGCAGGTGGGAATGTGAGTGGGGGTGCAGGAGCTCCCGTTTGGTGCTGAGGGTGGGGGTGGGGATGTGCAGGGTGCATGGGATGTGGGGGGGCTGGGGATGTGGGGGGTGCAAGAGTCAGGGCAGAGGGCTGGGGGCATGTGAGGGGGGTGCAGATGTCAGGATAGGGAAGCTGGGTATGTGTGGGGGTGCCAGAGTCAGGGCTGGGGTCATGAGAGGGAGTGAAGGAGTCAGAGGGCTGGGTGGTACAGGGCTCAGGGCAGGGGCCTGGCGGGTGTGTGGGGCTGCAGGGCTCAGGGCAGAGGGCTGTGGGAGGGGGCAGGGCTCAGGGCAGAGGGCTGAGTGACTGCCCTCCCCTCCAGAACCCCCAACCCCCTCCCCCGCTCCTTGTCCCAACTACCCCCTCCTGGGACCCCACCCCCATCTAAGCCTCCCTGCCCCTTGTCCCCTGACTGCCCACCTAGGACCCTACCCCCTACCTGTCCCCTGACTGCCCCAACCCTTATCCATACCCCCACACCCAGACAGAACCCCCTGGACTCCCATGCCCAATCCAACCGCTCCCCGCCCCCTGACAGGACCCCCAGAACTCTGGACCCATACAACCCCCCCTGCTCCCTGCCTGCCCCAACCCCTCTCCACACCCCTGCCTCCTGACAGCCCCCCCCGAACTCCTGACTCATCCAACCCCCCCAGCTCCTTGTCCCCTGACCACCTCCTCCAGAGACCCCCCACCCTCACTGCCCCCCAGGACCCTCCTTGATCCCTGTCCCCTGAATGCCCTGACCCCTATCCACCCCCACCCCCTAACAGACCCCGGGACTCCCATGCCCCATCCACCCCTCCTGCTTCCTAACTGCCCCCTCCAGAGACCCCCGCCCCTAACCACCCCCCGGGATCCCACCCCCTCATCCAACCCACCCTGCTCCCTGTCCCCTGACTGCCCCCACCCCTTATCCAACTCCCCCCCCAGCCCCGGACCCTTTACCTTGAGGCTCCCCGCTCATCCGGAGTTTTGTCGCTGCCGCGTGCGCGCAGCCCCGCCCTGCCTCTCAGAGCGCTGCGTGCGTGGCGACAGGGCTCTGGATGAGCGGGGAGAGGTTTTCCCTCCCCTCAGAGCCAAACACTGCCCCGCGGGAGCACGGAGCCCTGGCCCCCAGAGCGCTGCGCGCGCGGCGGCAGGGCTCCGGAGGAAGGGGGGGGGAGGGGCCGTCCAGGAAGCGCGGACCCTGCAGCTGGCCGCGTCGGCAGGATTTTTAATGGCACACTGGAGTCCCGGCAGGCTCCAGCGTGTCATTAAAAATCGGCTCGCATGCCATCTTGGCACAGGTGCCATCGGTTACCGACCCCTGCTCTAGTAAGTTCTCAAGCAGCATTTTTCTTACTGTAGCTATTTGTAAATTTCAGTTCTTATCAATGGAAATGTTTTTTCATGGTTTGTGTGCGCAAAGTGAAATCAACATTTGCTGACATCTACCGATAAAATCTAATCCTTTCAAGTCTAGGGATATTCAATTCACAGGCCAAAAACTTGCTTAAGCTGGAATCAATGTTTCAAAGGCCTGATTCTGACATACGCTAAGGCAGCTCTGCCTCAGTGTAAAGGAGACGTAGTGTCAAAAGTGTTGCCAACACTGATTTTATAATGAATTTCATGAACATAAAAGAATGGCCAGACTGTGTCACCAATGGTCCATCTAGCCCAGTGTCCTGTCTTCCGACCGTGGCCAATGCCAGGTGCCCCAGAGGGAATGAACAGAGCAGGTGATCGAGTGATCCATCCCGTGTTGCCCATTCCCAGCTCCTAGCAAACAGAAGTTAGGGACCTAAACAAAGGAAGTTTCTAGTTGTCTTGGTTGCAGAGAAAAACTTAAAATGTGACCTGAGTCAGCCTAAAGTCTGAGAATCAGAAGGCAAATAGAAAGAACTCAACATTTATTAGTATTTTTATTTTTTAGTGTCACAAAAGGCATCACATCATTCTGGGGGTCCTGACTCATGATTTTCAAAAGTTTGGGGTTGGCAATACTGTGCCACTGAGAACTCAGGCCTTAAATCCCCATCCCCCATGGAAAGCCCCCTAATTTCGTGCCATCATTTATCTAAAACTGCAGAGTTAACAGATAGGGAAACAGAGAGGGCAAGGTGTGGGAATGTGCACAGAGCCGGGCTGTGGGCCGAAGCAGCAAATGTGCACAGCCCCCCTGGATTGGGAGTGAAGTAAAGGAATCACTCAGAATGCTCAGTTTTATATTTAGGTCCTTAGAGCCTTTGCTGGAGAAGCCAGGCCTGAAAACAAACTGATCACAGCCAAGGCAATATTGCCAGCACTATGTAAGCAAAAATCAAGAGGCTGCTGAAGAAAACATGAGGGTTTTTCTTCTAAAAATTATATTCTGGACTGTTTGTTTGTTTGTGAGCAGTCAGGATTCGCTCTGGTCACGTACTCAACCTTTTCTACTCAGCCCCAAGAGCAAGAAACTTACTTTTCTTAAAGTGAGAGCTGAGATTGTCACGTAATCACAGGATTCCAAGAGCTGTGACATTAAGAGAAACACCAGCTAGTGAAGGAGTCAGTGTGAAATTAGGAAATCTTGCGACAATCCCAGTGTGACATTTTTGTGATTTAATGTGGACAGGAAAGAGCTGCACTCCTAGCTATTGCAGGTCCTTACCTGGCCCCCGTCCCTGCACTGTCTGAGCAACTCACAAACTTCCATGTGCTTAGACTCACTATACTGCTGTGCAGAGACACCTGTACCTGCCAGTAGTGTGGGGGCAGAGTCAGGGAAGTGCCTTCAGCTGAGGTTACTGAGCATGCTCAGTCTGCGTGAGCATGCTCACTACAAGGCAAGCAGCAATTCAGTGGGGGGAAGGCACATGGGTTCATTTGTCCCCCTCCTCCCCACACAAAGTCTCTGCTGCTGTGCGATGTGGAAGGTTGTTACCCCCATTTAGAAGAGGGGTAAGTCAGGCCCAGACAAAATAAATGACTTACCTGACTTCACACAGAGCAAACCTGGATCTGTGCAGGTTAACGTTGCACCTTAACTACGGGGCAAACCTTTCCCTCTGCAGCCAGAACCTGGGAGAAGAGGATAAGGAGACGGATGGACGTGCCCAGAAAGAGTTTGTCTGATAATCATCTCACTGACCCTCCCCAAAGGGACTAGGCCAGTCTGTGCTGAGTCAGGTGATAATGGGGAGATCACCAGTCCCTGATGTGGTCTTTCAGGGGGCTCTGCTACCCCCTGATTGGCTTCCTTTGGTTGGCCCCTGGCATCTAATCAGGCCTAGAAGTCAGTGCCTTTGGGCTGAGTCTCTAGAGGCAGCCTGAGCCAGGGGTTTTACCCTTCTATACAGGGACGTCTGTTTTCTAGCAAAATCAAAAAAAGAAAAGGAGAAAACTCCAAAGAGGGTCCTCCTTGCGCTCACGTACGTGAAAGTGAATTCTCTCTCAGTCCTCAAGGAGACACCTCGAGAAGGAGATGTGCTGAAGCAAAGCCACAGAGATCTCCAAGGTTGCCCCTGTCCTGCACCCCTGTCTTGCCTGGTTGAGGTCAAGATCTCTCTGTGAGATCATCACCTCCCCACCACCTTTGTCCAATAGGCTGAGGTCCTGCCAAAGGCCCTTGTGATGTCACTGCCACACCCACCCCTCCCCTGCAGTGCTGATGTCCTGCCCCTGTCCAGCCACATTGGATGGTTGAGCTGCTTCCCCTGGATCACCCCATTCAATGACTCTTCATTGTGGGATGACACCGACTACACAGTAGAACACGAGAGTCTCTTCCCCAGGCCGCAATCAGCTTTTCATAAGTTAGTAGACTTTATGGCCAGAAGGAACCATTAGCGCATTTAATCTGATCCCTTGCGTATCCTAAGGCCTCCTGTATGTCAGAAGAGCTGGGTTTTTCTTTTACTCTAACAGTTTCCAGAAAGGCATCTAGTCTTTATTAGAAGATCTCAAGTGATGGAGAAGCCATCATTTCTCTTGGTAGTTTGTTCCAATGAAGAATCACCCTTTTATAAATCTGGGTCTTATTGTCATTATACTTTTTCTGATTTCTGCTTCCATCCATGCGGGCTTGTCATGCCTGTCTCTGCTAGATAAAAGAGCCCTTTTATACTCAACATTTTCTCTCCATGAAGTCAAGCAACTCACCTCTCATTCTTCTTTTGTACATACTAAACAGATTGAGCTTTATGAATGTCTCATTACAAGGCATCATCCCCATCACTCAATTATGAATCTTTTCTGTACCCTCTCCAATTTTTTTAACATAATATTCAAAATGTGGACACAAGAACTGGATTCAACATTCCAAGATCAGTCTCACCAATGCTGGATCACTTCCCTTTCCATACTCACCACTCTATTCATCCAAGAATGGCTTTAACCTTTTTTACCACAGTTTCACATGGACAGGTTATGTTGAGCAGCTCATCCACTATGGCCCCGAAATCCTTTTTAGGATCACTACTTTCCAGCGGACTGTCCCCCATTCTGTAGGGTGCCGCCTGACTCCTTTGTGACTGGAAGTATGGGTTTGCCTATGGCTTTATTAAAACCTAATTATTCAGTAAGTATTTTAGAAGAGCTAGCCCCATAGAGAGAGAATCATGAATTGCTCAAAGACAATGAATGGAGAAAAGCAGCAAGAGCAATCGAACACATGTTTGGTTATGGCTTATTTCCTTGGCCTTAAAAGTGAGTAACAAGGACCTGAGTCTCCTCCCTCACAATAGCCCCATGCTCGCCCAATCAGCACTGAGACTCCGAGAATCAGAAAGCTGAGAGTTCTCACTAGATGTCCCAGGTCACCACTGGAGGGAATCACTCTTAGAGCACTATGCTAGCCACATGTCTTTGGGAGGACCTCCCGCAATGAGAGTTGGAGTGGAACCTCCCCCACCACTGCCCTCCACTCCACATGCACAGAGGAGGTCCTGGTGGTGAAAGGAGAGCAGGGGGAAAGGACAAAGATGCAAGAGAAGAAGAGAAAGGAGGAAGGGACAGGAAAAGGGAAACAAAAAGGAGAAACCCCAATGTCCCCAGTGATTCTAAGGGACAAAGTCCTAGGACGGAAATAAAATGCTGCCCCCACAATTAGTGTTTTCCTTTCCTATAATTCAGCCGGCACCTGATGGATCAGACTGAACAGGTTCCAAACCTCTCGGAGGCTCTTACCTTCTATACAGGGACGTCTGTTTTCTAGCAAAATCAAGAAAAGAAAAGGAGAAAACTCCAAAGAGGGTCCTCCTTGCGCTCACGTACGTGAAAGTGAATTCTCTCTCAGTCCTCAAGGAGAGACCTCAAGAAGGAGACATGCTGAAGCAAAGCCACAGGGATCTCCAAGGTTGCCCCTGTCCTGCACCCCTGTCCTGCCTGGCTGATGTCAAGATCTCTCTGTGAGATCATCGCCTCCCCACCACCTTTGTCCAATAGGCTGAGGTCCTGCCAAAGGCCCTTGTGATGTCACTGCCACACCCACCCCTCCCCTGCAGTGCTGATGTCCTGCCCCTGTCCAGCCAGTGGTGAGCTGGAGCCGGTTCGCACCGGTTCCCAGGAACCAGTTGTTAAATTTAGAAGCCTTTTTAGAACCGGTTGTTCCACGACAACAAGTTCTAAAAAAGCTTTTAAATTTAACAAAAGCTCTGGCAGCTGTCCACCTCGCCCTGGCCCCAGTTCACGTCCCTCTCCTCCCCTGAACGCTCCGCCCTCCTTCTCCTCCCCGTCCCCTGTTTCCCGCGAATCAAATGTTCGTGGGAAGCCTGAAACAAGCAGCAGGCAGGTAAGCTGGGGCGGGCGGGTGGGGGGCGTGAGGAGGGCTCCAGGGAGGCATAGCGGGGCCCAGTCCGGCTTCGGCTGAGCGGCTCCCTCTGGCCCTGGCCTGGCCCCGTCTGAGCACCCCAGCTCGGTCCCAGCCAAGCACCCCTGGCTCGGCCTGGTCCCGGCCGAGCGGCTCCAACCCGGCCCAGCTCGGGCCCCACAGCACCGAGCAGCTCCAGCCTGGCCCAGCCCAAGGAGTCGGGCCCCGGGGTGCTGGTCCTGGTCCCGGTCCCGGCCGAGCGGCCCCGGCCCCAGGCAGTGTGGTAAGGGTACAGGGAGCAGGGAGGGGTTGTTGGAAGAGGGCAGGGGAGTTTGGTGGGTTGTGGGGGGGTGGATAGGGGTTGGGGCGGTCAGAGGGCAGGGAACAGGGGGATTGAATAGGGACAAGGGTCTTGGGGGGGCAGTCAGGAAGGATCAGGAGTTAGATGAGGCGGTGGGGGGCAGTCAGGGACAGAGAAAAGGGGTGGTTGGGCAGGGGTCCCGGGGGGCCATCAGGAATGATAGGAGGGGTTGGATGGGGCGGCAGGGGGCAGTCAGGGGACAGGGAAGGGGGGTGAATGGGTCAGGGATCACTGGGGGGGTGTCAAGGAACATGGGGGGGTTGAATGGGGCACGACTCCCCGGGGGGATGACCCCCTCGTGGGGTGAGGAGGGAACCTGTTGTTAATATTTTGGCAGCTCATCACTGTGTCCAGCCACATTGGATGCTTGAGCTGCTTCCCCTGGATCATCCCACTCAATGACTCTTCATTGTGGGGATGACACCAACTACACAATAGAACACGAGACGCTCTTCCCCAGGCTACGCTCAGTTGTTCATAAATTAGCAGACTTTATGGACAGAAGAGACAATTAGAGCATGTAATCTGACACCCTGCATATCACATGCTTTCTGTATGGCATAGTAGCTAGTTTTTGACTAAACACGTTCCAGAAAGACATCTAGTCTTCACTAGAAGACATCAAGAAATGGGCAATTCCCATCACTTCTCTTTCTAGTTTGTTCCTTTGGTGATTCATCCTCACTGTTGAATATTTGTGCCCTATTTCTAATATGAATTGGTCTCTTTTTTGAGTTTCCAGCCACTGGGTCTTGTTATGCTTTTCTCTGCTAGATTAATGAGCCCTTTACTACCCGATATTTTCTCTCCATGAAGTCACTTCAACACTTCAGTGATGTCACCTCCCGATCTTTTTGATAATCTAAACACCTGGGAAGAGGCTTTTTGATAATCTAAACAGGCTGAGCTCGTTCAATAGCTCGCTAGCAGGCATTTTACTCCAGCCCTCATTGCTTTTTGCTGCCCCATCTCCAATATTTCAAAATCTTTTTCAAAGGTGGACGCCAAAACTGGATGCAGTATTCCAGGATCAGTCTTACTGATGATGTGTCACCTCCCTGTGCTACTCACTGCTCTTTTCCTACATCTAATGATGACGTTAGCCCTGTTCACCACAGCATCACACTGGTTGCTCATGTTGAATGGCTTGCCCAGCATGGCCCCTAAATCCTCTTCACAGTTAGTGCTTTCCTGGATACACGTCCCCATGCTGTAGGTGCGGCCTGCATGCTTTGCTGCTAGGTACAGGACCTTTCATTTGGTTCTTTTCAAACTTGTTTTCTTTGAGTGGGTCCAGCTTATCAAGGGATCCTATTGCTCTGTGTCACTGCCCTGTCCTCAGCATTAATTACCACTCTGCTAATATTTTATCACCCACCAATGTTAGCGGCAGTGATTTTATATTGCGTTGCAGTTCACTGATATTTATTTTCAAGAATTAGTCCTTGAGAGCCTCTTCATATTCCGAGTGCCCAGAACCTGCTCCGCACAGCCTTGCAAAATAGGAGAGAGAAAAAACAGAACCTTGATTAGCTTGATGTTATAGTTGTGGAAACTGAGGCACACAGAAGCAAAGAGATTCGCTCATGGTCAAAAAGCCAGGAATAGAAAATGGCAGATCTGCTGCTAGTCAGTCCTGGGCCCTAGCCGTGTTTGTCCTGGCCTCTCTGCTTCAGCTCCAGTAACAACCCGAGTAGAGGTTTTCTTCTTCTCCATGTTCTTGAACTTCACATCACAGCAGAAGAAAGATTTTTTCTTACCGGCTGGCTCTAATGCATGTGGATGTTGTGACAGTAGAATTAATTATATTGTAAAAATAAGAATGGATTAAAGAAATGTTGTATGTACCTTTAAGCAGAAATAAGAAATGTTGAAATACAGGTGCCAGGAAAAGAAACATTAGGCATAAACAAGGGTGCTAATGGCGAAACATTAACAGAAGATGGGTAATAGTTAGTAAGGAAATAAGATATGCATGCCTAGCCCAGGTAAACTTATCTGATTCTGCTTCCTTTGTTATCTTGTTAAGTTCTCACCCTTTTATCTGTATAAATAAGATAGTTTGTGTCTTGCATGGGGCTCACATTATCTGGGTGTTATTAGCAGAGCGCTGTGCTAATAAAACAGAGTTGTCTGACAAACTGTGAGTCCTGAGTCTAACTTTGACAATTTGGAGGTTCCACCGAGATGGCAACCATCTTCACTGGGGCTGTGTGATTCCTGACAGTTTTTGTAGGACGACCGTGGCAGCCGGCACCTGGGCATTTGGCCCGAGCGGTCCTCCACCAGAACAGAAAGGCGCACAACCACAGTGAAGTCTACGCCATCAAACCTGTTGGTTCCCACTCTGTTCTGGTAGGGATCCCGGGATCTGACATCAGGAATCAGGTCAGGTAATTATTTGTCTTTTGTCCGGACTGAGGACTGTCCTGTCTCTGTGTCTATCCGTTCTCCTGTGGAGTGTTTGAGTCTGGGTGCCATCTCCGTCCGGGGATCAGCCAACCAAGGGGTTCCTGTACCCACGGTCTGAGTGAGTGGAATCTGCACAATCGCAGCCGCACCGCACTTTGGGTAAAACCCCTGGTGTGAAAGCAAGGGCGATTGAGGCAGTAGCCTGTGGGCTCCTTTTGTATGTTGCACCGGGCATCGCTCTGACGAACCCGAATTTCCTTCTTGTGCGATTGGTGTGTGAAGTCCTCCTGTATGGGTAACCAGACGTCTAAGTCGGGACAGTTCCCTAAACAAACGCCGGCTCATGTATGTATTTAGGATGGGTCCAGACTCCTGTAAGAAGGGTCCGGACTCCTGTAAATTTCTGGAAAAATGGTCTAGGCTAACTCAGGGGGATCCCAAAACTCAGTGGCCACTGTTAAAATCTTGGAACAAAGACCGAGTGGACGTCTTAAAGGACAAACTTGACCAACCTAAAACTAAATTGGCTAAAGAAGAGGTTAATTGTTTCATTCAGTGGTGGGAAGAGGCAAATCGTAGCTGGACAAAATCAAAACTCGCCTCTCTCAAATATTAAGTTAAAAGCTTTATTAAAAGCCTCCTCTCCCACCACCAGACCGAGCGCTCCCCTTTACCCTGTTCTCAAAAAACCTCCACCCCGGATCGATCCAACCCCCTTAATACTCCCATCTCATTGTAAAAAGGACAAAAAGCCCCTTGTTCTGTTCCCCTTTGTTGTCTGCCTCAAAAACTGATTCTTTAGTGTTCCATTACCAATTCAGCAAAAGGGGGGGGGCGCTCCTCAACTAGCCCCCACTCTTCCTGGTCCCTTTCCTTGAACATTTCTTTCAAAATTGTGAAGTGACCACAATATCACTCACAAACGGTTCATTGGAAAAAAGCAGGATCGGGCCCAGAAAAGCAGGCAAGCAACAGATAAAGAAACTGAAAAACAGGTTGGAAGCCCTAAGGGCATAGTGTCAGGAGTAAGAAAAGCAGTAAGCGCAGGCATGAACCCCTGGAACAATACTTAAAATGGTGAAATCTGAGGTGATAAGTTTATCTCCCAAAATGACACCTTTAAGTGATTTAAGAAAAGAGAGTGAAAAGTGAACTCTACAGAGGCTGGAGAGAATTACGCAGTTAAACTTTGTGAAAATGTTAAAAAGGACCATGTTAAAGAGAGAGAATTCTTGGTTTCTTTGCAGCCATTCTGAAGGGAAAATGGGCCCTTTTCCAGAAGAATGCCTGTAAATAATCCAAATATATATACAGCTATGTAAAAACAAAGCAGTGTAAAGGAATGTTAAGGAAAAGAAAATGTGTATGTATCTATTTGTCTGTGAAAATATGTAAAGTTCTAAGAATCTAAACCAGCACATCTGGTTTGTAAAACTCCTGTTTTGTAGGTGTAAGATAAATTGGTTTTGTTTTTGTTTTTAATGCCACTAAAAATTCATTTGACTCGTTAATTCAAAGTTGCAAAACTGACAGACCTTTTGCAAGACACAGGTAATTAGTGTTGTTTGGCTTTGGGATTTAGCATTTAACCCTTAAGGGGTAACTTGATTCTTTATAAAATTTAAAATGTTTTTAAATAAAGACCAAGTCATGGCTGCAATAGGGCAGTCGAAATCAGGAGAATAGGGAGAGATTCTGGAGTCTTTTTGTTTGGTTGGTTTTTTTGTAACAATAGCAGATAGCTGTAGTGAAAGAATAAGAAATTAACAGTGACCCTCTGAAGCAACAGCAGAGGTGAGGTGCACAAAACAAAAAGAAGCAATGTTAAAAACACTGAGCCTTAAAATGGCTCTGTGTAATCAGACTGTCACTTTGATAAGGGTACATGAAAACTCTGTAAGAACAAAAGAAACAGTTACACCTTATGTAAAAATTGATATGGCTAATGTTTTTTAAAAAAAGTTGTAGTATAGAAGGAATGTGCATTTTCCCTAGGACATGTGCAGTGTACATTGTAGAAAGGGGTAAAAGAAATGCAAATGAAACGTGCTACTGAATTAAAATCCTATTAGGGCTCCAAAAAGAGCCGCAATAGATTGTTTTTTCTTTTTCAGATCTGTGTGTGTTTTGCAAGCAGGAGTTGAAAGTGGAAAGAAAGCAAAACTCTGGTGGAAGTTGATTGTGTCCCTGTCTCTGAGCTCTGCTGATGGCTTTGAATCCAAAAGCCAAGCCTGTGTTGATGCAAATTACCTAACTGATAAAGGAAGGTGAGAACTGCCAGCACAAAAGAAATTGCCTAAATAAAAAACATGGTATAACAAAATCTTTAATAGATTTGACACTAATGTTATTGTTAATATTAAACATTGAAATAAATGTAATGTTAGTAAGTACCCCTGTAACAGCGTATAGTGTGTATGATTTTTGGAAAAATCCTTTAAGGTAATATGGTAATGATGCTTCTCAGCTATTACCTGTGAATAAACTTAAAGCTTAACACAGCAGGAAAAACATTACAAACTTGGTCTGCTATATAAGAAGAAAAACTTGAGGTACACCACCTCATGAATTTAATAACTAAACAGTGGAATAATTTCCCCATAACCCTTAAAAAGTAGAACCCATTAAAACCTGGCCTGCCTATAGAACAAAAACACAGGAAAATATGGGGGTAATTCCTCTGTTTTGCCTGCAATCAGCAAGGGTATTTGTAAAAGAAAGGAATCTTTTAAGCAATAATCAATGCCACTCTGAAAGGGGTAGAAAAATGTAGCTATGGAATGTACTGAAATGCAGATATTTAGAACATAAGATGTTTTGAGTAATATCAGAGAATATTAAGGTTTTGATACATCTGTTAAAGCAAAAAAAAAGATAATTGTTTAATACCTATCAATATAACTGGATGCAATAAGACAAAATTTGTTAAGTGAAGAAATTGTTGTTAAAATTGCACACCAACAGGCTCTGGAAGCAAAGATATGGAAAGTTAGCCCACTCCACAGATTGCACCTGGGATCCTTCTGGCTACCCTAGACCTCAAGCCAGTGGGCTGGGGAGGAAGGGAAACTATTGAACACTAGAGGTTGTACCAAGTGGACTCCTCAAAAGTGGGTATGCTTATCCATGCCTGTTGCTCCAAAGCCCTGTAGTAAAGACATCTCACTAGGATCCTGTATGTGGGATAAAATTAATAATTAGACCAAAGTATTGTATAATGGGCAATGTGTGTGTTAATTCTTGGAAAGAAGTGATCTAAAAGGATAAAAGTGTTAGCAACCCACCAGTAGACAAATGTACTTGTAATGTAAGTACTGTGTTTACCAATAATCACATTTACTATTTGCCACAACTAAAAAGTCTCAGCTTACTGTAAGCACTGATTTAGCTGAGTTCTCTATCAATCTTGGCATTGAATGGCAAACAGTTACCAAACATCTGTTTAAAAAGGTAAAAAGGTAACATAGTTCCTAAAAACAAAAACAAACAAAACAAACAATGTGGGAAACAGAACCATTCATATTATACACGCAAATGGGGACATGTTAAGAATTGCCACTGCAGAAAGACATAACAGCTTACCATTGGTATAACATATTTTCTGGATGGTCTCCCACAACTACTGGCATACTAATGTTACTACCCCTAATTGTTTTTGGTTTTAAATTGTATGTGTTTAATTGAAATGTTTAAAATGTGCTGGTGGATAAAACAAATGTGTGCAAAGCTAAAGCCACAGGCCCAAATCACCTCCCAGTATTTTCTATTATGTGGACTAAATAAAAAGTTACACTGGCGATTAATAATCTTAGTGTCAAAAGGGGGATATGTAGGAGCAGGATTTTATAATGTCCCATAAGAATTAAAGTATAATTTGATTTCATCCTGCTAGCCACCCTTTTTAAATAGCAGAAAGAAATGACCCACTGGGACTATAAGATTCTGTTTTCCCATATGCATTACAAATTGGGCCCTCTCTAACTCTTTGTTTTAAGATTTAGCTAGTAAGAGACAGGATTCTCTATTGTGTCTATGTTTAAGTAAATTAGAGAAACATTGAAGGCCTGGGTCTCAATGTAAAATTGTCTTGGTTATTAACTGTAAAACTTAGCAAGGTTTAATTTGCAATGCCTTTTTGCTGGATATAAAATACTACTGTTTTTATTCTCAATCTGTTTGTGTGAATGAAGAATGTATGCATCAGGAAAAGATAAGATCTGAAGGCCATTGTTATAGCCAGAGTCGAGGAAGAAGTAGTAAAGAGACTTAAAGAACATCAAAGAATCATCAGGCACTGCTTACTACCCAGAGGGCAGTTAAACTGTCTGGCATTGCAGAGTGGATACATGCTTCGCAGTGTAAGAATGCACCACCCCAGTGAACCAATCATCACCTCAGGACCACGCAGAGTCAATTTTGACTCCAGAAGATGATGTAGAGGAACAGCCTGCAATACCTTATAATCTACGCTCTCATAAGGGTTGCCAGAAGCAGACGACGACCTAAAGCAAGGCCCAAGAAGAAGCAGTAGTGAGCCTAGCGCCTGCTGCCTGATGGACATAAAACCGTGACTGCGGTTCCCTCAGTTGAGGTTGTCAGAACCAGAAGGGCCCTGCCTCCAACATGCGCCTCTGGTGGCGCCTGTTCCTCAGCTGCTGGTGTCTTAAGGTCTGGGGAATCCACAATGACAATTCTTTTATCCAGCAGCAAGAGTGGATAGCTCAGACCCTTAATATTTCTAAATGCTGGGTCTGCAGCCACATCCCAGCCCACTCTCAAACGGGTGTTCCTGTCCTGGCTATCCCACTCAATTCCCCAGACCTCCCTGGAAGACCGTGTCCATTTAACACAATATGGAACAGCAATGACACCTGGGAAGAGGCTAGTGGCAGTTCCTTTATCCCACTTGGGGGAGTAATACACCAGGCAAAAAGGCTCCTGAGGTTACAAGCAATAGTTAAAATAATGGCAAATAAAACTGGAGAAAGTTTAAGAGCCCTGGCCAAAGAAACAGGGGTGATCTGACAGATGGCCCTCCAAAACCGGCAGGCATTGAACATAGTGCTGGCGGCCAAAGGAGGGCACTGTGCTCTCATTGGAAAACAACACCAATGAGGTAATAGATAGCACTAGCCACTTAGAACAAATCACATATCTTCCCCATGAAGAGCCGAGTTCTTTATGGAAGTGGCTAAGGGTATGTCTACACTACCAGATTAGTTCGATTTAAGTTAATTCGAATTTTTGGAATCGACCTTACAAAGTCGAATTTGTGTGTCCACACTAAGGACACTAATTCGACTTTGTGAGTCCACACTAACGGGGCAAGCGTCGACATTGGAAGCGGTGCACTGTGGGAAGCTATCCCACAGTTCCCGCACTCCCCGCTGCCCATTGGAATTCTGGGATTTCCCCCCAATGCATGCTGGGGGGAAAACTGTGTCGAGGGTGGTCTTGGGTAACTGTCAGAATTCAACCATCCCTCCCACCGGCGGGAAATCAGTTCGCGCACTTTTCCTGTCAGTGACAGCGCGGACGCCACAGCACTGCACTGCGATCATGGAGCCCGCTGCGATCATCGCTGCACTTATGGCCGTTGTCAACTCCTCGCACCTTATCGTACACCTCTTCCACAGTCAGATGCTGAGAAGTCGGGCGAGGAGGCAACGGCAGCACGGTGAGGACAGGAAGTCTGAGAGTGGCACAGACCTCTCACAAAGCACGGTAGGCCACGCCGTGGAGATCATGGTGGCAATGGGTCATGTTCATGCTGTGGAACGGCGATTCTGGGCCCGGGAAACAAGCACGGACTGGTGGGACCGCATAGTGCTGCAGGTCTGGGATGAATCACAGTGGCTGCGAAACTTCCGCATGCGTAAGGGCACTTTCCTTGAACTATGTGACTTGCTGTCCCCTGCCCTGAAGCGCTAGGACACCCGGATGCGAGCAGCCCTCACTGTGCAGAAGCGAGTGGCCATAGCCCTGTGGAAGCTTGCAACGCCAGACAGCTACCGGTCAGTAGGGAACCACTTTGGCGTGGGCAAATCTACCGTGGGGGTTGCTGTGATGCAAGTAGCCCACGCAATCGTTGACCTACTGCTCTCAAAGGTACTGACTCTAGGAAACGTCCAGGTCGTCATAGATGGCTTCGCCGCGATGGGATTCCCAAACTGCGGTAGGGCTATAGATGGGACTCACATCCCTATCCTGGGACCGGCCCACCAGGCCAGCCAGTATATAAACCGAAAGGGCTACTTTTCAATGGTGCTGCAAGCACTGGTGGACCATAGGGGATGCTTTACCAACATCAACATCGGGTGGCCGGGCAAGGTTCATGACGCGCGTGTGTTCAGGAACTCTGGTCTGTTTAGACACCTGCAGGAAGGTAGTTTCTTCCCAGACAACAAAATAACTGTTGGGGATGTGCAGATGCCTACAGTGATCCTCGGGGACCCAGCCTACCCGCTAATGCCCTGGCTCATGAAGCCCTATACAGGCGCCTTGGACACTGACAAGGAACTCTTCAACTACCGGCTGAGCAAGTGCAGAATGGTGGTGGAGTGTGCTTTCGGACGTCTCAAGGGGAGATGGAGGAGCTTACTGACTCGCTCGGATCTCAGCAAAACCAATATCCCCATTGTTATTGCAGCTTGCTGTGTGCTCCACAATCTCTGTGAGAGCAAGGGGGAGACCTTTATGGCGGGGTGGGAGGTTGAGCAAATCGCCTGGCTGCTGATTATGCTCAGCCAGACACCCGTGCAATTAGAAGAGCCTAGCGGGAAGCGCTGTGCATCCGGGAGGCTTTGAAAGCTAGGTTCCTCAGCGAACAGGGTAACCTGTGACTGTTCTGTTTCTTTACAGAGAAGCTGAACCTGCCCCTGTTTCAGTTACTGTTGACTTTTTTCTGCGGTTACATACCCCGTTCACCACGTTTCCCCCCTTCCAACACACGTGTAAAAATAAAGTTAATGGAGCATTGTTAATTAACAACCTTTTCTTTACTGATGAAGTCGCATTAAAGGGTTGAAACAGGGACGCAGACTGTGGTGGGTAGGGTGTGCAGTGATATAGAGACCGCTTCTACACTCTAGGAATGACAGGCTACTGCTCCTACAGCGGTCTCTGGGGGGAGGACGGTTACAGGTGGGTGTGCAGGAAGGGGTGAGGGGTGCAGGCTTTGGGACGGAGTTTGGGTGCAGGCTCTGGGCTGGGGGTGGGGGCATAGGAATGGGTGAGGGGTGTGTGGGAAGGGGGAGGAGGTGTAGGGGGATGAGGGTTCTGGCTGGGGCTGAGGGTTTGGGGCATTGTAGAGGCTCAGGGCTACGGTAGAAGGGCAGGGTAAGGGCAGCCTGCCTTGCCATTTGTGGATGGCAGGCGCTAGGACCCTGGGGCAGCAGACAGCATTTCTGCGGGTAGCCGCTCTACTGTCAGGCAGGGACGCGGCGCGGGGGGGGAGGGGAGACGACACGCCGGGGGAGGGGTGGCAGGTGGGGACTGGGACCTGCTCCAGGCAGGGAATTGGCGGGGTGGGGGGAGACCCGCGGGGGCCAGGGCCCGATCCAGAAAGGGCCGGGGGAGAGACCCACCTCCAAATATACCTGAAGCAGGGCACCTGCCGCCTATGAACAGAACATTAAAAACACCTCACAGACTGACCAGGGTGCCTAGTGACTGCACTCTGTGTGTGACCTGCTGTTGATCCTGGCCCCATGTCTGTACCCTGGTAATGGTGAATGTCCTATGCAATTACAAAAACCCCTCCCCCCCCTTCACACAATGTCTTCTGCAAAGAAACATGACGGAAACAGTAATTAACAGCAAACTATTTTTACTAATCAACTACTAAGTTAGGGGATGAAATGGGATTTGGGCTTGGGTGAGTCAGGAAGGGAAGGGCTTCTCAAAATGTAGGGACTGAGAGCTTTTGGGTAATTGAGCACTCTGCTGGGGTGCAGTGACAGTTTTCACGGCCCCTGGCGCCCCTCCTTCTTGTTATTTTGGGTGAGGGGGGTATTGGACTTTGTGGCGGGGAAGGGCGGTTGCAGATACAGTGCAGGGGGGGCTCTGTCCTCCTGCCTGCGGTCCTGCAGAACATCGACAAGGCGCCTGAGCGTGTCCGTTTGCTCCCTCAGTAGTCCAAGCAGCGTTTGAGGCATGTCTGGGGCTGGGCTCCGGAGCGTCCGTTTGCCGCTTTGATTTTTTGGTAGCCTTGTCTCAGCTCCTTGACTTTCACGCGGCACTGCATTGCATCCCGGCTGTATCCTCTGTCTCTCATGGCTTTGGAGACCTTCTCGTAGGTCTTTGCATTCCGTTTGTTGGAGCGCAGCTCCGAAAGTACAGACTCATCGCCCCACACAGCGATCGGATCCAAGACTTCCTGGTCAGTCCATGCTGGGGCCCTCTTTCTACTCTGAGATTCCCTGGACTCCTCTGCTGGAGAGCTCTGCATCGTTGCCAGTGCTGCTGAGCTCGCCACAACGTCCACACAGGAAATGAGATTCAAGCTGGCCAGACAGGAAAAGGAATTCAAATTTTCCCAGGGCATTTCCTGTGTGGCTGGTCAGAGCATCCAAGCTCGGACTGCTGTCCAGAGCATCAACAGAGTGGTGCACTGTGGGATAGCTCCTGGAGCTACTAAGGTTGATTTCCGTCCACACCTAGCCTAATTCGACATAGCAATGTTGAATTTAGCGCTACTCCCCTTGTCGGGGAGGAGTACAGAATTCGAACTAAAGAGCCCTCTATGTTGAATTAAATGGCTTCCTGGTGTGGACGGGTGCATGGTTAATTCGAATTAACGCTGCTAAATTCGAATTAAAGTCCTAGTGTAGACCAGGCCTAAGTAACCTGTTCAATTTCTCTGGCATAGGAAACTGGTTGTTTCAGGGAGCCCTGACTACCCTGTTTGGAATCCTAATAATTTTTGTATGTTTTCAGTTAGTCTCCTGTTGTATCCAAAATTGTGTAAGGCATGCCACCCAGGTGACTGCCCCAAAACAGAGTGCTAATATGATTTTGAATATTGCTGATGAACAAAGAGATAAAGAACGGTTAATATGTGGAACCCAGTAAAATGTTGGTCATGGCGTGAGCTTGACCAAAAGGAGGGATTGTGAAAGTAGAATTAATTATATTGTAAAAATAAGAATGGATTAAAGAAATGTTGTATGTACCTTTAAGCAGAAATAAGAAATGTTGAAATACAGGTGCCAGGAAAAGAAACATTAGGCATAAACAAGGGTGCTAATGGCGAAACATTAACAGAAGATGGGTAATAGTTAGTAAGGAAATAAGATATGCATGCCTAGCCCAGGTAAACTTATCTGATTCTGCTTCCTTTGTTATCTTGTTAAGTTCTCACCCTTTTATCTGTATAAATAAGATAGTTTGTGTCTTGCATGGGGCTCACATTATCTGGGTGTTATTAGCAGAGCGCTGTGCTAATAAAACAGAGTGGTCTGACAAACTGTAAGTCCTGAGTCTAACTTTGACAATGTCTTTCCAGCAGATGTGCTCTGGCTCAGTCATGTCATAGGTTTTCTGGAGGAAGCACTCGGTGACATTCTAGGGCCTGTGTTATATACACGTTCTAGGGCCGCACTATTCCTCCCCGCTGCTCCTTCTACCAGCTCTTCAGATGCCTCTTCCTCAACCCCCGGGGCGACCCCCCCCACCTGCCACTACATCATCTCCTCCGACCACCGCCTCCGCTACCATCTATAGCGGCTCGGGACCCTTCCCCACCTTCACCAGGAAGCACGGCGTCCGTTGCCTCCTGGTGCCCACCTCGCCCCATGTGGAGACCTATGTGCAGGCGTTGGCGAGGGTAGTGGGGCCCACTGCCATCGAGGTGGCCTCCAAAATGTATATAAAGGTCATCTTCCTAGCATCAGAGGCCGCCGCTCAGGAGGTGGTGGAGAAGGGCCTGATGGTGGGGGCGTGTTTGGCCCCCTGGAGCCGTTGGAAGACCTGGGTGTCCAGTTAGTCCTGACCCCTGTCCCTCCCTTCCTGCTCAATGCTGCCCTGCTGCATGCCCTCTCTACCCTGGGGTGATCAATCTCTGTTATCAGCCCTCTTCCACTGGGCTGCAAGGACCCCACCCTCCATCACGTCCTCTCATTCCGCCGGCAGGTGCAGCTTCAACTGCCGCCGGCGGTGTGTGATGGAGAGACGCTCGAGGGGTTCTTCCTCGTCCCCTACCATGGAGCCCACTACCAGGTGCATTATTCCACAGGGGAGGCCCAGTGCTACCTCTGCCGGGTGATGGGACACGTCCGGAGGGACTGTCCCTTGGCCCAGCAAGGAGGGTATAAAGAAACCATGGTTCTGCGGGAGTCAGAAGGGTCTAATGATTATGGCACTGGACTAAGAATCAGGAGACCTGGGGTCTATTTCTGCCTTGCTGGGGAAGTCAGAAATTCTTAGTGCACAGACTGTAGATTAAAATAGGGTTGACTTCTTCAGGGACAAGAAACTGTCCAGAGCTGTGGCATTTGAGACCCTTTCAATTATCCTGTGCTGGTTCCATCAGGCAGTTTGTGTTTCCACTGCTTGGTCTGAGTCTCTCTTAGATCTCCAAGGAGACCTTTGAGTGCTCTGGGTAACGTTCTCTGGTTTCATTGGAAAGACAGCAGAGAACCCAGGGAGTTACAGAAGGTTCTGGTCACCCTGCTGTCTCTGTCACATGCTTTGCAGGAGTTCATACAGGATCTCATGCCAGGCAAATGTCCTGCTTGGATTGGACTTAACTTTACAAGCCCTGCAATGAAGTGGACCTGAGCAGATGGCTCTTGGTTATATCAAACACTTTGCATCTTTCCCCATGTTAAATACATCTGAACTGTTTTAAAACATTGGCCAAACTGATTGTTTATCATGATCTGTATTTATTATTGCTGCACAATAAAGCCTCTAATCAGCTCTAACAAGTGCCCCTGTGAACTAATGGATGACATAGTGCAGCAACTACTTCTATTATATTTATGCAAGTTTTCAGTTGCAGAAGTTTGGCCTGTATTTATTTTTGTCTGAAAAATACCAAAAGTTAGATTCTGACTGTGTGGAAACATGAACTATTATAGAAACCACATTATAACATTTACTTTGCTTACTATATATGGGATTATAGTAAAAATGTCATAGGAAAGATCCAAATGAGAACACTAGACTGTGTTCTTGCACACAGGTTGTTAACCCTGGGGATTGCGGGGAGCAGATTTAATTGGGCTCTATCCAGTACCACAAACGAGATACCAGTGTGTACTGACAGCTACAGATGATTTTTCAAAAGAGGTAGAAGAATTTCCACTTAGAACTATGACAGCACATGAGGGGGAGAAGAAGACATGTACCATTATATACCAGCATGGCTGTGCAGAGCAGATACTGGCAGATCTGGGTTCTGAATTGAATAATGAGGTAACAGTTTACATCTGGTGTTATTTCCACTCTATGGTCAATTACACAATCATGGCCTGTCATAGGTCTCACCCCCACTTGGAGCTTTTGGGTTCACAAGATGGGGACCTGCATGGACTCCCCTAAACTAAAATCCTAGTTTAGATCTGGTAAAAGCTGCCACCACCCAATAATGTACGTGTATTGGGACACAGTCCTTCCCCAAAATCCTTGGGGATCCCAAGAGCCCCAAATCCATGGAGTTCTTATGCCTAGGAAAAATAAACCATTCCCCCCCTGCTTCCTCCCCACTCCCTTTTCCTAGGAGAGATACCGGGATCCAACTACAGAGGGATGCCTCCCTCCTCCCTCCTCCCCTTTCCCTGAGAATTCACTCAAGGAAAGATCAACCAAGTCCTTAACAGAAAAGATTTATTAAAGAATAAAAAGAAAGTAACTGTCTCTGTAATACCAAGATGGAACAATACACAGGGTTTAAACTTATCAATCTTTGGAGAGAATCCCCCCCTCCTCTCTTTCTCAGTAAAAGCAATAACAGTACAGAATTAAAGAAATTCTATAGCAAAACACACAATTTCAAATGTAGAAATCAAATTATAAGACTAATCCGCCTTTCTAATTAATACTTACTATTAGATAGTAGGAACTACTCCAGGAGAACTTGGAGACATGTCTGGCCTCTCTTAGATCCAAAGAGAGCACGAACACTTAAACAAAGAACACGGACAAAGGCTTCCCTCCACACAGATTTGAAATTATCCTGTCCCTTGATTGGTCCTCTGGTCAGGTGCTCATTAGGTTACTGAGCTTGTTAACGCTTAACTATCTGTTTATTTATGACATGGCCGTGTGACAGGGGCTGTTAGCAGCTACAGACTGAGCCCTTTGGAAGCCGGCACCCTGGTTACTGAGAGCACCCAGGGTACCAGCAGGGCCGTCCCTAGACGTTGTGGTGCCCTAAGCAGCTACTCCCCCCCCGTGGGAGGGGGACCCCAGGCTTCCATGCAGGAGGTGTCCCCAGGCCTCTGCGGGGGGTGCCCAATGTCTGTGGGGCAGAAGCAGGCTTGGGCTTGGGGGCAGAGGGGAAACCGCCCCCCGGCATGAGCCAGCAGAGTGGGGCAGATTGGGGCTGGGTCGCTCCACTTCCCACTGGCTGGTGATTGCAGGACAGGCCCAACCCTGCACTCATGGGGTGGCAGGAAGTGGATTGACCTGGCCCCTGACCCCTCCTCTCTGCTCCCCTGACTCCTAGCCTTGGGACTTGGGGGGTTGGGGGGAACCACCCCCAAGCACTCACTGGTGGTGCAGCTGGGAGCTGGCGGAGCAGAGCAGGCTGGGGCTGGATCACTCCACTTCCTGCCGCCTGCTGAGTGCAGGACAGGTGTGATGTTATAGATATAATCTGGGACCATATAGAACATGGTTGCAACCAAGGTCCTGTAGTGGCACCAAATCTTATGTAAAGGGGGTCATGTAAGGTGTCTAAGACCAGGTTATGGGTTGCTGGTTATGATTGTGGTGTCTATATGTCTGTATCATTTTGTAGTTGAAGTTATAAGTATTAGCTCTGTACTATCTGTATTTCAAATCTGTGCTGTGTTTCTGGTGGTGTTAGCTCTGCCTAGCCTGCTTAATGGCCCATTAAAGACCATCAGCAACACAACAGACCCATGGAGAAAAGGCAGATACACCTTGTAACTTAGCAAAGTATGCAGGGCCTTGCCAAGGTGACTCCAGACTCCATTTTGCTGTAAAGCCTATAAAAGACTGATGCCTCATCTCCATCTGATCTTCAATCCTGCTTCTTACCTCTGGAGGAACTTTGCTACAAACTGAAGCTCTGCACAAAGGACTGATCCCCCAGTGGGGGATGTTCTCCAGAGACTTGACTTGAACCTGCAGTTTACTCCATCACTGCTACAAGCCTGAACTAAGAACTTTGCCATTACTGTGTGTAATTGATTCCATTTAACCAATTCTAGCTCTCATCTCTACCTTTTTTCCCTTTATGAATAAACCTTTAGATTTTAGATTCTAAAGGATTGGCAACAGCGTGATTTGTGGGTAAGATCTGATGTATATATTGACCTAGGTCTGGGGCTTGATTCTTTGGAATCGAGAGAACCTTTTTCTTTTACTGGGGTGTTGGTTTTCATAACCATTCATCCCCATAATGAGTCGCACTGGTGGTGATACTGGGAGACTGGAGTGTCTAAGGAAATTGCGTGTGTGAGTTGTGGTTAGCCAGTGGGGTGAAACCAAAGTCCTTTTTGTCTGGCTGGTTTGGTTTGCCTTAGATGTGGAAAAACCCCAGCCTAGGGCTGAAACTGCCCTGTTTAAGCAATTAGTCCTGAATTGGCACACTCGGTTGGGTCCCGCCAGAACCGCATTGTCACAACAGGCCTGACCGCTGCTGCAGTGCCCAGGATGTAGCTCGGGGGAAGGGATGGAGTGAAGGTGGGGCTGGGGTGGAGCAGGGGTGGGAAGAGGCAGGGTGGGGGCAGGGGCTTTGGGGAAGAGGTGGGGTGGGGACAGAGTGGGGGTAGGAGCAGCTTTCCTGGTTGGCTCAGCCGGCCGGGGGATCAGGCTGGCTTCTGGAGCAGCACGCAGCTGTGTAGGTGTGACAAAATGGGGGATTTTCGTATATTTTCATGGTTTGCCAGCAGAGGGAGTGGGACTCAGTGCCCCTGGGTGTTACTGGTGTAACGAGGTGAGGGGAGAGGGAGTTTGTCATTGCAGAGGACCAGAGAGGGAACTTGGGACCCCAGCCAATGGCCTGGAGGAGGGACACCCCAGAGATTGGTGACCTGATGACGCAGCTGGTTCTGGCCAGTGGGAGGACAATGGGCTGTGAAGAGAGGACTCCATGACCTAACCAGCCGGTTCCAGTCAGAGGAGGGCGGAGAGGAGAGGAGGCCAGACGACCCTGTTTACCTGGAAAGAAGACAATGAACAGAGGCAGGGCCGGGGGCTGGTGATATCAGATGCCCAGCTGGGAAGCAGAGGGGCTCCAGGCTGGAGAGGGGGAGCAGGCAGAGTCCACCTGGATGCAGGGGAGACTGGGATGTGCTGTGCTGAAGGAGGCCAGGCCTGAGGGTCAGAGAGTTTCCTGTGCTGTGTTCAATGCTCAATAAACCCTCTGGTTTTATGTTGGCTGAGAGTCACTCCGGTCTAGAGAACAAGGTTGCAGCATACCCTTCGAGGGGTGGAGGCCCTGGGGGTACAGAGCAAGTGGACTCCCCAAGGGGGCCCACAGCAAAGACAGACGTGCTAAGGCTCAGAGAGGTGCAGCTCCAGGAGGTGGAGGGGCCATCCCTGAGAGAGAGTGGACCCCCGGGAAAAGGGCTGTCTCATTGGAAGGGGCATCCCTCCGCCCCCCGCCTACACACGGACTGCACAGGGCCATGAGTGGGCACGATCTGTAAGTCCGTGACAGTTGGGCACCAGGAAATTTGGGGCAATTTGGTGCCCTACGCAGCTGAATAGTTTGCATATGGGCAAGGACGGCCCTGGCCACTGGGTGCAGTTAGAGTAGAAGGGACTGAGCAGTTTGGGTTTGGAAGGGCAGAGGGGATCACTTGCACCTGTACGGAGCCTGATGCGGTCACTAGCTCAGCCCTGAGCAGAAAGCAGCAGCATAAAAGTCTGAACCAGGGAGCTGGAAGGGGGCTCCTCGTAACTGCTGCTATGTTGTGATGCACCATAAAAAATCATAAAGACGCTTGGTGGAGGTGCCCTGGCAGACTGCCTGCTGCTTAATTCACAGAGAGGTCTGCCAGCCAGGGGTTGCAGGAAGAGATTTCTATCTATAGGAAGAGAGCATTTGTGTTTTGTTAATTGATGTGAGGAAAAAGAAAGGAAGGGTCACATCTTGATTAACAATTATATGTAGCTAGAAAGTTAAGTCCCATGAATTAATGCTGACAGAAGTTCAAAGACTATTATATAATCATGTGTGAGTTAAGTTAAATATATTGCTTAATTCTATCATTTTTAACCTATTAATTTTCAAAGATGTACTGCAGGAGGTGGGTGTATGTGCCCTGCCTTCCAGGGAGAACCAGTCAAGACAATAAAGGGGGTGAGGGGGAAACAGAGAGAGCAGCTGCACATGTGTGGAGTTGTGATGTTTATAACACATGTACGTTGTAACTGAACAACCCAGTCTGAGAATTTAATACTTTATTTTAAGATAAATATTTTGCATTTCTTGTATTCTCCAGTTGAAATACAAATGATGTTATTTAGAGAAGTTAAACTTCAATATAGATTAGAGGGAAGAATCAAAAAATAAATGTAATGTAAATAATTCCATTTCTAAAAATGTTTACATGCTTATTTTTGAAGTACTGTTTAAATGTACATTAAAATATTCTTGTATTTACACCCTGTTACAATATTTTCTAAATAATCTTTTTTCTTTCATATTTTACATTGAGATCTCACTGTAGAAAATTCTGACAGGAGTGAATGATGCCATCCCCCACCACCTGCTACCCCTGGGGCAGGGGACGGGGAAGGTGGAGGCTGGGGGTTCCCAGGTGTCCGGTTTTCGACTGGAACCTCCAGTTGAAAAGGGAAACTGGCAGCGTCCGGTCAACACAGAAAGTCCAGTTGCTGCAGTAACTGGCCCCTACCACTGGGGGCGGGAAGAGCAGCAGGGCTGGGAGGGGCCAGTCTGTGCCGTGGGGTCACTGTCAGGGACAGAGATTCCCTCTGGCCTGAGCTGGGACTGGGCAGATTATCAGGGGAGCCGCGTTTGTACCCCAAATGTTGGTACCAGGATTGAAATAAGGGCGGAGCTTCCCGGAGAAGGTGCCAGTGAAAGTGTAGAGATGGCACCTGTCAGTCACATTGTAAAATGAGACCTCGCCCGCCTCGTAGTCCAGGAAAATCCCCACCTGGCTGGGCCTGACCCTCACGGGAATGGCGGTCGGGGGGGAGGTGCCGGCCTTGTATCTCCCATCCCACAGCACCATGGCCCAGTATCCATCCTCAGGTGTGAGTGTGACTGGCCCCTTCCTGCTCACAGATTCCCTACAAACCCCCAGATCCCATCTCGTCTTGTCTCCCACCTCCACCTCCCAGTAACGCTTCCCGCCCGCGAACCCCTCAGTGCCCAGGACACAGGGACAAGGATCAAATCTCTCAGGGTTGTTGGGCAGATCCTGGCATTTGTCTCCGAGTCTCACACGTTTCCGATCCTCAGACAGGACGAGTCTGGGATTTGCCGTGTCTGGATCCAGAGTCACGTCCACTGGGGAGAGAGTCACAGAGTCAGGGCCGGGGGCAGGGGCTGGTCACTGGGATCAAAGGGAAATTAACCTGCGCCCCGTTAATCACTGTGGGGAGGGGTTGTTGCCTGAGGGGAGTCAGGGCCCCTCTGCCTGTGAGGAGACAATGAGGGGAAAGGGCAGGAGGAGCGGGGGAGGGGTGAGAAGGTGTCAGGGGAGGTGGGGGAGGGGAGGTGACAGGCTGATGCTGGGAGAGGAAAGGGGAGGGGAGGTGACAGGAGGGGGGGAGGGAGGGACATAGGGGTGGGGCAGGCACAAGGGCTATGGGGTGATATGGGAAGGGAGGGGCACCAGGATGATAGGGGTGTGAAGGGAAGGGTGGGTTCCAGGGGGCTGCAGGGGGTGAGGGGAGGGGTGGGCACCAGAGCAGAAGAAGGGGAAGGACCCCAAGGGGCACAGGGAAGCACAGGAAGGGGCAGGCAGCAGGGGGCAGAGGGGTGTGAGGGAATGGGGAAGCTCCAGTGGGGCAAGGGAAATCAAGGGGCTGGTGAGCTGCCAGGGGGTGAGATGATGAGGAGTGGGGAGGTGGAACCATGGGGGGGAGCAAATGAACAGGCATTGGTGCCAAAAGGGCAGAATGGGGGGATGAGGCAGCAGGTGAGCAGAAAGGGGGCAGAGAGGGGTGTGGAGAAGGGCAGGCCCTATGGGGGCAGAGGCGTGTGCAGAGAGATGTGGGCACCAGGGGGGCAGGGACTAGGAGAGGGTGAGGGGAGGGGAAGGGCTGAGACCAGGGTATGTGAGGGAAGGGACTTGCACCAGGCAGGCAGAGGGGGCAAAGGAAACAGCAGGCACCAGGGAAGCAGATGGGGCCAGGGTAGAGCTGGGACTTGGGGCAGAGGAGGAGCTGGCACCAGGGGACTGGAGGGGTGGTGAGGGGTGCAGGTGTCACAGAGCCAGAGGGGGAGAGGAGGGGCAGGGGTGAGAAATAAGGAGAAGGTGGCACGGGTGATGGTGGCAGAGGGCTGAGAGGAGAGAAGGGTCAGTGGGGCAGAGGGTGGGGAGGGGCTGGCCACCAGGAAGGGGACAAGGGGAGGGTCAGGTGTTGGGGGGCAGGAGGAGGGAAGGGGCAGGCAGCAGGAGGGTGGGGGGGAAGGGGAAGGGCAGGTGCCAGGGAATTTAGGGGGTTGAGCAGAAGGTCAGGCACAGGGAGGGCAGAGGAGGGGAGGGAGAAGCACCAGGGGGCAGATAGGGGTGAGAGGCAGGGCAGGTGGTTAGAGGGAGGAGTGAGGAGAAAGGATTGGGGAGAGGCAGGTGCCAGGGGGGCAGAGTGGGGTTAGAAGAGGGGTGGGCACAGGGGGACGAGGGTAGGGGTGGGTGCCAGGGGTCAGAGAGGGTGAGAAGAGGGGCAGGTGTCAGGACAGCAGAGGAGGGTGGGGGGTGCGATGGCAGTTGTAGGCACCAGGGAAGCAGATGGGGGTGAGGGGAGGGCTGGGAGACATGGCAGCAGAGGAGGGAAAGGGGAGAGGTGGATGCCAGGACATAGCGGGGGTGTGAAGTGATGGGAGGGCTCCAGGGTGCAGAGGATGTTTGGGGGAGGGGGCAGATGCCAGGAGGGCAGGGGGAGAAGGGATGGGCTGTCCCAGCGGGGCAGAGATGGGTGGAGGGCAGGGGCATGTGCCAGGGAGGCAAAGTGGGAGGAGAGGGGCAGGGGCCCAGGGGAGCAGAAAGGGAGTGAGAAGAGAGGGAGGGATGTTGGTGAGGGGTCAGAATAGACGCAGGGTCCAGAGTCCCTCACAGGGGTGGGGGAAGGATAAGGGAGGGGCAGGAGCCAGAGAGGGGGGAGGGAGAGGCAGGCTCCAGGGAATTTCTGTTGCTGTCGGGCCATGTGTGGTTGGTTTCTCGCTCAGAGCAGGTCGGTGCTGTCCCCACACACACTGGGGGTGCAGCCCTGCCCCAGGGGGAGCAGCTGGGACTCTCCATGCTGGCAGGCCCCATGGGCCCCACCTTCCAGCCAGGAAAACCTCACAGCCCCTTCCCCTTGCCAGGCCGTGCCCCACCCCCACGGGGGCAGTTGTCTGGATTGGGCTCACTTGGGGGGCATTACAGTGGAAGATTCGGGGGGGGGTATAAATGGGCTGTTGCTAATGAGGCCAGGGCAGTGGGGAGGGGAGGGGGCATTTCCCCACTTACTGCTCCCTCCATCTGGGAGAAACTGCACCGGGACCAGTCCCAGTTCACACCTGCACAGCGCATCTACACTAGGGGTTTGCACCGGTGCAGCTACATCAGTGCAAGGAAACCCCGGCAGACATGGATGAGACACTGCTGTGCCAGGGGCCGTAACCCCTCCCGTCACTGGGGTTATGGATCAATAATTACAGGGTCACTGGAGCAGGGGAGCTGGACTCTGGGCTCCCAGGTAGGGGCCTGACCCACTGGGCTGCAGAGTCATTCTCACTCCCACGCTCTGGCCCAGGGCCCATGGCAGTGTTTAGACACAGGGGGACGTCATCAGACACCTGGAGCCCAGCGGTTCGAGCTCTCATGGCATCACACGGCGGGATTGAACCTGGGGCTCCCAGCTGAGGGCCCAGCCACTGGGCTAAAGGCTACAAGGGAAGCGGTGACACCTTTTTCTCTGAACTGAAACTAGTCAGCAAACTCGACATGGATTCACGAATAGTTTCTCTTGACCCGTAATGTAATTTTGCAGCAAATAAACTATTTGTCCAAAACATTTCACCCAGCTCCACTGAAAACCTTTCTGAGCAACTTAGGAGCCCCAATCCCAGTGACCTGCAATGAGAGACTTTCAACATCCCCAGAAACGCAGTTACAGGCAGGCCAGGCTCAGGACATCAGCTATGAAACACTCCACAGCTGCTGTTTAATTTGCCCTTTGCAGACAAATGCCCCCTGGGCCCCTGATCTCACCCCACAAATCGGGCTGAAAATGGAGACTTGGCTCCAGTCTGAACTCTCTGCCCAGAGCCATTTGTCTCATGGATGATGCTAGCGGCACAGACCCTCTGTAGCTGCACCTGGGCATCTACCAGGGTGGACAACAGTCACAGAGACCGTCTCAGAGCCCCAGGAGCTCAGGTGTCTCCATCTAACGACTGTGCCAGCCACCCCGCTCACTCCCATTAACCAACCCTGGGACAGACATGCTGGGAACTTTCACACTCAGACTCTGGAGACACTTTGGGTCCTTCTACACAGCCTGCAGAAGCGAGTCTCGGAACAGGGTGGGCAGATTCAGGCTTACGGGATTCCCTCTTTGGAATTAAAAATAGCCGCATAGACTTTCAGGCTCAGGCCGGAGCTCAGGCTCTGAAGCCCAGGGTGGAGCCAGGTCTGTCCCTCACAGTGCAAGAAGGGACATTGTCTGTGTCCACATCCCCTTCACCCTCTTCCTGGGATGGGGAACAGCATCCCCAGGGCCCCTCCCTTCACCCCCAGGGCAGGGGAGTGAGAGCCCTCGGCCTCCTGGGCAGTGGGGCCTCCCAGCACAGGTACCTGGGTGAGCATGAAAGAGTCTCCACCCTGAAAGCTCTGCGCACCCGGAAAATACAAAGATGTGCCTGTGGATCAGGATCCGGGATGGTGCTCTCCCCAGGAGTGATGGAAGCTCCCTAAAAGTAGAGGGGTCACCCACTCGTGCCAGCCCTTCTCCCTGAGCTCCTGTCCCTGCACCCCTGAACCCTCGCTCTCACACTGCCCCTTCTTCCTGAGCCCCTGCCTTCACACCACCTCTTCCCCCCAACACTCTGGTCGTTCCTCTCAGCCCCCTCCCTCCTCATCACTCATCCTTACAGCTGGTAAAAAGTGGGAGGGAATAGTCCTCCCATTGGTAAAAGTGACTGGCCATGGCCCCCTGGCACCCCTCTTCCAATGCCCCTTACTCACCCCTCAGCCCCAGGGGGAGAGGAGCCTTGGGGCAGTGTCAGTCAGTTCAGTGCTGGGGGTACAAGTGGGGTTTACACCCCAGCTGCTGGAGCTCTGTGTATTGAGGGTACTAGGACATCACAGCAGCCATGTGAGCCCCTCACTGTCCTGTCAACATGGCTCAGCCCTGACATCTGCCGGAGCCTCTCCCTGGGGAGGAATCGCCCCGGTGTCCATTCAGGTCTTGGCTTCCCTGCGGAGGTGGCCGGTGAGGTTGCCTTTAAAGTGAGTTATGATGTGAGCTCCTGTTCGCTGGGAACCAGACTCTCAGTGTGGGCTGAGATCAGTGAAAGGCCCCAGCTGCAGGACTGGCTCCAGGGTTTTTGCTGCCACAAGCAGCCAAAAAAAAAAAAAGCTGCGATCCTGGATCTGTGGCACTTCCACCGCGACTCTACCACAGCCGCTTCTTCCACGGCAATTCGGCGGCAGGTCCTTCCCACAAAGAGGGAGTGAGGGACTCGCTGCCGAATTGCCGGACATGCCGCCCCCTTTCATGCGCTGCCCCAAGCACCAGCTTGGTACGCTGGTGCCTGGAGCCAGCCCTGCCCAGCTGCCCTCACTGCCCACCTGAGCCAGCCCAGCGCTGCCAGCCATTCAGTGCAATAACAGTGATGCAAAGCCAGTGACCCCAGCAGGCAGGGCGAGGGCCTTTCCAAGGAGCAATGGGCACAATCTGCAGCTAGGGAGGTTGAGGCTGGAGAGGAGGAAACACTTTCTAATTCTCAGGGCAGTGAAGCTCTGGACCCGGCTCCAGGGGAGGTTGTGGTATCCCTGTCACTGGAGGTTTGTAAGAACAGGTTGGACAAATCCCTGCCAGGGATGCTCTAGGCCCTGCTCCAGCATGGGGCGGGGGCTGGACTAGGTGACCTCTCGAGGTCCCTTCCAGCCCTGCATTGCTCTGGTTTCAGGTTACAGCAGTTCCTGGGGCTGGGCCCTGGGGGCTCTAAGCCTGGTGAGTGGCATGTGACAGAGCTAACACTGTTAGTGACCATGGCAGCTGGCAGCTCAGGGTCCCTGCCAGGGGCCTGGGCTGGCATGTGGCTGCCTGTACCTGGCTCAGCAGGGTGTTATTGGGCCGTGTGGACAGGACCTAGAGTTGGCACCTGTCCATAGGGTTGTCAGGCATCCGGTTTTTGATTGGAACGCCTGGTCGAAAAGGGACCCTGGCGGCTCCGGTTGGCACCACTGACTGGGACATTAAAAGTCTGGTCAGTGGCGCAGCAGGGGCCTGGGGCTAAGGCAGGCCCCCTGCCTCCCTAGGTCCGTGCAGCTCCTGGAAGTGGCCACCGATTTACTTCCCTGGAGTTTGAAACTTTTCTAGCAGAGAGGAACATTTTACACAGAAGGTCACCTCTATATTACCCTCAAGCCAATGGGGAAATCGAACAGTTTAACAGACGTTTGAAAGAGAGTTTGCAAACGGCTGATCTGGAAGGGCGATTGTGGATACCCTTGACTATCGATTTCTTGCCAGCATTCCGGGCTACCCGACATGCCACAACGCAAAGATCACCCGCAGAGTTACTACATGGGAAACAGATGAATACTAAACTGAACATTGCTGGATTGTTAAAGGCACGACCTGAGGCCCCTACCAAGGATGATGTGAGAAAAAGCAGTTGAACGGAATCAAGCAAAGTATCAGGTTTTCCCAGACAAGCGACGGGGTGCTAAGGAACTAAAGTTTGAGTGCGGTTCCTTCGTTAGAATATGAAAACCTGGAATTTTACGCAAAGGGGACCATAAATTCACAGCTCCTCTTAAAATCATAGAGAAGAAGGGATCTTACACCTATCGACTTTCTGATGGGCAGGTATGGGATGCTTATCTTGCACCTGCCTATGCACCAAGAGATTATGCCAACACCCAGTGTGCATTGGATGACTTCACCGTAGAACCAACACAAGACATTGCACTGGAACCGGGGCTCGAGAGATGGCCTATCAGACCCAGACGACCACCTGTCTGGACTAGAGACTACGTTATGTAGTATCTACAGTGTTTTCAATGTAATATTTCTGCCAACAGTATAGTGTCTTGTTTCATATTTGTTCCTGTGTTTAGAACAACAATGTTTATTTGTTCTAACCACATTCTTAAGAGAGGAGGGAATGTCGTGTTTAGATGTTTGCAATTATTAGAACTGGGAGCACTGGCTGTGGGGAGTCTGAAAGGGCAGGAAACAGGAGGTGGGGGGAGGAGTTGAGGACGCTGAGTGAGAGCTACCGAGGGTGCAGCAGCAGCTTGGTAAAGAGGTTTCCACTTTAAAACTAAAGTCCTGTTGAAGTTTGTTAGTACTTTGCCTGGTCACTACAACACCGTGGTAAGAGCTGCCGGAACCCTGAACCCCCTCCCACATCTCCAACCCCCTGCCCCAGCCCTGAGTCCCCTCCCGCACCCAAGGTCCCTCCTGGAGCCCACACCACTCATTCCCACCAACACCCCAACCCCCTGCCCCAGCCCGGAGCCCCCTCTTTTGCCCCAAACCCCTCATCCCTGGCCCCACCCCAGAGCCCGCACCCCAAGCTGGAGATCAAACCCCCCCTTCCACACCCCAAACCCCTGTCCCAGCCCAGTGAAAATGACTGAGGGTCGGGGAGAGCAAGCGACGGAGGGAGGGGGGATGGAGTGGGCCTCAAGGAAGAGGAAGGGCAGGGACAGGGCCTCAGGGCAGGGGCAGGGCAGGGATGTTTGGTTTTGGGAGATTAGAAAGTTGGCAACCCGACCAGTCCAGGTTTTCCCAGGATTGTCCCTTTGTCCATGACACTCTCCTGGGAAATCTGTGAGTCTTTCCAGGACATGACAAGTCTCAGGTGTGTCAGTGGCTGTAGCGGGGGAGCTGTGGGGTGGTGGTACCTATGCAAGGGGAGCTCTGGGTGCAGAGTGTCTGGGAGCTGCAGAGACGGGGCAGCTTGGAGCAGTGAGTGAGATCAGGAGCTCAGGGCCAGCAGGGGCCAGTCACCACTGTGCAGGTACCAGCTGTGGGGGTCACCGCTGGGGGCAGCGGGGTAGATCTGGTGCCATGTCCTGCTGGGTGAGGTTGGTATTTGGGGCAGTCCAGGAGCAGGAGCCTCTGGGGGCTGGTGCCCTCTCCCGGGATTCGAAGGGGGAGACAGTGCCCAGGTGAGGGGACAGGGGGTGTACATGAAGCAGGCAGATTTCCTGTTTTGTTGCACCTCAGAGGTGGTGACCCTAACAGGACCCCCAGTGGTGTTTGTGTAACTGCCCTGGGTGCCCCCCTCCCTCCCAGCTGTGTGTGGTAGGATACCCTAGAGTGCATGGACCCCTGGGCCAGTGGTGCTGCAATGTGTGCGCATGGCCCGTGGGCTCTCTGATCCCTGCTGGAGCTGCCCAGACTCTCCCAGCATGCACCAGGGCACACACACGGTCAGGCTGCAGGCTGGGTACAAACACACACACTCCTCAGCCACGGCTGTGAGGCAGAAAAGTTGCTGCGGGGGCACAATTTGTTGCAACTGGGTCAGGGGAGCATCACAACCTGGTTATAAAAACCTATCTGCCCTTGCAGTGGGGAAAGTGCCTTCCTCACCCCAGATCCAGGGGGACACTGAACAGCTTCTGTCTGGTCCTGTTACGCTAGAAGGAAATTGTGGGCTAAAGCCCAGTCTGAGCATAGAAACCCTGCTGCTGGGAAGAGAGAGTCGAGCAGTTCAGTGTAAATGATGGGACGGATAAGAATGTCCATCCTGCAGATCCCAGGTACTGCCCTGCAAAGGTGACACCAGGGGGCAGCATTTCATCACCAATCAGCCCTTTTCCAAAGGGGGCACGTCCCTGCTCTGCAATAAACCTGGGTTTTGTCTGCCCCTTTCCATCCACCCCCCAGTGACATTGCTGTTTCCAGCCTATTGAATGTCATAGGAAAATGCTCTGTGCAGGGAAAGGAGCAGAGATCTCCCGGGGGGAGGTGGGTCTCACCATGGATAAAACACCAGTGGTATGTACAGTACCTGCGTAGAGCTGGGCGCGTCTCCACCCTGCAACCAAACACAGACAGAGGGGTGAGAATGCCCCTGAACACCAACACACTGAGCAGGAGACAATGTCACACAGGGTGATACTGGGGGGGAATGGAACTTACTGAGCTCAGCCTGGAGTTTATCTAAAAATAAAACAAAGAGAAATGAGTCAATATCACATAAAGTGAGCAGATGTCCCCAGTCCTGATATTTGGGGCTTTGCCTTATATAGGTGTCTATTACCTGCCCCTATCCCGATTTTTCACACTTAGTATCTGGTCACCCTAATATCACATTATCTTGCAGAAGAGAAGTGAGTTAAAAAGACTTTAAAGCAAGGAAGTTAAAATCCTTAGATTCAGCCTGGAGGCTACATCAGCAACCGGAGCCTGGCACCTCCTGAGCAGCAAAGGAATTAGCAAGGGGAGAAATATTGTAACCCCACTGGGCCAGGTGCAGGCGGTTGTTAGAGCCAAGCAGGGATCCCTCAGCAAGTGGAAAATATTAACCCTGTGAAGCCTGCAGAAAGGATCATACAGTACATCGGGTGAATTGCATGATGGGAATTTAGAGGCTAAAATGGAATTAACAGAGTGAACGTCCAGAGATATAAAACAAATACCAGGGAATTATTTCAGTCCATCAGTATCAGGAAGCCTGTGAGAGAATGGATGGGTCCCCTGGATCAGCAGGGAGGAAAGGGAGCAATCCGGGAGGGTAAGGACAATGCTGAGAGACTGACTGGTTTCTTTGCATCAGTTTCCACCACAGAGAATGTTGGGGAGAGACCTGCCCTGGAGCTCCTCTGTTCAGGAAATGAATATCAGGGATCGAGGTGTGAAGAAGAGATATTGGAACAACTGATAAGTTAAAGAGCCAGCAGCCACCAAGAGCAGCGTAGATCCCTGCTAGGTGGCAAACGCCCAAGAGTTCTGAAATTACATCAGACGATATGGCTGAGCTGCTAACAATAATATGCATCTCTCATTAAAATCAGCTACACTTCCAGAGATTCAGAGGACTGGGAATGTTGTACCCAGCTTTAAAAATTTGGCCGAAGTAATTCTGAGAATTACAGTCCAGTGAGCCTTACCTCAGTGCCTGGCAAATTGGCTGAAACAAGAACTAAACCAGAATTCTAAATCCACTGTAAGAGAATGATGGGAAAAATTCCAACCAGCACAGCTGGAAAAGTAAACTGTGGGTATGTCCACAGTTAAACCTCTACAGCAGTGCAGCTGCACCACTGCTGCTGGGGGGCTTCAGCATAGACCAGGGGTAGGCAACCTATGGCACATGCGCCAAAGGTGGCCCCTGAGATGATTTTCAGTGGCACTCTCACTGCCCGGGTCCTGGCCTCCAGTCCGGGGGGCTCTGCATTTTAATTTAATTTTAAATGAATCTTCTTAAATATTTTTAAAAACCTTATTTACCTTACATACAACAATAGTTTAGTTACATATTATAGACTTCTAGAAAGAGACCTTCTAAAAACATTAAAATAGCACACAAAAGCTTAAATTAGAGTGAATAAATTAAGACTTGGCACAGCTCCTTCTGAAAGGTTGCCGACCCCTGGCATAGACACTACCTATGCTGAGGGGAGGGATTCTCCCATTGTCATAGGTAACCCACCTCCCCGTAAACAACCTTCTGTCAACCTAGCACTGTCTACACCAGGGGTTAGCTTGGTAAATATAAACTGCATCTCTCAGGGGTGTGGATTCACACTCCAGAAGAACGTAGCTATACCAGTATAAATTCCTAGAGTAGACTAGGTTTGTGTGTCACTAATCGATTAAATGTCAGTGAGTTTGTCAGTCCAGTATGGTACAAAGGAGAACCCAATAGCATAACTGATGTGGCCTTTCAAAAAGTTTTTTAAAAAGTTCCTTACAAAAAGTTGTTAAGGAAACAAAGGCTGTCTACACTACCACTTATGGCTCCAAAACTTAAGTCACTCAGAAGTGTGAATATTCCACCCCCTGAGCGACATAATTTACACCGGCAGAAGCGTTAGAGTGCACAGCACTATATCGGTGGGAGAAACTCTCCTGCCCACATAGCTACCACCGCCCGCTGGACGTGAATCATTATGCCGATGGGAGAACTCTCTCCCGTCGGCACAGAGTGACTCCACTAGAGATCTTACAGTGACCCGGCCGCACTGGTACAGCTGTGGCATTAGAAGCTCAGTAGTGCAGACATAGCCTAAGTCATCATGGGGTAAGGGGTAAAGTATTGTCCTGGAACAGAAACCAGCTAAATGACAGAAAACAAAGAGCAGGAATAAATGGTCAATTTTTCATATGGAAAAAGGTTAGCAGTGGGGTGCCTCAAAGTTGGGTATTAGGACGGGTGTTTAGTCTATTTCAGTGGTGCTCAAAGACCCCAAAGTGGGTTGCAACCCTCTTTTAATGGAATCGCTGGGCGTGGCTTAGACTTGCTGAGGCCTGGGCCCGAAGCCTGAGTCTCACCACCTGGGGCTGAAGCTGAAGCCCGAGGGCACGGGGATTCAGGTTACAGGCCCCCTGTCTGGGATGGAAGCACTTGGGATTCAGCTTTGGCCCTGGCCTCCCCACCCAGAGAGCGGGACTCGGGCAGGCTCAAGCTTCAGTCTCCCATCCTGGGGTCGTGTAGTAATTTTTGTTGTCAGAAGGGGGTCGCGGTGCAATGAAGTTTGAGAGCCCCTGGTCTATTTATCAGTGACTTGGAACAAAGGAAAAGCCCGAAAGTGGCAAAATTCGCAGCTAACACACAATGATTTAGGTTACCAAAGAAGTCTGAGTTATTTCAGAGGCACCAAGCTTGGATAACCTGATGGCTGATGAAATTCAGTGTTGATCACTGTGAGGTAACGCACGTTACAAGGATAATCAGATCTGCACATGCAGGTTATTGGCTTTAAAATACTCAGGAAAAAGACCTGGGCATCACTGTGGACCCCTCTGTGAAGAGCTTTGCTCAATGTGATCTAAACTCTCAGGGTGAGATTCTGTGCTCAGAACCTGCAGCCCAGGGGCACTTGAGGGCTCAGGCAGCTTTAAGCGCTGCCCCGTATCCTCCTGACGCTGGGTGCTCTGGATGCCAAAGCAGCCCCCGCTGTAGCTCAGGGCTTGTCTGCAGGGCAAAGTAACACCAGTGCAAGCAGAGTCAGGATGAGCTCTACCCTGACATCTGGTGGTGAACTATGGGAGTGTGGAAAAGAATTTCAGGGGCTGATCTTGTTTGCATAGGCACACCCATCCTGCCTAGCATGAGCCCATGGCAGCCCAAAATGGTCACTTTGACAGTTGTGGGATCCCCAATTTCTCTGTTATTGGGGCAGGAGGAATAAGGTGTTGTTACTCTGATTATGTGAATGAAGGACTATGAAACTGTTTCATGACAGAGGGTCTCACCATCAACTAAGTAGCACCTGTTAGGCAAGGGACATGGGTTCCAAAACCCAATGAATTGAGAGAGGTTGGGGTATTGATATGGGTGTTCTGATAGGACCTGGAACCCTAATTGTGTTTCTTCTCTCAAATGCTGAATAGCAGGGCTCATTTTGATTCTATTAAGAGTTTAGCTAGCAACTGCTGAGCTGAATTTGCTTTGGGCTAATGGTGTACCAACACAGGGACTCCCCTACTACAAGCTGAAATGACAGGATGATTGGAGTGGTCTGTGGAACAGTGAGCTGAGTGGTTTGTAGGGATGGCTGAAGTGGCTCACGGCTCAGCTGGAGGAGCAGAGTGACTGGTGGAGTGGAGCCGTTTGTGGTGAGGGCTGCAGCAGAACTCTATGGAGAGGTGGGACAGTCAGCCTCAGACCATGTAAGGTGCCCCTTAATACCCTGTGTGCCCCCCCCCATTTCCACCCAGGCTTGGGGGGTAAAATTCTGCAGATAAACTTTTGAACTCTGGGGTGGCACTGACCAGGGACAGAGATTTTTGGGTTGCTGGACTTTGGGGTGATTGGACTTAAGATCCTAAGTGGAAAAGGACATTGCCAAAACTTACTTGGTGGGTCTTTTGCTCATGGTTTATGTTATGAATCCTGTTTGTGGTGTTTCCCTAACATGATGCTGCGTTGTTTCCCTCCTTTATTAAAAGGATTTTGCTACACTCAGACTCCATGCTTGCAAGAGGGGAAGTATTGTCTCTTAAATGCACCCAGGGGGATGGTTTGTAATTGTCCCAGGTCACTGGGTGGGGGCTCGAGCCGGTTTCGTATTGTGTTATTGAAATGGAACCACTGGATATTGAACCCGGCCCTTGTTGCTGCCAACTCAGAGGGGCAGAAGGATTATACCACTATAAAATAAGCTGGGCATTTAAACCACTCATGTTATACCAGCATAATGCTCCATATGATACACTTATTCCATAATAAGAGTGAGTTTTTCTGGCTTAGCTTGTGCCTTTAGTTACAGCAGTCTGTCCCTGGGCGCATATGGGCAGCAGCACAGCCCAGGATCTCTGCAGCACCGTGCGCTGTGACCCTGCCCCGACACCCCCCTCTTGTTCCCAGCCCCATCTTCCCTACACCCCTACAGCAGGGCTTGTGAGTGGGTCCTCAGAGGGCAGCCTGCAGCTGTTCTCTGCACTGCCTGCACTGGAGCGAATCCTCCCCTAGCTGGATCCAAGCCTTCTGGAGCCCAGTTATGCTGTTTTGGTCCTTTTACTGACCATAAAGGGGTTGAAGTGTGGGTGAAAATCTCACCCTCCATTTATTAAAATGTGTCCAGCCTTTCTGGGTTTGAAGATAGCATTGAATAAGTGACCTGGGTGTAAGCAAGCAAGCTGGGTGCACCAGCCCAGTGAGATCTGTCTGAGTCTGCAGGAAGTGCTGTCTGCTGCTCATACTTATCAAGTGGAGCTGGGATGCTGACATTAAAGCCTGGTGGGTGACAATGTAATTGTCACCATTTGCAATTATTTCACTGGTGATCATTTTAACAGAAACATCCAACTTCTGTGCTTCTCCCTCACAGCTGGATGCAAGGACTGATACTGAGGAGGGAGGGAGGCAGTGGGGCAATGGCAGATACTGGGGCAGAAGGCAGTGGGGCAGCTACCTGTCATCAAAGGTTGCTGGGGTGAGGAACAGTGAATTCAATTCGTCCATCCAAATACAGAGCGACCACTTTTATGCTAAACCAGGAAGGGAGAGAGGAGATACATTTCCCTTTCCCTCCCCTTCCCCAATACAAAATGCCTCCTGGATACGAGAGCAAACACACACACATAAACACACAGCACATGGTCACTGAGGGTGAAATCCTGCCCCTTCCCTCTTTACATGGCTATGGAAGGGGCGATCCCAAGTGAGAGATCCTGTTAAATACTGGACAAGTCTTATAGTCTCCAGCAGGGGTGAAAGTAATTTACAGGACTTACCGGTACTGCTGGAGTCCTGAGGGGGGGCGTGGCCTCATCCGGAAGGGGCGTGGCCTCAAGATTTAAAGGCCCTGGGGCACCAGCTGTGGCTGGGAGACCCAGGGCCTTTAAATCAACCAGGGGCTCCCAGCTGAAGAGGTGGCTGGGAGCCTCCAAGGGCTCAGGGGCAAATTAAAGGGCCCGGGGCTCTGGCCGCTGGGGGGAACCCAGAGCTTTGTGGGGCTGAGGCAGGAATTTAAAGGGCCCAGAGCTCCTGCCGCTGAGGGAAGCCCCAAGCCCCTTAAATCCTGGCCCCAGCCCAGCCACCAGAGCCACGGCCGGGATTCAAAGGGCTCTGGGCTGCCCACAGCCGCGAGGAGCTTTGAGCCCTTTAAATCCCAGCTGTGGACCGGCTTGCTTTCACCTCTGGTCTTCAGCAATTAGCCTGGCCCATGTGGGCTCCTAGACAGAGCTGCTCAGCCCCTTCCCCTTCACAGCTCATCTGTGTCAGTGAGACACAGAGAGAGAAAAGGGCGAGAGTTTGGATTTCATTCCATCACATGAACATAAGAACGGCCGTACCGGGTCAGACCAAAGGTCAATCTAGACCAGTATCTGTCTACCAACAGTGGCCAATGCCAGGTGCCGCAGAGGGAGTGAACCTAACAGGCAATGATCAAGTGATCTCTCTCCTGCCATCCATCTCCAGCCTCTGACGAACAGAGGCTAGGGACACTATTCTTACCCATCCTAGCTAATAGCCATTTATGGATTTAGCCACCATGAATTTATCCAGTCCCCTTTTAAACATTGTTATAGTCCTAGCCTTCACAACCTCCTCAGGTAAGGAGTTCCACAAGTTGACTGTGCGCTGTGTGAAGAAGAACTTCCTTTTATTTGTTTTAAACCTGCTGCCTATTAATTTCATTTGGTGACCCCTAGTTCTTGTATTATGGGAATAAGTAAATAACTTTCCTTTATTCACTTATTCAACATCACTCATGATTTTATATACCTCTATCATATTCCCCCTTAGTCTTCTCTTTTCCAAGCTGAAGAGTCCTAGCCTCTTTAATCTTTCCTCGTATGGGACCCTCTCTAAACCCCTAATCATTTCAGTTGCCCTTTTCTGAACCTTTTCTAGTGCTAGAATATCTTTTTTGAGGTGAGGAGACCACATCTGTACACAGTATTTGAGATGTGGGCATACCATGGATTTATATAAGGGCAATAATATATTCTCAGTCTTATTTTCTATCCCCTTTTTAATTATTCCTAACATCCTGTTTGCTTTTTTGACCGCCTCTGCACACTGCGTGGACATCTTCAGAGAACTATCCACGATGACTCCAAGATCTTTTTCCTGACTCGTTGTAGCTAAATTAGCCCCCATCATGTTGTATGTATAGTTGGGGTTATTTTTTCCAATGTGCATTACTTTACATTTATCCACATTAAATTTCATTTGCCATTTTGTTGCCCAATCACTTAGTTTTGTGAGATCTTTTTGAAGTTCTTCACAATCTGCTTTGGTCTTAACTATCTTGAGCAGTTTAGTATCATCTGCAAACTTTGCCACCTCACTGTTTACCCCTTTCTCCAGATCATTTATGAATAAATTGAATAGGATTGGTCCTAGGACTGTACCCTTGGGGAACACCACTAGTTACCCCTCTCCATTCTGAGAATTTACCATTAATTCCTACCCTTTGTTCCTGTCCTTTAACCAGTTCTCAATCCATGAAAGGACCTTCCCTTTTATCCCATGACAGCTTAATTTACGTAAGAGCCTTTGGTGAGGGACCTTGTCAAAGGCTTTCTGGAAATCTATGTACACTATGTCCACCGGATCCCGCTTGTCCACATGTTTGTTGACCCCTTCAAAGAACTCTAATAGATTAGTAAAACACGATTTCCCTTTACAGAAACCATGTTGACTATTGCTCAACAGTTTGTGTTGTTCTATGTGTCTGACAATTTTATTTTTAACTATTGTTTCGACTAATTTGCCCGGTACCGATGTTAGACTTACCGATCTGTAATTGCCGGGATCACCTCTAGAGCCCTTTTTAAATATTGGCGTTACATTCGCTAACTTCCAGTCATTGGGTACCGATGCCGATTTAAAGGACAGGTTACAAACCTTAGTTAATAGTTCCACAACTTCTCATAGGAGTTCTTTCAGAACTCTTGGGTGAATGCCATCTGGTCCCGGTGACTTGTTAATGTTGAGTTTATCAATTAATTTCAAAACCTCCTCTAGTGACACTTCAATCTGTGACAGTTCCTCAGATTTGTCACCTACAAAAGCCAGCTCAGGTTTGGGAATCTCCCTAACATCCTCAGCCGTGAAGACTGAAGCAAAGAATCCATTTAGTTTCTCCGCAATGACTTTATCGTCTTTAAGCACTCCTTTTGTATTTCAATCGTCAAGGGGCCCCACTGGTTGTTTAGCAGGCTTCCTGCTGCTGATGTACTTAAAAAACATTTTGTTATTACCTTTGGAGTTTTTGGCTAGCTGTTCTTCAAACTCCTCTTTCGCTTTTCTTATTACACTCTTGCACTTAAGTTGGCAGTGTTTGTGCTCCTTTCTATTTGCCTCACTAGGATTTGACTTCCACATTTTAAAGGAAGTGTTTTTATCTCTCACTGCTTCTTTTACATGGTTGTTAAGCCACAGTGGCTCTTTTTTAGTTCTTTTACTGTTTTTCTTAATTTGAGTTATACATTGAATTTGGGCCTCTATTATGGTGTCTTTAAGAAGGGCCCACGCAACTTGCAGGGATTTCACTTTAGTCACTGTACCTTTTAACTTTTGTCTAACTAACCCCCCCATTTTTGTATAGTTCCCCCTTTTGAAATTAAATGACACAGTGTTGGGCAGTTGAGGTGTTCTTCCCCCCACAGGGATGTTGAATGCTATTGTATTATGGTCACTATTTCCAAGTGGTCCTGCTATAGTTACCTCTTGGACCAGCTCCTGCGCTCCACTCAGGATTAAATCTAGAGTTGCCTCTCCCCTTGTGGGTTCCCGTACCAGCTGCTCCATGAAGCAGTCATTTAAAGTATTGAGAAATTTTATCTCTGCATTTCGTCCTGAAGTGAAATGTTCCCAGTCAATATGGGGATAATTGAAATCCCCCACTATTATTGGGTTCTTAATTTTGATAGCCTCTCTAATTTCCCTTAGCATTTCATCATCACTATCACTGTCCTGGTCAGGTGCTCGATAATAGATCCCTAATGTTATATTTATATTAGAGCATGACATTTCTATCCATTTATGGTGAAGTTCCTATTACTGTTTAATGCAGCTCCGCTGTAGTTATGAGACAGAGAAACAAAGAGCCGGACAAATCAGTCACACAGATAGGTCTGTCTGTGGAGACCTCTGCCCTCTGTGTCCCTGCTGCCTGGGACTGGACTGCAGCGATGGGTGGTTCAACCTGTCCCCACAGGCTGTGGCCTCTATGGGTCGTAGCAGCTAGCCCTGCTGCTTGAGTCCTAGACCCACTCACATCAGATATGGCTGTTGTGGGAAGGAAGGTCTCTGTTTATCGAGTTCCCTGTCTGGTGCCCTCTGTGCCCATCCCTTGAATGGCCCCAGCTCCCGACTGTGGGGATGGGGGAGGGAAGAGAGCAATGGGAATGGGACTTTGACCTGGGCTGGATAAGGAACAGGGTCTTGCTGGCTCCATCCTAGGCCAGATCCTGATCTTGTGGATGGTGTCTGCCCTTGGTCCTAGGGATAACAGGGAAGAGCTCCCCCTAGGGGGGATAGTGGTAGATAGCGGGTGTCCCAGCAAAGAATGGGTTGTCCCAGCAAAGCTGGATGCTCAGGTCACTATCACTGCTGAGCACAGCCTGAGCTAGAGCATCTTGTGCCCAGTGTGAGCAGCGTTTCAGACCAGCTGTGCAAATCCTGAGTGTGTTTGTGTTATTACAGAATCCTAGCCACAGCTCACCAGCGTAGCTAGTGCGGAGAATTCTCTGAAAGGCCCAGGGAACAAGACAGTCACAGTTAATGGTTCTGATTGTTTAGTGTTTGGAAATGCGCCCAGCATAGCTCTCTCCGGGCACATACACAAACTTTACATACAACTTAAAATTAGTTAATCCCTGTATCCTAAACATTACTCAACCCACATAACGTATCTGTTAAAGCAGGGCTGGGGATCCTTTTTCTATCAGGGGCCACCGACCCACAGAAAAAAATAGTCGGGGGCCACACAGCCCCACAGGCAGGGGGCGGAGCGCAGAGGCTCAGGGCTTCCCCTAGGCTCTGGAGTGGTGCAAGAAATGAGGGGTTCAGAGTGTGGGATGGGGCTCCAGGTTGGGGCAGGGGGTTGAGGTGTGGGAGGACGTGAAGGCTCTGTCTGGCACTGTGGGATTGGGATGGGAGGTTTTGGGTGCAGGAGAGGGCTCCAGGCTGGGGCAAAGGGGTTTGGAGTGCAGGAGGCAGCTGAGGGCTGGGCAGGGAGTTGGGGTGTAGGCTCCAACTGGAGATCTGGGCCCTGGGGTGGGGTCACGGATGGGACAGGGGGTTGGGGTGCAGGAGAAGGTTCCGGGTGCAGGCTCCAGGATGGAGTTTGGATGTGGGAGGGGGCTCTTTGTTCATTTATTTATAAATGGACACAAATCTGACATCAGGAATTATAACATTAAAAAAACAATAGGAGAACACTTCGATCTCTCTGGTCACTCAATAACAGACCTCAAAGTGGCAATTCTACAACAAAAAAAACTTCAGAAACAGACTCCAAAGAGAAACTGCAGAACTGGAATTAATTTGCAAACTGGACACCATCAGATTAGGCCTGAATAAAGACTGAGAGTGGATGGGTCATTACAAAACCTAATTTCCCCCAACTGTTACTCACACCTTCTTGTCAACTGTTTGAAATGGACCACTCTCATTACCACCACAAAAGTGATTTTTTCTCCCTTGGAATCCTACTGTTAATTGAATTGTCTCATTAGATTGACACCCCCACTTGGTAAGGCAACTCCCATCTTTTCATGTACTGTGTATATATACCTGCTCCTGTATTTTCACTCCATGCATCTGATGAAATGGGTTCTAGTCCACGAAAGCTTATGCTCAAATACATTTGTTAGTCTCTAAGATGCCACAAAGACTCCTCTTTTTTTTTTAATCTCTGTCTCTCTCACCAAGTTCCCACCTCTTGTTACTTAACCTTTTGCTCTGTGCTACCTACAGCAGTAGTAACAGGCCAGGAGAATGAGAACAGCCAGGAGAGCCAGGATCACACTCAGAGCCACCATCCAGGGATTGACTCGTGGGAAAAACAGCTCTGCAAGAAAAAGTGCCATTGACTTAGGAGCAAACACGCGCAGAATGAAGACAGGACACTGTGACAGTTTTGACTCTGTGACTAGTTAAAAGAATCTCACAGGGGAATATGGCTGCTTTGTGCTTTATTATTAAACCAGTGAGAGCCCACTGAACATAGTTAATTACTGGGAGGGGGTATGTTGTGGGTAGGGTGCAGCTCCATTATGCTGCTCCTATCCCCCGCTGACATACATTCAGGCATTCCCTAAGTTGCTCTAAGTGATCACCAAGCTGCAGCCAGTGCAGAGTAGCCCTTAGAATCAGAGAGTTGTGACCAGCTTCCTGACACCCCCGACTTTCCTCAGCCATATGAAAGAATCTGGCCCAAAATATGTTAATGCAGGAGTTTAATAAAAACAAAAGTTGAGCCTGGAGATTCAGAGTCAGAATTCCTCCAGAGTCCCCTTCCCTGGGCTAGGAGCAATGGCTGACTAGAGGGTCCTTGCTAAGTGATTAGTGCGGTGTATTGAAAACTGTAAAAATTACAAGCTGACGCTTGAAATCCTGAGGGGATTCCTGGTCCTACTTGCAGGCTAGGGGGCTCTGTAGGGAGCGTACATCTGGGTCCTCTGCAGTCAGTCTGCAAAGAGCCAGCCTAGAGCAGGGTGGGTTCAGTTCTGCCTTAGGGAGCAGCCTGCTTTGTCTCTCTCTGTATTTGGCTGTGGCATGTTAGAGTTCTGGGTCCTTAGAAATAAAGCAGTGTGACATTGTAGCCTTTCAGGAACAGTTTTTATGTTTTGTTTCTAACTCTCCGTGTGTGCTGTGTATATAACAATCAGGTAATACTGGACATATCATAGACTAACCAGCAGTCTAGCACTATGAGACCTCAGACAAATAGTGCTTTACAAATACAACGTTCTTACTATTATAGTTACAAATACAACGTTCTTACTATTATAGTGATGAAATATTCATTCTGCATATTCTGGCCCTGAACTTTTATTGCTGGTATTTTCAGATGTAATCTAAGTAGGAACGCTCAGGCCATATTCAGGGCTCTCTTGTGCTAGTCAGGAAAAGTGACTTTATTACCCAGATTTTCATAAATATTTAGCACCCAAAACTCTCACTGAGAACAAAGGAGAATTCCCTCCCCCACCCCCACAGAGAATTGTGATGTTCACAGTGTGTGCGCACACACACACACACAGATATAAGCATAAATAGTCCTGCTGGAAGGCTGCAGTGCATCATGACTTTATCTCTTAAAATCCAGAATCTGAATACACAAGAACCCCAGAACAGAGAGGCAGGTGTCTCCCGAAGGCAGCAGGCACAACTCACCCACCTTGTTCTACGGTGGCTCATCTATAGGCACAGTTAGTGCGCGACAGGCTGGGGTGTAAATCCACTGTGCACTGGCCTGCTGCGCACTAACTGGCTGTGTGCACCCTGCTGCACTGCACTAAAAGTTCCCTGACGCACTTTGATCTGTTCCCATTTTAAAGTGGAGTAGATCAAAGCACAGCATGGAATTTTTAGTGCATGTTGCAGGGTCCAGCCCAAGCTCAGACATCTATTCCACAATTTAACAGGCCCTTAGCCTGAGGCCCTTAGCCTGAGCCAGCTGGCCTGGGTCACCAGAGGGTTTTGAATTGCAGTGTAGACATACCCAAGGAGAATTGAGGTTATTCAGAACTTTACAAGACGTGCTCAGCACACTGAAGGTTCAGGCCAATAAACAGGAGACACAATGATAAATACTCTCTGCCCATGTCTGCAGCGTCTCAGTCTATCCATGTGCGGCTGGGACGGGCACTGACCTGCTATGGAAATCTCTGACTCTCTCTCCTGGTTGAGTCGGGGGTTCCTGACACAGCAGGACACTTTCTGGTTGGACTCTTCTGTTATAACAATGGCAATCTCTGCTTGAAACAGGCCATTGGCCTCTGGGGATATTTTTTCAGAGGCTGATGGTAAGACCTGCCCCTGAGGATCTCTCCACTGAGCCTCGGGCTGTGGGTACCATCCGGCTGATCGACACACCACCCGGATCCCTCCATCCTGATGTCCCTCCACAGAGATGGCAGGAGCAGAGCCCAAACCTACAGAAGAAATAAATGAACTTGTGATAATCCTACAGTGCCCAGTAATGAGTCAAATGTTTTATTACTCTGTTATCAAAAGCCATTTCCTATTAAACTGAGAACTGAATGTGAGTCCACAAGTGCAGCTGGTCAGTTAATCTGGTCAGATTCCAATTTGATAGAATTAATCTTAATGTCAGGGCTGTTCTATGCACAAACTTGCTCCAGTTTTGTTAAAGTGTTTTTTTTTTAAACCAGTGTGAGCCCCTGTGTGGACACTCTTAAATCAAGAAGGAATCAACTCAAGCTACATTAATATAAGCCATTTCCAAATCATTTAAGAGTCTCCATATCAGGGCCGGCTCTAGGTTTTTTGCCACCCCAAGCAAAAAAATTTTTGGCTGCCACCCCCGCCCCCAGACATCAGCCCACCAGTGCCCCCCACTCACACCCCCTGTTGCCCCAGCACTGGGCTCCCCCCCAAATGTGGGATCCGCTACCAGCACACTGCAACTGAGCCCTGGCCCAGCTGAGACTCTGTCCCCATGCGGGTGGAGCTGCTGGGCGGCGCGGAGCGGGAGTACTTCCAGGTGGCGGCGCGGCTACGGGGTGGCGCAAAGAACACGGCCCCCTCCCTGGGCTTCGCAGCACTGCTGGTGGCCAAGGTGGATCCGTTCGCGCTCACCGCCCTCACCCCCGACATGCTGGCGGCCGAGGACCTGGAGAGCCCCCTGGACCTGCTGCTCTTCAGCCTCATGGTGCCCTGGCCCAGCCCTGGCGGGAGGGAAGGCGAGGATCTCCGGCTGTGGGGCTACCTGCTCAGCACCGACGAACCCAGCCGGCTGCTCACCTCCTCACACACTCCAGGAGCCCCTCGCCACCATCGCAGCCCGGGCTCGGCTCCAGGAGACCCCGTTTCCCTCCCTCCCCGGCTCCTCACACACACTGGGTAGGGCTGCCCAGAGGGGCAAAGCAATTTTGGGGGCCCCTTCCATTAAAAAAAGTTGCAATACTATAGTAACATGTATTTGGAAATGTAAAAAATAACTAGTGAAAATTAATTTGTAATAATTTGAAAATACACCAAATACATTATTTAAAAACATTAAATGCTTTACTGGTTTGTATACATTTGCAATTACATAATGGGCTGTTGCTGGGTGATGGTGATGGTTGGTGCCAATGGGCTGTCACAGCCTGGAGGTGGTGCTGCTGTTGCCCAGGGCTGGGTGGGGAGCTGGGCTCTGGGGGGTGCCCGGGTCACAGGGGCTGGGCTCAGGACTGTGAGGAGATGGGGTCAGAGGTTGTCTGGCTCAGAGGGGCTCGCCTCAGAGATGGGGGTCTGGGGTGGGGGGGATGGGGTTGGAGGGTGCCCAGCTCAAAGGGGCTGGGCTTGGAGATGAGGGTCAGGGCTGTGGGGGATGGGGTCGGGGGGTGTCCGGATCAGAGGGACTGGGCTCAGAGCTGGGGGTCAGGGCTGTGGGGGGAATGGGGTCCGGGGGGTGTCCAGCTCAGAGGAGCTGGGCTCAGAGCTGGGGGTCAGGGCTGTGCGGCGAATGGGGGCGGGGGGGTGGCAGCATCAGAGGGGTTGGGCTTGGAGCTGGGGGTCAGGGCTGTGGGGGGAATAGGGTCAGGGGGGTGTCCGGATCAGAGGGGCTGGGCTTGGAGCTGGGGGTCAGGGCTGTGAGGGGGATGGGGCTGGGGGGGTGCCCACCTCAGAGGGGCTGGGCTTGGAGCTGGGGTCAGGCCTGGGCCTGGGGGGTAATGGGGTTGGGAGGTGCCTGACAACCACCTCCCTGAGACCCCCCCAATCCAACCCCCCCTTCCCTGGACCCTGACTGCCCCACCCACAGAACCTGTGCCCGCTCCGTGCCCCCTGAGTGTCCCCGGGACTCCCTGCCCCTTAGCCAACCCCGCGGCCCCAGCTGCTTACCCCCGGCTCACTGCGCGCCTCGAGAAGAAGCCCTGCACAGCGCTGCAGCCGCGTGGCTCCGGCGGGGACTGAGCTCTTCCCCGCTCAGAGCCGCGTGGTAAGGGGGGTGAGGGGGGTGTCCGGATCAGAGGGGCTGGGCTCGGAGCTGGGGGTCAGGGCTGTGGGGGGACTGGGGTCAGGGGGGTGTCCGGATCAGAGGGGCTGGGCTCGGAGCTGGGGGTCAGGACTGGGCCTGGGGGGTAATGGGGTTGGGGGGTGCCTGACAACCACCTCCCTGAGACCCCCCCCATCCAACCCCCCCTTCCCTGGCCCCTGACCACCCCCCCCCCAGAACCCGTGCCCCCTCCCTGCCCCCTGAGTGTCCCCGGGACTCCCTGCCCCTTAGCCAACCCCCTGGCCCCGGCTGCTCACCCCCGGCTCACCGCGCCCCTCGAGAAGCGGCCCTGCACTGCGCTGCAGCCGCCTGGCTCCAGAGGGGGCTGAGCTCTTCCCCACTCTGAGCCGCGTGGTAAGGGGAGGAGCCGCTCGGCCCGGAGCTCGCAGCCCCGCCCCCTGACCACGCGGCTCTGAGCGGGGAAGAGCTCAGCCCCCCCGGAGCCAGGCAGCTGCAGTGCTGTTTAGGACCCGGGCGCGAACAAGCGGAGGAGGAGCAGCCCATCTTCTGCAGCCAGGCGGGGCCGCGCTACCGGTAAGGGGCCATCCCTCTCCCCCAAGCGGAGCCGGTAGCGTGGCCCTGCCCCGGCTGCAGGGGATGGGCTGCTCCTCGGCTCGCAGCGGCGGGATGAGCTGGGGCCCCAGCCCTATGCCGCCCCCTACATTTTGCTGCCCTAGGCACCAGCTTGAAAACTGGACTTCACTGAGAGCCAGGAAACACACCCACACTCACACCCACAAAATACAGACATTAGATAACAAAGAAATGCAGGGTTAAGGTATTGCCTTCTGCCCCAGATCACACTTTTACTGATGAGCTAAACTGAAATAAAATGATCTTAATCTGAATGATCTTAATCCGGCTGGGGGGAGCAGAGAGCAGGCGGCCGGCAGGAGTAGTGGGCAGGTGGGAGCAGGGAGCAGTTGGCCAACAGGAGCAGTGGGCAGGTGGTCCGCAGAGGTGGCCAATGGGAGCAGTAAGCAGGCGGCCGGTGGGACCAGCAGGCAGGCGGCTGTTGGGGACAGCTGGTAGGAGCAGCAGCCAGGTGGCCCGCGGATGCATTTCCCCCACCACCACTCTGCTCATGGCAAGAGCAGCATGCACACAGATGTACTTATGAACTCTGGGTCTGTGCTGACCAGGCACAACAACTGTGAGTGGTGGTTAAATGAGGGGCGCACTGCAAGAACTTGGTTGTTGGATTCAAGAACCTGAAGCAAAGGACACTGCCCAGCACACTCTGCGGAGAGTGTCTTGCTGATGCTTTTGAGTTAATGAATATCGCTTGTGCTGTTTTCTCAGATTAATGCTAGGTTACTTTTATTAAAGAAACTATTTCTATCTCAGACTTTGTGCTTGCGAGAGGGGAAGAATTGCCTCTTAGAAGCACCCAGAGGGTAGAGTGAAAATTTCCCACATTACTGGGTGGGGGCTCAAGCCGGTTTTGTTTATATTGTCGAAAAGGAGCCCTCTAGATACTGAACCCAGCCCTTCTTGCTGCCCACTCCAGCTGGCAGAAGGGCTACATTATAATGATGCTTTTTGATTGCCAGCGTAACTTTTGTCAACAATACTTGGCAGTGTAGACAAGGCCTGTTTCGAGGTGGGTGGGTTTTTTGTTTTGATTTTGTTTTTCCTTTTTGCGATAATTCAGAAGGTGCTGAAACTATATTTGAAAAGAAAATAAATTACACCTGCAAACACTCGCTTGGAGGGGTGATGGGGATGGAGGAGGAGATGGGAACAGGGGTTGGGTCTGCAGCAAGGCATGTGGGTATTATGGGGAGGGGGATAAATGGGAATGGGTGGAAGGGGAGGAAAAAAGGGTTGGAGCCTCCTCAGGTAAGGGAAAGGAGTGGGGTGGGAGGGATTTGATATGGTGAGGGGTGACAGTAAAAGTTGTGGGTTTAGGGGCAGGGAGTCCTGTCAGCACCAAATTCTCCCTTTTCCTGATCTCGGGGAGCCCTACCCTTTTGCAGGGCTCTGAATTCCTTTTCTTCCCACTGTATGTCCTGAGATCTGGGAGACCCTGTCACTCTTGGGGTGTCTAACCCCCTCATGTAATCTGTGATCACGGGGGAGTGGGGTGGGGGCTGAATGTGGTGAAAATGTAAAACCTGAAAAACAGGAAATGAATAGTTAAAATACACATCACTCCTGTGTGGGGTTGCCAGAGTGTGTGGGGGAGGGGGAGTTGGATTGGGTGGGCCTGCAACATGGCTGGGGTCCTGGGGAAGTCTGGCTGGACCAGGGGCAGGGGGCCCAGCTAGGTCTGGTAGTTGGGGTGAGGAGCCCAGCTCAGTGTGCAGCTCAGGCTACATAACCGAGGGAGTGTGTGGCCAATCAGTAAGCTGCTGCCTGTGATGTGGGCACCCAGAAACGCAGGGCAGAGGGGAGCTACATGTTGTGGAGGATGGTGGAGAAGGAGACAGACACACCAGTCTCCTCTCACATGCTTAAAGTAGCCGCTGGGTAATAAAACTGTCCAGGTGTTGGGGCAGGGACCTGGGATGAGATTTCTCTCACCAGCCCTGTTACCAGCTACACACTGCGAACATTGCAAAGCACGACCATTATCCCCAGTGCACTGTCACAGAATATACAGGGGGAGGGGCAGTGAGCAACCACGGAGCAACTAAGTGGCCTAACAGAGAGTTCCCAGGACTGGGATTATTCCTCACTCTGCCACTGAGCTGCTGGATGCCTCAGTTTCCCATCTGTAAAATGGGGATAATGATGTAAAGTTCTTTCAGGTCTACTAATAGAAAAGCACTAACTATACTTTTGGTTATTACTTAGGCACAGACATGTAGCAACTGCAAACCTAGGTGAGAACTACAACCACGTAAATGGCCACTAGCTCCTACAACAAACATTTCTCTTTCTGTTAAAAAAAACAAACAAACAACACAACTAGAAAATTCACTGACAAAACTTTGGCGAGCACAGAGTTCAGGCTGCCTGGTGATATTATCTCCTGCCCTTCCATATCACAGTGACAGCTCTGAGACCCTGTTCCCACTACTCTCTCCACTGGTCAGTACAGCTACACTGAACACAGGGAATGCAGCTGCACTGCAGGCAGATACATGCTGCAATTCAAATCAGTGGAGCACAGCACAAACAGTGGCACCTTCCTGTAATCCTTCCTCATGTCCATTCACTGACAAAAAAACTTAGGGTAGGTCTATACGATTGCGGTAAGTCGACTTTAGGTATGCAACTCCAGCTACATGAATAATATTTATTATTATTCAGTCTCCCACTGACTTACCTTTTCTCTTCTCATAGGGGGTAGAGTACATGAGTTGACTGGAGAGTGATCTGTGGTCGATTTGGCGTGTTTTCACTAGACCCGCTAAATCGACTGCCGATGCATCAATCTCCACTCTGTTGATCCTGGCTGTAGTATAGATGTAGCCTTAGTTACCTCCAGGCAACCTTTACTCTGTACTATCTCATGCACTTCCAGAACGCTGAGTTGAGCAATACTCAGACCTCTAAAATGAGGAAATCCATTGGGAAGGTAAACACCCAAACAACCTTAACTCTGCGCCTTTGGAGCTCATAATAACCACTGGGAATTGGTTGCATGCACTAAAGCTGCATCCACTATGTTCGGTGTAGCTGTAATGACCAGTGGAGGGATTATTTAGAGCTTATTGGCAGAGCTGTCACAGTGACATCAGGAGAAGTGCAGGTGTATCTTGAGGGATCAATCATGCCTCATTTCAGAACTGAGCAGTGAGGGCTCTGTCAGTAGCAGGGCTCAGACTCCTTGCTGTGGGGATTGTCAGCAGCCTGGTGTCAGATATGCCAGTGATCACCAGCGCTTGGTGAGGGGTAAGTGAAGGCAATGTCCCAGAAGAAATCCACACCCACAGGGCAAGGGTGACAAGGCGATAACATTTTGCAAGTTGGGGGTGGTTTGTGTGGAGTAGGCTCAGTGTTTGAATGTAGACCCAGGTGTTCACTACACCTGGCCTAAACCTCATGTCATCGTTACAGAACTAGCTGCATCTCTGTCCCCTTGCTGGTCTCTCTGACAGCAACTTCAGGGGTCAGGCCTCCTGCCTCTACCAGTCCTGGGGGCGGGGAATTCCTCAGTTCTCCCACTCTTAGACCAGGCTCTGGACTACAGGGCCCTGTGTATCAACCACTGTAATCCTGAAGGGGCCAGACATGAGCGGAGATCAGTCCCAGTTGATGGCATCAGTTTGGGGAGGATCAGCCATTGTTTCCCCTTGTGTGCACAAAATAATTGTAATAACCACAACATGTTAATGTCACTTGACTGTTTAAGGGAGTTAGTGTGTCTCATTAACCCCTTGCTCCAATGCCCTCAAATTTGGGCCACTAGCCCCACCCCAGAGACCAATGAATTACAGCAATTTTCAAGACAATCTGAGTATGGGTTTTGGAGAACTTACAAAAAACGGATATTAAACAGCAAACTAGAATCAACCTTATCCAGAGCAGTGCTGCTGACCCACAATAATGAAAAAAATTGTGTAATCTCACAATGAACCCTCTGACTCCACTTATTACCCTGTTGAAGACGTTAAACGTCAGAACAAGTTACTGACCTGCCACCTGCAGTTCTAATAAAGCTTCTTCATAAGACATGTTGGATTTAAAAAAACACGTATACTGTCCATCATCGGAGGGCCGGATATCATGTATTCTCAGGGAAACTCTCCCATTGGTGATGTCGTCTTTCAAGAGCTCAGTTCTTCCTCGATATTCCGGCATCTGCTGTCCATACTGATCCTGCCCATAATGGTACAGGTGCACGATTGCAGAGAACTGGGATCGGAACCATCTCACCTCCATCTTCTCAGCGCTTATCCTGGGGGAGAGGTGGCAGGACAGGACGGCCTCCCCATCTAGGGAGGCAGCGATTGGATGGTTAGGTCCAGTCACTGTGAATTGTGCTGTGAAATGTACAATGAAAAAAGGAAATTAAATTGGCGAGGGGCTGAGGTTTGGCATTAATTCAGCAGTAAGACACACAGTAAGAGAGCACCCTGCGTTAGAAGTGAAAGACCATTTAAAGACAAAAGCTTGACGGAGCATAAACCAATAAAAGGTCTGAACATGTTACACTTATCCCAAAAAATTCTCATCTGGCACATGGGACTCTCTGGTAGGTTCCAAAGTCTTTCCAATCTTTCTCTAAGGGTTGTCCTCTTGGTTAACAGGTCCTGTCACTTTGCAGCCCAAGATCTCGGGCCTCTGGTCCTTCAAATCCAGCTTTTATACCAAACATCTTTGTTCTCTTGGGGTTCTGGGACTTGGTCTAACCCAGTTTATGCAACTCTCCCGAGGAGTGGTACTTCTCTGGAGCTGTTACCTGTCCCTCAAGTAATTACCCCTCATCGTTTCCAAATTCTGAAGGAGATGGGGTAACCCTCCCCCATGGCATAGATTACAATCCCGAACCCACAAAGATACATATAACGTGTATAGATACCATTGATAAAGGGGTACACAAATAAACAGAACATGCATAAAGTGAATTTGATAGTCCCCAAAATGCAGCATGTGGCTGCAATATCTGTCACACAGAGTTCACATGTGAGTGTCATACACTGTCCCTATTATCTCTGAATAAAGCTCTAACTTCTCATAGGCACTCTGGGGCCTGGGTCTCTGATACAACAAGGCCTTTTCATGCTGCTCCAACCCAGGGGCCTCCTCATCTGCAGAAGGCGTGGTGTAAAGGCTGTCAAGGTGTAAAGATATGAAAACAGACCATCGCTATGCAGGCAATGGCTTTAAAGGTAAAGTCAGGGGTCAGATAATGGAGAGAGGGAGGAGGCAGTTAGAAAAGTGCAGGAAACAAAGAACTGGTCACAATGGAACTGCACAGGATGTGGGGGGCTCGGTGCAGAGACTCAACATCAGGAGAGACCGAGAGAGCTGGTTAAATTAACAGGATGGAAACCACAGCGGGGGGAACCAAAATGCCCAGGTAGCTGTGGAGCCAGTCCTGGGGTGGGTGGGACAATGCAAGGGATTCACTGAGGGCACAGACGGAAGAAGCCAGCAAATATCCTCACATTCTCACTGTGAGATGAGGTCTAGCTCTGAGCCCTAGTCAGATGTGCCTAGTGCAGCATGAATGACTTGTGGGTTGTTATGTCTAAACTGGAGAGTCTAGGATTCAGGACTCCTTTGTGGCTGAAGAGTCTGATATGTGACGTATATGATTGGTCAGTGCAGTGTATAGGAATTGGGTAGTGTCCTTTTAAATAGTTTGCGAGCCCTGTAGTGGTGCTCATTGTGTTCTGTGTTTTAGAAGCAGCAAGAAATCAGCCAGAGCAGTAGGATGGATGTATTGTCTAGGCCTGACATGATGGTGTATCGATAGTAACTATGGTCAGTGGGGACCCAGGTGTAGCCTGTGAGTTCTCCATGCTGCTGGTTGTTGGCAGGTTGAGCAGACGTGGTTTACAAGACAAGGCAGTGATGTGAGGTGAATGGTGATGACCAGCAATAGCAACAGCAGCAAACCCAGCAAGGAGGCCGGAGCTCCTACCTGACACCAGCCTGTGAACCTGTAGAGCGAGGCAGAGAGCGACGTAGCCGGGCAGAGCGGAGCTCACTATGCAGCCGGGGGAGAACGAGGGAACCTTCCCCGTCATCGTAGCTTGTTCTTGGGAACAGGAGAAATAACAAACCAGACAGCGAGTGAGTGGGATGCAGTGATAGTGCCAGGTTGTCTGACTTTCATAGCCCTGGTCCATTGGTCAGTTATGTTTACATTGGCCCACCTCCCAATATAGATTAGATCATCTAGTCTGATCTGTGCTACAGGCCAAACACTCTCACCCATTTACCCCTGTACTGAGCCCAAACTTGTATTTGATTGAAGCATCTTCCAGAAAGTCACCAAGTCTTTATCTGAAGACAGCAAGAGATGGGCAATTCACCACTTCCCTGGGTAGCTTGTTCCAGTGATTAATCACCCTCATGGTTACAATTCTGTGCCTTATTTCTAATTAGAATTTGTCCAGTTTTAACTTCCAGCCATTGGTTCTTTTTATGCCTTTCTCCACCGTATTAAAGAGCCCTTTAGTACCCTGTGTTTTCTCCATGAAGATGTGACAGGTGGGGAATTTTACTGAAATATTTTTATGAACTATCGGTAGGACTCTGTACCCATCCCCTTGGCATCACTGCTGCTTTGGGGGAAAGAATTGCTTCTCTCGCTGGGACATGGCCGAACAGGCTAGATGTAGAGCCACCCAGACTGTCTGGGCTGGAATGAACCCATATCAATGGAGGATCTTGGAAAGACAGTGGGAAGCCTCAACGATTAAGCATCAACTCCTACACCAAGTTTCTTCCCCTCACCTCTCTGCAGGGAAGAGGAGCCATAGCCCAGAGCTGGAGCCAGGGCCGGCTCTAGGCACCAGCGCTCCAAGCATATGCTTGGGGCAGCACTTTCCAAGGGGCGGCACTCCAGCCCCCTCCCCCCCCCCCCCCTTTTTTTTTTTTTTTTTGCTTGGGGCACAAAAAGCCAGGAGCCAGCCCTGAACCAAGATGTTCAGCTGAACCTTTCAGGCTGAGCTGGAACTGACACTGCAGTTCTGGATTCAGTCACTAGATGGCGCTCATGGCAGTCTGAGTTGCCCAGGCTGGACTGCAGTTCAGGCTGCCCTGAGCAGCATCCCCTGGAGCTGAGCCCGGCTGCGGCAGCGGGAGGGGCTCAGCTCCGGGGGATGATGCTCTCGCTCCCCAGCGGCAGGGCAGCCTGAACTGCAGCCCAGCCTGTGGGAAAGGAGCAGGGGAGGGAGGGAAGCAGGGCCCAGGATGCAGGGTGGGGGGAGGGTCCTGCTGCTGCTGCTGCTCTGCTCTGAGTCTCCCCAGGGCGGTGCGGCGTTTCCCTGCCCGAGTGGGCTGTGCAGGGCGCCGCCGGGCTGGGCAGGGGGTGCGGATCCCGGCTCACGCTGACAGGGCGAGTGGCCGGGCAGCTCGAGCTGCCAGGGGTCTGCCCCCTCCTGCCCCCGGACCCAGCCCGCCGTGCACCTCCCCCGCCTCAGCCCTGTGCTGCCTGCCCTGGGTGGGGAGACGCAGAGCCCAGCTCCAAGCAGGGCAGCCGGGGATACTGCCCCACCAGGGGACTCCCCTGGCTTGGGCACCTGAGGTCAGCGTCCGTCCTCTTAGCTCTGCCTGCACGGGGCCAGGGAAAGCAGCTGTCAGTGCCTGCCCCTCTCAGCCCTTGCACCCCCCATCCCACTCCCAGCCCCTCCACTTGTACCTCCCCCATCGCGCCTTCGCTGCACCCCTTCCTCTTGTACTCTCTCTTTCCCTGCACCTCTCCCCTTGTACCTTCCCCCCAGCCCTCTCCTCCTGCACCTCCCCCTGCACCTCTTCTCCTGCAACCCTCCCGATACCCCCTCTCCTCCTCTACCCTCCTCTGCGAGTACATCACACGCCGCTTCTCTGCCAGTGTAGAGCCCCCAGCACCCCCACACCTGCTCCTCTGCCTGAACCCTCTTTACTAGATCCCCATCTGTCATAAACAGACAGTTATGGGTTAATGCCTCTTTTACCTGCAAAGGGTTAAGAAGTTCACCTAGCCTAGCTCACACCTGACCAGAGGAACCAATGGGGGAACAAGATGTTTCAAAAGGAAGGAGGGTTTTTTCCTTTGTTTAGTTTTCAGTTTCAGCGGGAGTGAAAAAGATCAAGGAACCAGCCTCTTATCAGAGTAGTAAGTTTTAGAAAGGGATAAATAGGTTTATGTTTATTTCTTTGTAACCTGTCTTGTGCAATTAGAGGTAGAATCAAATTGGGTATTTGGGTATTTTCATTGGTGTACTAAGTTTTTGCCAAGGGGAACATCCTCTGTTTTGAATCTGTTGCCTGTGAGAGTAGCTGGTATGCTAATCTCTCCCAGGGGGTTTTCTTTTACCTTTCTTTTCTTTAATTAAAAGCTTTTTTCTTAAAACCTGATTGATTTTTTCCCTGTTTTTAGATCCAAGTGGGTTGGATCTGGATCCACCAGGAGTTGGTGGGAAAAAGGAAGGAGGATGGTTAATTTCTCCTTGTTTTAAGATCCAAGGGGTTTGGATCTGTGTTCACCAGGAAATTGGTGAAGTTTCTCAAGGCTACCCAAGGAAGGGAGTGCTTGTGAATGGTGGCAGCCAGACCAGATCTAAGCTGGTAATTGAGCTTAGAGCTGCTCATGCAGGTCCCCCACATCTGTACCCTAAAGTTCAGAGTGGGGAAGGAACCTTGACACCATTCCTTTCCGGGTACAAGGTTTGAGGGTTAGTCCCTATGCCTTCCATGTGCATGTGGAGCACTAAAGATGGGGTTGCAGGGGACGAGGGGATGAGATTTATAGTAAAGTGAAATAAAAATAGGAGAAACGGTTTGATCCCCACTGCAAGTGTAAACGGGGATTGCCGTGGTGAATGAGGAGGTCACGTTTTGGGTGGGGGGGGCAGGGCTGGGGCAGCAGGGTGTGCAGGTGTGGGGGGGGGGAGAAAGAACCAAGGGCTGGGGTAGCAGGGGGGGAGAGGTAGGGGGCAGCCAAAATCTTTTTTGCTTGGGGCAGCAAAAAACCTAGAGCCGGCCCTGGCTGGAGCACAAAGGGAGAAGGTGTCAGGTGTCTGTGTTAAAGGGCTGGGCTGACAGAGACACAGGAACTCACTTGGGACTGAGACACAAAAAGGGACAGGGAGAGAGTGAGCCAAGCTGGGCCCTCCAGCAGCACGGCTCGGCAGAGCCCCCGCTCAGGCCAGGCTGAACCCTCTCTTAAACTTTGCTTCCCTGTACTGACCTAAGGACTTTCAGACTCTATAGACCAGGGGACTAACACATCGTTAGTTGGTGTGGAAAAGGTGCCTGGTGTCTCTGCAGATACTCACTGAGAACACTGAGCCCTGAAGGGGTAGAACAAGTCTCCTGCAGGTCAGGAGTCTGGCTTGCTGGACTTGCTGCAGGGAGCCATGGAGAAAGCCAGGGATCGCTGGTGCTCAAAGGCCCAGTTTCTGAGTCACTGAAGCCATGGCCTTGCCTCTGTGGAATTGTGTGGGTTGTGGGGTCCAGCACAATCAAGGGGTCACTCCTGAGGGGCTGGCTGAAGGCCAAGGCACAGACCAGACCTTGTGAATCCATGACAGAAACTCACCTCTCACTCTTCTCTTTGCTAAACTGAACAGATCGATCTCCTTCCGTCTCCTTCTGTGAGGTGTTTGCTCCAGCCCCCAAATCATCTTTGTGACCCTTTTCTGCAGTGTCGGTGATATTTTGGGTGCAATCCAGTCCTGCCCTCCTGAGTGTTGCTGCTCAGAGCCCCCGGAAACCTGCCCACGTCACACAGGCACCTGCCTGGGAGCAGTTCAGAGCTGAGCTCTCTTGGAAATGTGGCCCTAGGCCCCTATGGCCGCTGGCACCTGTAAGAGGCTGCATGGCTGTGGGGGGCTTCCGACGAGGGCTGACTTCACTCTGGGCTCACACCACATAGCACTGATGGAAGCTCTGGCTGGGTCTGGGCTGTAGCAGGGTGAAGTGGCTGTAACCTGCCTCAGGCCAGGACAGCAGCAGGTGCCAGCACAGCCCAAAGAGCAGCCGCACTGGGGAGAAAGTAGGTGAGCGCTGGGCTGACAGATGCATTTGGTGGCGGCTGCTGAGACCCTGCCAGTGAGAGGTAAAGCTCCCCCTCCCTGCCAGAAACCCCCCTGAGGGAAACAGCTGCTTCATCCCGTCCTCCCTTGGGGTGAGTCTCCTCCCCCCGGGAATGCAAAGGGCCTTGAGGGCACAGGCAGGTGCAATTCACACTCGGAGGGGAAGATTTTCACAAACGCAGGAGAGTTAGGATCAATGGGGCTTGTGCTCCTGAATCCCTTAGGAGCTTTAGAAATTCTCCCCCTCTCTGCATCAGCTGCACCCAATCTGGCTCCAGGTGTTTCCCTTCCATCTTTCACCCTCTCACTCTGGAAGCTCACAGTGGTGAGCTGATGATGAAAACACCTGCACACTCCCAACAGCGCCCCACAGGAAAATTACAACTGACAATCGGTTCCTACAACTGTCAGTAAATAGAGGAGAACAGCAAACAAACATGAACCTGGCAGTGGAGAAGTGACTGAGCAGGTCTCTGAATCTGTGTGAGCATCTCTACAGCCACAGCTGAGTTTCCCATGGGAAAGTGACACTTTATCCCCCAAATCCCAGGAGCGAGGCCCTTTGATAGCTGCAGCTCCTCTGACTAATCAGCGCCAGGATCCAGGAAATACCAAGGATGCAGTTCAGCTGGGGTTGCAGTGAGTGAACCCCCTACCTGCGGAGTCCTTTGGAGTTGTTTCTGAGCCATTCCAATCTCCCAGCTTCACTAGCCCCCAGAGCCACTCTCTCTAGGCAGAGCTCCTGCTCCCAGTGACTGCACCACTTTCCCAGGCTGTAACATCCATCCTGCTGGAGGCCTCAGGGAGCAACAGGGATTAACTCCAGCCTGCCCCTGAGCTTTTCATTAAGTTAATACATTTTATATTTCATGGAAGCACTGTCCTCTCTTGGCACATCCACCAGCTTCAAAACGGAAAGAGGTTGGACTGTGACTGTCACTGGCTCCTCCTCAGAATGGTTCTGGCACAAAGATCAAACTCATCTGACACACCCACAACATTAGTGTGAGGGCAGCTTTGTGCCAGCAGCCTCAGCTCTCAACTTCGACTGGTGACACAGTCAGTTCTGCAGGCTGTTTTCTTGTGCTCCAGGAGTCACTGTAATTACCTCAGCCCTGTGTAAAGAATGGGACCAAAGTCTGCTTCAGCAGCCGCTAGACTCAGTGGCCAGGTTAATTTACTCTAGTGCCCTGGAATATTCCTCATTCCCAGCCCCACCCTACAAATACATGCAGGACTCGTGGCTGAAAATACTCATCGATGCAAAATTAACCCATGACTATTTGGGGGACAGGGTTTGTTGCTATACTCTCCAGGTGGCCCAGCCCCACCCTTTGGGCCTCAGCTCCTGCAATGTTGTTCAGACAGCCTGGCTCAGACACTCCTCTCCTGGGCCCCAGCTGCTCTGCTCTTCTCCAAGACGCAGGTGCCAGCAAGGCAGGGAAACAAAAAAGCAAGTTGGTGCCTGGCTGCGTGCAACAAACCTGCTGAATTCTCTGGGATCTTGGAAAAATGCTAAATTCCATCACCGGGGAATGTTGTAATGTTCGGGGTAAAAATGTCCCTGGATGGTGAGCTGGGCTGTGAGAAGTGAGGAAACATTAATAAAATATCACTATAGCCAGTAACAATAAATGCTGATAGGAAGAGCTGCAAACAAAGCTGGAGCTACCCCATTGGGTGCCCTAAGCAGGAATAGTGTGTGTGTGGGGGGGGGGGAGGTGGCCCTGCCCCACCCCAGAGAATTCTAACTGCATTATTTCCACAAATCATGGCCCCCTGAGCTGCTCGGGGCCCTAAGCTACTGCTTAGTCTGCTTATGCCTAGTGCCAGCTCTGGTGGGAGACAGGCCGACTGAATCAATCCCAACAAACAGGCTCCTGGTTTAATTCCAGGACTGTGTTAAGATCATGCCTGGTAAACATGAGAAGTGTGGGATGGGAAATCAATGGACCACAATGGGTGTGTCTGAAATTAGGCCAAGCTGGTGAACATAATACTGAGAGGATGGGCTATTCCACTCACCGCTCTCCCTTGGCGACCTCTAAAAGAGAATCTGGGGGGGGGGGAATTAACTGCTGGCTGCCTGGGAGCCGGGTGAGCCAGAAAGAGCGAGCTTCACCGTCATGGCTGCCACCCCCACCATCTCTTGGGACTTCAGAATCCACCATTACATGGTTGGGCCTTCATAGTCCTGATCCAGAGGGATGCGCTGACCAGACTGAGCCAGGGAGGGACCCAGGTGGCATCACCACCTCCACCAACTCTGGCTAAATCCCAGACACCACCTGGGATAAGAGACTTTGTCACATACACACACCCCGTGTGTCCATTTCCTTCCCTTCCTACCTTTCTCTGTCCTATCCCCCTCTTTTTGCCTTCTGTATATTTTGCAACTCAGCTTTAAGCCTGTGGCCAGAAAGAGGCAGCTACAAGCAATGCCCTAAGCAGCCCACTGCTGGTAAAAGTTTGCTCTGTCCTGACAGTGGCTGATCAGATCTTGTGCTGTGATTCTCCAGCAGCGAGGCTACAAGTCAAAGTCAGGGCTTGGCTACACTGGAGAGTTGCAGTGCTGGTGGTGGGTTTACTGCGCTGCAACTTACACACCGTCCACACTTGCAAGACACATACAGGGCTGCATCTCCCTGGCTGCAGCACTGGCTGTACTCCTGCTCTCCCTCGGGTATAACTATTGCAGCGCTGGTGATGCAGTGCTGCTCCGCCAGTGTGGCCCGCGAGGGAAACCGCCGCTCCGGCACTGCCCCCATGACCTGCCATTTTTACAAGGAGGTGGACGCAGTACTTGGGGGTGACCCCACTGCTAATCCGACAACCACAATGGACACTTCAGAGCGCGGGGGGGAACCGAGAATGAGGGTACTGGGGTGGGGGGAGATACACCAGAGTCCCAGGAGGCATGCAACCAGGAGCTCTTCTCAAGCCAGGAGGAAGGTAGCCAGTCGCAGCAGCCGGTACTTGATGAAGGAGAAGCAGAGGAGCGGGTTACCCGTAAGCGGCTTTTATTTTCAGGATGGAAATGTTTCGGGAGAGGAGCGGGGGGTTATGGCTGCATGCATGCATGCCTAGATGTGGAATAGCCCATTGATGTGGTCTATCACGTCGCGGTAATCAGCCTCGGTAATCTCCTCAAAAGTTTCAGCCAGAGCGTGGGCAATGTGCTTGCGCAAGTTTATAGGGAGAGCCACTGTGGTCCTTGTCCCAGTCAGGCTAACACGTCCACGCCACTGTGCCGCGAGGGGTGGGGGGATCATTGCTGCACACAGGCAAGATGCATAGGGGCCAGGGCGTAATCCGCATTGCTGTAGAAGACCCTCCCGCTCTTCCCAGGTGACCCACAGCAGAGAGATATCTTCCAGGATTAACTCCTGTGGAAAATGTTGGGAGAGTGTTCAGTGCAGATGCCCCCTGTAGCTGTTTGCTGTCCCCAATGCACAGAAACCCCTGCACAGCACTGAAGCAATCAGTCCCCCTTACTCACCATTTTGTGGCTCCTGTGGGTTATGTGCGCTTTGTTTGGTATGGGAAAAGTATGCTAAAGTGAAGACTGTAAACTCCTTCAGTGTGTGAGAATTACTGTCTAGATGTGATTATAAACAATGCTCCCCCTGTTAACAGTTCCCATTTTTGCCTTTCGAAAAGTGTCCTTGACTACTGGACCACCAGTATCATTGACTGCTCAGAGGCTACAAAACTTCAGGAAGAAGCCACGAAAAAGCAAAGAAGACATGCTGAAAGCAGTTATGGATCAGTCTGCCAGAGAGAGTAAGAAAGAGCAGGACTGGAGGAAAAAACTGCAGGACTAGAGGGAAAGGAAAAGCAGGATCCGCCAGAGAAACGCAGCGGCTAAGAAGAAAAGCACAAAGTTACTGACTCTATCCAGTCACTCGTAGCCATGCAGGCAGAGCACTACCGTGCCACCCCACCCACGCCCGTCCCAAAGCTCTTTCCCTTGTGCCCCAATGTCAGCTCCAAACCCCCTTCCCCAGCATCCAGGTTCTTACCAGCACCCGCTGCCCCCAACATCTGTACATTCACCAACCAGCCCTGAGAACTACGACCCTTACCCTCTGCACTCAACCCACATCACCATGCAGTATAGGCATCCTGAAGTGCAGCACTCACTGCACAGCACTCCAGACAGGACATATTCAAACCTGTGACTGTACAGTCCACCACCCCACCCCCTGCCCTTTTAGGTTCCCAAAATGTTGTGTGTCTGTCAATAAAGTTATTTTCTTTTCAATAAATGAATTCTTGGCTTTGAAAACAGTCTTTATTATTGCAAGTATCAGAGGGGTAGCCGTGTTAGTCTGGATCTGTAAAAGCAGCAAAGAATCCTGTGGCACCTTATAGACTAACAGACGTTTTGCAGCATGAGCTTTCGTGGGTGAATACCCACTTCTTTGGATGCATCTGAAGAAGTGGATATTCACCCACGAAAGCTCATGCTGCAAAACGTCTGTTAGTCTATAAGGTGCCACAGGATTCTTTGTTGCTTTTATTATTGCAGAAATTGAAAGATACCGTAGCCCAGGAAAGAAACAGGCACTGCAAATCATTTTAGGAAAAACAGATTCCTACTAACATTGTAACCACTGCACTTCACTCCCGTGCAAGGCAACAAACATTACTGTTGGCTTTCAGCCTCAAATTCCTCCCTCAAGGCATCCCTAACCCTTGTAGCCCTGTGCTGGGCCTCTCTAGTAGCCCTGCTCTCTGGCTGTGCAAATTCATCCTCCAGGCGTTGAACCTCGGCAGTCCATGCCTGACTGAATGTTTCACCCTTCCCTTCTCAAATATTATGGAGGGTACAGAACGCAGATATAACTACAGGGATGCTGCTTTCCCCCAAGTCTAGCTTCCCATACAGAGATCGCCAGCGCCCTTTTAAACGGCCAAAAGCACATTCCACAGTCATTCAGCACCAGCTCAGCCTGTAGTTGAACCGGTCCTTGCTCCTGTCAAGCTTCCCTGTATATGGTTTCATGAGCCAAGGCATTAACGGGTAAGCGGGGTCTCCAAGGATCACAATGGGCATTTTGACATCCCCTACTGTGATCTTCCACTCTGCGAAAAAAGTCCCGACCTGCATCTTCCTGAACAGGCCACTGTTCTGAAAGACACGTGCATCATGCACCTTTCCAGGCCAGCCTGCATTAATGTCAATGAAACGCCCATGGTGATTCACAAGCGCCTGGAGAACCATAGAGAAATACCCCTTCCGATTAACGTACTCGGATGCTAGGTGGGATGGTGCCACAATAGGAATATGCATCCCATTTATCGCCCCTCCACAGTTAGGGAAATTTGTGCAAAGCCATCCACAATGTCCTGCATGTTCCCCACAGTCATGGTTCTTCTTAGCAGGATGCGATTAATGGCCCTGCAAACTTGCATCAACACGATTCCAACGGTCGACTTTCACACTCCAAACTGGTTCCTGACCAATTGGTAGCTGTCTGGAGTTGCCAGCTTCCAGATTGCAATAGCCACCCTGTCATAAGCAGATAGTTAAGGGTTAAGGTTCTGTTCTGCCTGTAAAGGGTTAACAAGCTGTACCTGGTGAACACCTGACCAGAGGACCAATCAGGGGGCAAGACAATTTCAAACCCCTGTGTTCTCTGTTTGTTTCTTTGTCTCTTTTTGGAACTAAGAGAGTCCAGTCACATTCCTCAAGTATTCCAAGGTTTTGCAGTATTTGTCTTTATTTAGTCAAATTGGTGGTCTCTCTTTGGAGCTAAGAGAGTCCGGACATTCATCAAGTTCTCCAAGGGTTTTGGAGTATTTTCCTGTATTCAGTCTAATTGGAGTCTCTCTTTGGCACTAAGAGAGTCCAGTCACATTCTCAAGTTTTCCAAGGTTTACTTCAATAGTTTCTTCTATTCAAGCTAGTGAGTATTAGAAAAGCAACTTGTATTCTTATTGGTATTTTTGTGTGTGCAATTGTGTGGTTTGTTATAGAAATTCTTTACTTTTGTACTGTATTGCTTTTACTGAGAAAGAAAGAAAGGAGGGAGGATTTCCTCCAAAGATATAAGGTCCAGACCCTGTGAATGTCCATCTTGGCATCACAGAGATAGTGTATTTCTTTTTATTCTTTATTAAATCTATTTCTGTTAAGGACTTGATTGATCTTTCCTTGGGTGAATTCTCAGGGAAAGGGGAGGAGGGAGGAGGAAGGCATCCCTCTGTATTTTAAATCACGGTATCTTCCCTAGGAGAAGGGAGGGGGAGGAAGCGGGCTGTTTCTCCCTCTGTGATTTGAATTTGTGTTCCCCAGGGAGAGTCTTGGAGGGAGGGGGGAACAGGGGTGTCCCAGTCCACGTATATTGACTGGGTGGTGGCAGCCAGAAGGATATCTACCCTAAGATTTTAGGGTGGGGGAATATATGCAGGTCCTCATCTTGGAACTCCCCAGCTCCAAGTGAGGGTGAGATCCATGATACACCCGCTTCTCCACTGGCAGGGCAGCTCTCAATCTCGTGTCCTTGCGCCGCAGGGTGGGGGCGAGCTCAGCACACAGTCCCATGAAAGTGGCTTTTCTCATCCGAAAGTTCTGCAGCCACTGCTCATCATCCCAGACTTCCATGACGATGTGATCTCACCACTCAGTGCTTGTTTCCCGAGCCCAAAAGCGGCGTTCCATGGTGCTGAGCATTTCCGTGAATGCCACAAGCAATTTAGTGTCATACGCATCAGGCGCCTCGATATCATCATCGTAGGACTCCTCACTGTCACTTTGGAGCTGAAGAAATAGCTCAACGGCCAAACGTGATGCGCTGGCGAGACTCATCAGCATATTCCTCAGCAGCTCGAGCTCCATTTCCCACAGAAATCACGCTGCACAGAAACCACTGGGGAGAGTCACAATGGCGCCAAATGTGGACTGAAAAACAGTGACTGCTGGGACGTGAAGCGATGCATCACGGGGCGTTGGGACAGGAAGCGGAATGACCCGCACCCTTCCATCCCCTTCCCACAACCCACAGCGCCAAAATGGGACGAGGTGCTCTGTGGGATAGCTGCCCATAATGCACCACTCCCAACAGCGCTGCAAATGCAGCCACACTGCAGCGCTGGTAGCTGTCAGTGTGGCCACATTCCAGCGCTTTCCCTATGAAGACAGCTGTAACTCCGAGCTGTAACTCCCAGCTGTACGAAGACAGCTGTAACTCCCAGCGCTGCACATCTGCAAGTGTAGCCAAGCCCTCAGACTCACAGACAGAAAGTGCATTTCCTCTCTTTGCTGTTTTTTTCTTTCCCCTCGTGGGCTTGTCTTGTTTGGTCGTCTAGGAAATGGGATTGGACTTTCACAGAAGTAATGGCAGCTCCCGCCCATCTCAACTAACTTCTTCCCTTTTACTCAAAAGAACAGCTATTACCATTTGTAATTTTCTCTCCTTTGATATTCACCCCTTCTTGTCAACTTCTGAGGGTATGTCTACACTACAAGAGTAGTTCGATTTAACTTAGGTCGAATTTGTGGATTCTACCTTATGAATTCGAATTTGTGTATCCACACTAAGGACACTAATTCGACTTTGTGAGTCCACACTAACGGGGCAAGCGTCGACATTGGAAGCGGTGCATTCTGGGCAGCTATCTCACAGTTCCCGCAGTCCCCGCTTCCCATTGGAATGCTGGGTAGAGCCCCCAATGCCTGCTGGGGGAAAAATGTGTCGAGGGTGGTTTTGGGTAACTGTCGTCATTCAACCGTCATTCCCACCCTCCGTCCTTGAAAGCGCCGGCGGGAAATCTGTTCGCGCACTTTTCTGGTCAGTGACAGTGCGGACGCCACAGCACTGTGAGCATGGAGCCCACTGCGATCATCGCTGCACTTATGGCCGTTGTCAACTCCTCGCACCTTATCGTCCACCTCTTCCACAGTCAGCTGCTGAGAAATCGGGCGAGGAGGCTCCGGCAGTGCGGTGAGGACATGAAGTGTCAGAGTGGCACAGACCTCTCACAAAGCACGGGATCCCACGCCACGGAGATCATGGTGGCAATGGGTCACGTTCATGCTCTGGAACGGCGATTCTGGGCCCGGGAAACAAGCACGGACTGGTGGGACCGCATAGTGCTGCAGGTCTGGGATGAATCACAGTGGCTGCGAAACTTCAGGATGCGTAAGGGCACTTTCCTTGAACTGTGTGACTTGCTGGCCCCTGCCCTGAAGCGCCAGGACACCCGGATGCGAGCAGCCCTGACTGTGCAGAAGCGAGTGGCCATAGCCCTCTGGAAACTTGCCACGCCAGACAGCTACCGGTCAGTAGCGAACCACTTTGGCGTGGGCAAATCTACCGTGGGGGTTGCTGTGATTGAAGTAGCCCACGCAATCGTTGATCTACTGCTCTCAAAGGTAGTGACCCTGGGAAACGTCCAGGTTGTCATAGATGGCTTCGACGCGATGGGATTCCCAAACTGCGGTGGGGCTATAGATGGCACTCACATCCCTATCCTGGGACCGGCCCACCAGGCCAGCCAGTATATTAACCGAAAGGGCTACTTTTCAATGGTGCTGCAAGCACTGGTGGACCATAGGGGACGTTTTACCAACATCTACGTCGGGTGGCCGGGCAAGGTTCATGACGCGCGTGTTTTCAGGAACTCTGGTCTGTTTAGACGCCTGCAGGAAGGTAGTTTCTTCCCGGACCACAAAATAAGTGTTGGGGATGTGGAGATGCCTACAGTGATCCTCGGGGACCCAGCCTACCCGCTAATGCCCTGGCTCATGAAGCCCTATACAGGCGCCCTGGACAGTGACAAGGAGCTCTTCAACTACCGGCTGAGCAAGTGCAGAATGGTGGTGGAGTGTGCTTTCGGACGTCTCAAGGGGAGATGGAGGAGCTTACTGACTCGCTCGGATCTCAGCGAAACCAATATCCCCATTGTTATTGCAGCTTGCTGTGTGCTCCACAATCTCTGTGAGAGCAAGGGGGAGACCTTTATGGCAGGATGGGAGGTTGAGGCAAATCGCCTGGCTGCTGATTACACTCAGCCAGACACCCGTGCCATTAGAAGAGCCCAGCGGGAAGCACTGTGCATCCGGGAGGCTTTGAAAGCTAGGTTCCTCAGAGAGCAGGGTAACCTATGACTGTCCAGTCTCTTTACAGAGAAGCTGAACCTGCCCTTGTTTCAGTTACTATTCACTTTTTTCAGCGGTTACATACCCCCGTTCACCAGGTTTCCCCCCTTCCAACAGACGTTTAAAAATAAAGTTATTGGAACATTTTTAATTAACAAAGTTTTCTTTACTAACGAATTCGCGTTAAAGGGTTCAAACAGGGACGCAGACTGTGGTGGGTACGGTGTGCACTGATGTACAGACCGCTTCTACACTCGAGGACTGACAGGCTCCTGCTCCTACAGCGGTCTCTGGGGGGAGGACGGTTACAGGAGGGTGTGCAGGAAGGGGTGGGTTTGCAGGAAGGGGTGAGGGGTGTGTGGGAAGGGTGAGTAGGTGTAGGGGGATGATGGCTCTGGCTGGGGCTCAGGGCATCGGAGAGGTTCATGGCTAGGGTGGAAGGGCATGGTAAGGGCAGCCTGCCTTACCATTTGTGGATGCCAGGCGCTCGGACCCTGGGGCAGCATACACCTCCCAGACTGACCTGGGGCAGCAGACACCTCCCAGAGTGACCTGGGTGCCTAATGACTGCACTCTGTGTGTGACCTGCTGTTGATCCTCCCCCCATGTCTGTACCCTGGTAATGGTGGCTGTCCTATGCAATTAACAAACCCCTATCTCCCCTTCACACAAAGTCTTCTGCAAAGAAACATGACGGAAACAGTAATGAACAGCAAACTATTTTTAATACTCAACTACACAGTTGGGGATGAAACTGGGATTTGGGACTGGGTGAGCCAGGAAGGGAAGCAATTCTCATACTTTAGGGAATGAGAGCTGTTTGGTACATGAGCGCTCTGCTGGGGTGGAGTGACAGTTTTCACGGCCCCTAGCGCCCCTCCTTCTTGTGATTTTGGGTGAGGGGGGGACAGGACTTTGTGGCGGGGGAGGGTGGTTGCAGATACAGTTCAGGGGGGCTCTCTGCTCCTGCCTGCGGTCCTGCAGAACATCCACAAGGCGCCGGAGCGTGTCCGTTTGCTCCCTCATTAGTCCAAGCAGCGTTTGAGTCGCCTGCTGGTCTTCCTGCTGCCACCTGTCCTCCCGTTCGCTGTGTGAGCGCTGCTGCTGAGAGAGGGTCTCCCTCCACTGGCTCTGCTGGGCCGCCTCGGCTCTGGAGCAGGCCATCAGTTCAGCGAACATCTCGTCCCGAGTCTTTTTCTTTCGCCGCCTAATGTGCGCCAGCCTCTGTGAGGGGGATGCCGGGGCAGTTCGGGAAAGAGCCACAGCTGTGTGATGGGAAAAAGGAAGTGATTTCCTTGCAAAGATACATGTTTGCGAACAGTGAACACAGTCTACTCAGTTTCTGTGAACAAGACCATACAGGGCACCTCTCTCATGTGCTCTCAGGACAAGTTCGAATTTTCGGCATTCGCTTTCATTGCCTGGGGTCTTGCACTGGAGATCGGACAAGCGGGGCAGGACAGCAGAATCCGTGTAGCAGCCAGGCCTGGTAAGCCGTAAACTTTAGGCCGCTTAACAGTTAATGGATAGCAGTGGCCTCCTGCTGCAGGCAATCTGGAAAGCATAAAGTCTGACCCTGTTCCAGCCCCTCGCGGCTGTCCCCGGGAAAGATCCCTGTATGCTTTTCCTCTGCAGCCTCCACCACGTGGCTGTTAAACGACGGTCATTGTTATGCAAAGGAAAAGTCAAGCATTCACAATAGTAACATTACAGTAATTCCCCTAATTAGATGCAGCAGTCGCTGAGCGAGATCACCCTGAGGCGGGTCACTAGGAGAGACAGAGAGCGCATGCTGCGTGAATCCCTGCACAGACCAGGGCCCTATGTTGCCATGCTGGTCGAGGCAATGATCCCACTTTACCTCAGGAAGGCCTGGCGCGGAAGAGTGTGCTTCCACGGAGCACCCAATAAGGCACCTCTCCCCAGGAACCTCCTACGGAGGCTTTTCGAGTACCTCTACGAGAGCTTCGTGGAACTGTCCCAAGAGGATTTCTGTTCGATCCCTATATGTATTGACCTTCTTTTCATATAGTTTTTATTCCTGTTTTTTAAAAAATAAATGTTTACATGTTTATAGCACTTACCGACTGATCCTTCCCCTGATTCAGAGTCCGGGTTAACGGCCGGGGAGGGTTGGTAGGGGATCTCTGTGAGGCTGATGAAGAGATCCTGGCTGTCGGGGAAAGCAGTATTGTAAGCGCTGTCGCCTGCCTCGTCCTCCACAAACCCTTCCTCATCTTCCCCATCGGCGAACATCGCCGAGAAACTGCCCGTCGACACTATCCCATCCTCAGAGTCCACGGTCACTGGTGGGGCAGTGGTGGCAGACCCACCGAGAATGGCATGCAGTGCCTCGTAGAAGCGGCATGTCTGGGGCTGGGCTCCCGAGCGTCCGTTTGCCGCTTTGATTTTTTGGTAGCCTTGTCTCAGGTCCTTGATTTTCACGCGGCACTGCGTTGCATCCCGGCTGTATCCTCTGAGTGCCATGGCTTTGGAGACCTTCTCGTAGGTCTTTGCATTCCGTTTTTTGGAGCGCAGCTCCAAAAGCACAGACTCATCGCCCCACACAGCGATCAGATCCAAGACTTCCCGGTCAGTCCATGCTGGGGCCCTCTTTCTACTCTGAGATTGCATGGACTCCTCTGCTGGAGAGCTCTGCATTGCTGCCAGTGCTGCTGAGCTTGCCCCGATGTCCAACCAGGAATTGAGATTCAAACTGGCCAGACAGGAAAAGGAATTCAAATTTTCCCGGGGCTTTTCCTGTATGGCTGATCAGAACATCTGAGCTCGGACTGCTGTCCAGAGCGTTAACACAGTGGTGCACTGTGGGATAGCTCCCGGAGCTACTAAGTTCGATTTGCATCCACACCTAGCCTAATTCGACATAGCCATGTCGAATTTAGCGCTACTCCCCTCGTCGGGGTGGAGTACCAAATTCGAACTAAAGAGCCCTCTAGGTCGAACTAATTAGCATCCTGGTGTGGACGGTTGCACAGTTAAATCGAATTAACGCTGCTAAATTCGACATAAACTCCTAGTGTAGACCAGGCCTGAGAATAGGCCACTTCCACGTTAATTGAATTGGCCTCTTTAGCGCTGTCCCCTCACTTGGTAAGGCAACTCCCATCTTTTCATGTGCTGTAAACTGCTTACTCTATTTTTCACTCCATGCATCTGAGAAGTAGGTTTTAGCCCACAAAAGCTTATGCCCAAATACATTTGTTAGTCTCTAAAGGTGCCACAAGAACTCCTTGGTGCTTTTGCTGATGCAGACTAACACGGCCACCACTCTGAAACCATAAAGACTGCCATACAGGGGGTGCTCCCTTCTAAAATCTCTCTGCAGCTAACGGAAACAAGGCATGTTATTAAAATGAGAGCTTGACTCAATACTTTAAATTTCAGATGTTTTAACTGTTTGTCCTTCTTTTCTGTATCTTTTATTAAAGGTTAAAAGGATTGTAACTTTAGCGCCCTCGTGGCCAAGATGGAGTCTGCTCTGCAGGCAGCTCTGGCCAAGAGACAGCGCGCGCAGGAACGCAGCAGGAGAAATCCCTTCCACCCTAGGGGCACCTGTTCCAAACCCCCCAGAGTGAACACACACACCCACAGGAAAAGTACAATGGACATAACAAAGGGTGATATTTATTTACAGAGGGAGAGGAGAAAAACAACAAGGGGAAATATAGGGGGAGCAGTAAAACAGGGCTGCATTCCAACCAAAACCCCATAGGCCCAGTGGTAGCACAATCCGGAAGGGCAGACACTGAGCAATGTGTCTGCACACACAGTTCAGGAGGCCTGAACAAAGTTCCAGTCCGGTGGTGAGTCTTGGGTGCTCCTGGTCATCTTCGGCGCCAGTGAACTCTCCCCAGCAAACACCTCCGGTGCCCTCTTCTGCCGCTCTGTGCAAAGCCACACAGAGCGACCCCCTCCCCACTTAACTATCTAACAGCCTCCCCCCTTCTTCCCAGTGCAGAGTCACAAGCCCCAGTACTCACAGCCCCACGCAGCTCTGGCCTGTCCTTCTCGGGCGATTCCCCCCAGCACAGGGCTTCTCCTGGCTCCTGTCCTGGGCTGTCCCCGATCGGGCCTGTCCTCCTCAGGCAGGTTCCCTCTGCTTCCTTCTGCAGGGCCAGCTGTGCTGCTCCTCTCTCTCTCCCTGGAGCTCCAGTGCCGCCCCCTGGAGTTTCCCTCCTTTTTCTTCCTCTCCCCCTCCCCCCAGGAAAAAGATTTAAAGGGGCCATGCTCTCTAAACCCCAAAGGGGTTACAGGATGTTTCATGGTGTGTTTGCCATGGGACTCAGCAGCCTGAGGTCTCTGAAAACCAAACCCCAAACCTTGTTTAAAAGTGCTTAATATTAGAAAGTGACAGGGTCATGTTAACACCTTTGGTTCTTTGGACCCATTGATTCCAGCCACATTAATACAACATATAATATAACATACCATCATAAACTCCATGGGGCCTTGACTCAGATGCCTGGTGCAGTTCTCTCTTTTCAGAGCTGCTGTTTCAGACTGTCTGCAGACTCAGGCAGTCATTACCTGTTCCCATTTTCAAAGTTATCTCTGCAACCATAAAGCTAGAAACTTAGGCTGAGGTTTCACAGCTACCTAGGGGATGGTATGATGACATTGCCTACAGTGCCATATGCCCCATCTGTGACTGTAGCAAATATCTCCAATAGCCAGAGATTGGATATTAGTGGGGAGAGCTCTGAGTTGCTACAGAGAATTCTTTCCCAGGTGTCTGATTGGTGGGTCTTGCTGACATGCTCAGAGTCAAAGTGATCACCATTTTGGGGGTCAGGAAGGAATGTTAGGACAGATTGGCAGAGACCCTGTTTGTTTGTTTGTTTTTGTCTTCCTCTGCACATTGGGGCACGGGTCACTTTCTGATTTAAACTAGAGTAAATAGTGGATTCTCTATTGTTTAAAGTCTTTAAATCATGACTTGAGAACTTCAGTAACTCAGCCAGAGGCTAGGGGTCTATGACAGGAGTGGGTGGGTGAGGTTCTGTGACCTGTAATGTGCAGGAAGTCAGACTAGATGATCATGATGACCCCTTCTGCCCTTGAAGTCTATATGAATTGGGTGCCCAATTCCCATTAATTTCAAATGGGAACTGGGCATCCAAATGTTTTATGGGGTTTTGAAAATCCCCCCTGTGATTTCTGAAGATGCAGATGGAGATTCTGGAGCCCAATATCTGCAGCAAGAGGTGAATTCTGCAGCCTAAGAACAGAGGAATACGCTGGGCCCAGCTGTAATAAGGAAAATAATGTTTATTTAACACCCACCTGCCCAGGCTTCCCACCACACTAGAGACAAACCCCTACAAAGTTCTGGTTGTGAGGAGTGTGACAAGGGCAGGCAGCTGGCAGAAGCTCAGCAGCAGCCCAAGATCAGCAGAGAAAACCCTCTTCACAGTGTCAGTTTCCTTCATAAGTTTCCTGGTACAAGTAAAATAAAACAACTTAGCAGAGTCTGTGGCCACGTTCACTTCATGCACAGACTGAGACCCCAAGGGCAGGGCCCCTTCTAGAGATCTGAATCAGTCACTCTGTGTCCAGTGGATGTTTCACCTCTGTGCTGAGATGCCAAACAGCATCTGCATCAGTGCCGATTGTGATGGTGGATGGGGTGATGTGGGCTCCAGTTCCCTATGAAATAAATGAAGATCCAACAGCTCACTTCACACAAATCACCAGACATTGTCTTTGTATCATTGTCCTGTGCTATTACTGACCAACTGTACCAGTGTCCCAGCAGTGAAAATAACAGAACACCACTGGCCATCATGTACAGCCCCTAGCTAAGACCTCTCCAGCACATCATCAACGATCTACAACCTATCCTGGAAAATGATCCCTCACCCCCACAGACCTTGGGAGACAGGCCAGTCCTCTCTTACAGACAGCTCCCCAACCTGAAGCAAATACTCACCAGCAACTACACACCACACCACAGAAACACTAACCCAGGAACCAATCCATGTAACAAACTTTGTTGCCTACTCTATCCCCATATCTAGCCTAGCGACACCATCAGAGAACCCAACCGCATGAGCCACACCATCAGGGACTCATTTACCTGCACATCTACTAATGTGATATATTCCATCATGTGCCAGCAATGCCCCTCTGCCAGGTACATTGGCCAAACCGGACAGTCTCTGCGTAAAAGAATAAGTGGACACAAATTGAACATCAGGAACGGTAACATACAAAAGCCAGTAGGAGAACATTTCAATCTCCCTGGACATTCTATAACAGATTTAAAAGTAGCCATACTTGAACAAAAAAAACCTTGAAAAACAGACTTCAAAGAGAAACTGAAGAACTAAAATTCATTTGCAAATTTAACACCATTAATTTGGGCTTGAAAAGCGACTGGAAGTGGCTGGCTCACTACAAAAGCAACTTTCCCGCTCTTGGTATTGACACATCCACATCAATTATTGGGAGTGGACGACATCCATCCTGATTGAAATGGCCCTGTCAACACTGGTTCTCCACTTGTGAAGTAACTCCCTTCTCTTCATGTGTCAATATAGTAATGCCTGCATCTGTAATTTTCACTCCACACATCTGAAGAAGTGGGTTTTTTACCCATGGAAGCTTATGCTCAAATAAATCTGTTAGTCTTCAAGGTGCCACCGGACTCCTCTTTTTTTGTGTGGATACAGACTAACACGGCTACCCCCGATACCTGATTCAATGTATAGCTTTTTAAATGCCTTTTGAAGATTCTGCAGCTCATTCTAGTGCTAGTTGGAGTATAAGGCCTCTGCAGTGTGTATTAGAGAGATTAGAGTTACACTTTTCTCTGAGCAAAGCTTGTACTCCACTATGTCTTCCAGAGAAGTCTGCAGCTCCACCAAATGCACAAGCAGCCATTTGTTTGGGGTTCAATTGACAAGCATTTAACTCTTCTAAGTTGTGTGGTGTCAGAGATGCAGCCAACACAGGCGGCGAGTTATATGGGCCCGTGGTTCCCATGCTCCACCAATACTCCACCAATACTCCAGATCCATCAATATTTGGGCCCCAGGCCCCATGCTTTGGGGGTCCCAGTGCCATGGGTCAGCAACGTGGGGCGCTTTCACTTCAGGGGCAGCTCGGAGTCGCTGTGTGCTGAGGGGAGGCCCCAGCGCTGACCCGACTCACAGCCCATTGGCCGGGAACCCCAGCCAATGGGAGCTGCAGTGGGCGGTGCCAGAGCTGCCTGGCCACGCCGACACAGCAGGGAGTGGGAGTGAGCCACAGGCAGAGTGAGCAGCAGGAGCGTGTCACTGTCAGACAGACACAGCCAGTGAGCCAGGGGTGTTGTGGGGACAGATGGAGCCATGGGCGGGGGAAAGGAGCAGCGATGGGCATCCCACGGCTGGCATAAAATACAGAGGGGGCTTCCTGACGGGGCTATAGCAACACCCCCTCTGCAGAGCAGACCTGGGCTGTGGTTGGCTCCATCCATCATTCCCCCCCTGCCCCACAGAGACCCACACAACCCTCTGACTCCCCGAGACACCCCCAATGACCCTGTGCCCCTGTCACCACTCTCCAGAGAGCCCCCCCTTTGTGCCAAACAAAGCCCCTCCCCCACTCCAGAGCTCCCTACAATCTCCCCCTTTGCCCCCAGCCCAGCCCATTCCATTGGCCAGGAGGCTCCCAGTCTATTGGCTAGCAGGGCCCATGGGAGCTGCACCTGTGGCTGTGCCTGCTTGCAGATGCAGACCTGCCTGGTTGTGCCGCCACAGCACGGTGTGGGGGTGGGGAGCCACAGGTGAGCAAGCCCTGGTTATCATCATCACAGGCCCAGCAATTCTCTGGGTATTTAATTTCACTGAGGCAAGTAATTCAGTCTACTCTTCCTTTCCAGATTGTAAGTTTTCTTACAGGAGAAGTCACAAACTAAGTCTTTGCCAAGAAGTCCAGTTATAGTTTTTTCACTTGAGAAGTAGATTTTCTGATTGTTCATAAGCTCATTTATTTTGTTAACTTGGTTTCATAGGCAATTTTAAAAGTCACTTGAATTGTACCTGGTTTTTTCCATTGGTCCAAAACCACATGGAAGATGTGCAGATTTTTATTTCTGTGGGCAAAACCACGCTGTGTAGAAATGTAAAGGTTGGAGCCAGAAAAGCTCTGCAAGGGTAAGGGTCCCTCAGGAAATTGTCCTCAAGTCATTCATTCTTCTGGGCATTCCATTCTACTGGTCCCTCCTATAGTGATAGTGATCAGTGTTTCCACCCACAGGGGAGAGGCAGAAGACTGGGTCAACCCTGCAGTGACTCTGCCTCTACCATTGTTCTCTGTCTGTTTCCTCCACCAGCCCCTTTGGTCTCCCTAGGATTGCCCCTCCCATTACTCCCTCTGGGTCTTCTCTCTCTGGACCTTCTCATGAAGTAAAGTCTGTCATGACAGGCTCTTATCTCTGTAATGTATTTAATTTTGATGTATTTATTAAGTGTTAGTTAATGCACTATGGGAGTCTCCTTCAGCCCTCTGTATAAGTTGATCCTGTTCTTTCCATATGTTTTGCCCATAGGGTTTTCTGCAGCCCTAGGGCAGCCAGCAATAACCCCTGTGCCTTTGCAATGGGTGAGGGAAGGGGACCATGAGATCCCTATTTATGTGATTTGCAAGAAGTATTACCATTACACAAGGTACCAAATATGTTTAAATGATATAAGTGCCTTGTAAAATCCCAAAGCAAGCTCATTTTCATTTCTCATATCATCTCATATACAGTATACACACATTTTTCATTATATGAGTTGAAATTATTTATTATTATTATTAGCTAGGTTACTGTTGGGGGGGGGGTTCAGTGTGGCAGAATGTGTGCTATTTTATGGGTTGAATGATTGAATGACATAATACCCCCCTGGCCCCATTGTCTGTCACTAAGTCTGGGGTGGGGGCGGGGGGCTGTAGGGAAGGCCTGGTCTCACTGAATAAAGTCTCCTGCTGCAGCAGCTCAGTAGGTTACATCAAAGAGAAGCTGCAGTGACTAGGCATTGGGATGCCTGTGCCTTTAAGAACCCAGCCCTGGGAAGCCAATGGTGTGAAGTTTTTGTCTGTGAGAGGGGAAATAAAAATCCCCCTCTGGTGCACCCACCCCTCTGCCCATGGGCGGCAGGTTATATATGTGTGCGGTGCCCGGGCTCCAGGAATAGTCAGGGCTGGGGGCCCTGCTCCAGCAGTATTTGGAGCTGGGTCTCTCCCTTGGCCCTGCCTGGATCGGGACCCGAACACTGCAGGCCTCCACTCTCCCCCCACCCCGCCCCGCCACACTGCGTCCCTGCCTGGAGCAGGTCCCAGCCCCCGCCTGCCACCCCTCTTCCTGCGTGTCCCCCCTGAGCCACACCGCATCCTTGCCTGACAAAAAGCAGCGTGCACCTCTCCCCTGCCTGCTCTGTGCTGTCGGAGATCGGCTCCCTGCAGAACTGCCGTCTGCTGCCCCATAATCCTAGTGCCTGCCCTCCACTAATGGCAAGGCAGGCTGCACCCTAATCCTCAGCCCCAGCCTGAGTCCCCCCACATCATGAGCCCCCCAGGCCCCAAACCTCTGCCCTAGCCCTGAGCCCCCTCCTGCATCATGAAGCCCTCATCCCCCAGCCCCAGCCAGAGCCCTCATCCCCCCGCACCCCAATCCTCTGCCCCAGCCCTGAGCCCCCCCACATCATGAACCCCTCAGCCCCAACCCTCATCCCCCTGCACCCTGATCCTCTGCTCCAGCCCTGAGCCCCCCCACAGCATGAACCGCTCATCCTTAGCCCCACAGCCCTCACCCCACCCCTCTGCCCTAGCCCTGAGCCCCCCCACAGCATGAACCCCTCATCCTCAGCCCCACAGCCCTCACCCTGCACTCCCTCCTATCCAGTGATGAGCTGCCAAAATATTAACAACCGGTTCCCTCCTCCTCCCCCCATGAGGGGTCATGCCCCCCCCCACTCCTGTCCCATCCAACCCCCTCCATGTTCCTTGACAGCCCTCTGCTACCCATGCCCTATCCACCCCCCTTCCCTGTCCCCTGACTGCCCCTTGCCACCCCATCCAACCCCTTCTCTCATTCCTGATGGCACCCCGGGACCCCTACCCCATCCAACCACCCCTTCTCTCTGTCCCCTGACTGTCCCTGGAATCCTTACCCGTAACTGCCCCAGACCGCCCCATCCAACCCCTGCTCCTTTCTGACTGCCCCCTGACCCTTGCCCCCATTCAATCCCCCTGTTCCCTGCCCTCTGACTGCTCCAATACTAATCCACCCTCCCCAACTCCCCTGCCCTCTATCCAACACGCCCTCCCTGCTCCCTTACCTTGCTGCCTGGAGATGGGGGCCCAGCTGGGCTGGGGCTGGAGCCCGGATGCCGGGGCAGGAGCCGAGCCGCGCCGCACCGCTCGGCCGGACCCGGACGCGGACTCCGGGGCAGCAGGAGCCGAGCCCCCGCCGCGCCGCCCGGACCCCAGGGTGGCAGGAGCCCAGCCCCCGCCGCGCCGCCCGGACCCCAGGTGGCAGGAGCCCAGCCCCCGCCGCGCCGCCCGGCCGGACCCAGAGCCCGGGGCAGGAGCCCAGCCGCACCTCCCCTCCCCCCTGCCCCAGCTTACCTGCCTGCCTGCTGCTTGTTCAGGCTTCCCGTGAACATCTGATTCGCGGGAAGCAGGAGAGGGGGGAGGAGAAAGGGGGCGGAGCAGGAGAGGAGGGGGAAGTGAGCTTGGGCCGGAGCTTTTGTTAAATTTAGCAGCCCTTATAGAACTGGTTGTCCTATCCCCAAACTCCCTCCCAGAGTGTGCACCACCTCCCCCTTCCTATGCCCCACCCCCAGCCCAGAGCCTGCACCCAAACTCCATCCCAAAGCCTGCACCCCTCACCCCCTGCCCCAGCCCGGAGCCTGCACCCAGCACCCAAACTCCCTCCCAGAGCCTGCACCCCTCACCCCTTCCTACACCCCCACCCCCAGCCCAGAGCCTGCACCCAAACTCCATCCCAAAGCCTGCACCCCTCACCCCTGCCCCGGCCCGGAGCCTGCACCCAGCACCCAAACTCCCTCCCAGAGCCTGCACCCCTCACCCCTTCCTACACCCCCACCCCCAGCCCAGAGCCTGCACCCAAACTCCATCCCAAAGCCTGCACCCCTCCTGCACCCTAATCCCCAGCCCAGGACCTGCACCCCATACCTCCCCCCGAAACCCCACCCAGAGCCTTAGGCAGGTGGAGGCAGAGTTTGGGGGGGGGCAGAGTTGGGGCAGGCGGGTTCTGGGCACCACCAAAATTTCTACAAACTTGCCACCCAGCCCTCTGCCCCTGCCTGTGCCAGGGTTTTACCCTCTGGCACCCCCTCGCCCCTGGGCTTAGCTCTGGCTCCTTCCACCCCCATCCCTGATTTTGCCCTTCAGCCCCTTCCTAACCCTGCTTTTAGCTGTTTCACCCCCCTGACTAGTCATTTTTCGTCCCCTGCTCAGACCCTGGCCACCCCCTGCTCCAATTCGCCCCCTTTGCCCCTTTTTAACCCTTGTAAAAAGCCACAAGCAGAATCTCACCCCTAGCGAGGACCAGGTGAAGGGCGGTGGCTTAAGCAGGTGTTACTGAGCATGCTCAGTTTCTGTGCGACTGCAGAGCGCATCCTAAGTAGCAAATTCCTGCAGAGCGCAGGAAAACCTGGAACATTTCACTTCACACGTTCGATTTTTCCTTTTACCGCTAACAACAAACAGCCCCCGAGCCCGGCGCCCCCCAGCCTGGCGTCCAGGCAGTCGCCTCGGTTACCTGCCCCTAAATCCAGCCCTGGTCCCCAGGTCACTTACCGAGGCTGCAGCCCCAGTTCCGCACATGGGTCACGGAGCCGGAGGGTTTGGGACCGGATCTGTCAGCGTTACCAGTGCTACATCTGTAGCTGAATTGACGGGGCCGAGCCCCCCCGCCTGGGGCTTATACACGCTTCAAAAGTGAAAGTAACGGTCCGTGTCCCTGGCAGGTTGGGGCGGGGCAAATTCCTCTTAAAGTACCAGCCCCCCCCCCCGCAGGGCCTAGAGCTGGCCTGGCAGGAGCAGTTTGCTGGGTGAGCCAGTGCAGGGGTGTCAGTGCCCCCCCCCCCCAGCTGCTGTTCCTGCCCAGCACCGCCCGCCACAGCCCTGCCCGGCTGGGGACATAACGCAACAGCAGCAAAAAGCACCAGCCAGTTCCCACCCCCCACTCTCTCATGCCACCGTCCTGGATGGAGGCAGAATGAGGAAGGGGAGGGGGGAGGCTGCCGTGGGGAGGGGAGCTGAAATCCGGAGTGACTCAGGGCTTGGCTACACTTGGAAATTTGCAGCGCTGCAGCAGGGTGTGAAAACACACCCTCTGCAGCGCTGCAAAGTCCCCACCCGCACCTGCCTAAGGCTCTGGGAGGGAGTTTGGGTGCAGGAGGGGGTTCGGGCTCTGGGAGGGAGTTTAGGTGCAGGCTCTAAGATGGGGCAGGGGGATGGGGTGCAGGAGGAGTCAGTGGGTCGGTGCTTAACTCGGGCAGCGCCAGCTCCTGAAAGCGACCCACGCACCCCTCTGGCAGTGGCTCAGTGCTCAGGGTGGGGGCAACATGTGCCCCCCCCATCCCTCCGAGGCCACAGGGATGTGCTGGCCACTTCCCAGAGAGGTGCAGAGCAGGCAGGAAGCCACCTTAGGCTGTGTCTACTCTGCCACTTTCAGCGCTAATCTTTAGTCTTTCAGGGAGTGAAAAAACACATCCCTGAGCGACAAAAGTTTTAGCACTGAAAAGCGCCAGTATAGGCAGCGCTGTATCGCCGGGTGGTTATTTTTTATCGCTGGGAAAGCTCTGTCACATGGGCAGTCCCACTGTGCTGCCGGTGGTGGTGGTGGCGGCAGCAGCTGGGGGGCCCCCAGGCCCTTTTAAATCACGGAGGGGCAGCAGGAGGGGCTGGGAGGCATGTGGGGGCAGCAGGTGGGGCCGGAGGAGAGACCCAGCCCTGAACATTGGTGGAGCCAAGCCCACGGGCCCTGAATATTCATGGAGCCCGGGCACTACGGGCCCATACTCACCACCCTGCTCCCCTCAGCTGCAGGCTCAGGAGCTGGTGTCGGCAGAGCCTGGGGCTGCCCCAGGGGGTGGTTCCAGCCATTATCACAGAAAGTCCCCCCCACCCCCGACCTCGGAGGGAGTTTTAATGGCCAAATCTGAATGTCAGTAAGGTCTCTGGGGGGCTCCGGGCTGGTGCTGAAGGCAGCAGGGTTCCGTCACTGCTGTAATCAGCAGGAAGCTGGACAGGAAGAGTCCCCGGGCGCTAAGCCAAAGGGCTGGACTCTTGTGACTCACATGAGTTCCCCTCCCCCCCAGCCCCGCTCCTTCCAAAACAGGGAACAGGAGCAGAGCTCAGATCTGGTGTTGTGTCCTTGCTGCTCAGCACAGATGCTCCCAGCCACTGACACCCCCTGAAAGTCCCCCATCTCCCCAGCAGCCCTTAGTCACAGCTATAGGCACCAACTTTCTCTGGCGCCAATGAGTGCCCGCCCCCCGCCCTGCCCTGAGTCCACCCTTTCCCCACCCCTGGACCCACCCCCATTCCAACCCCATCCCCAAAGTCTCTGCCCTAACTCCACCCCCTCCCTGCCCCTTTGGATCCCATCCCCAAATCCCCACCTCTTTCCGCAGCACGCCGCATTCCCCCTCCTGCCCCGTGAATCAGCTGGTTTACGGTGCAAGGACAGGAGGGGAGAAGCAGGATGCTGCAGCATGCTCACGGAGGAGGTGGAGGTAAGCGAGGGGGGTCACAGCAGCACCCCCTGAGACCAACATGATGTGTGAAACGGGAGGGTTTGCAGGATCAGGCCCTTGCGGGCTCTCTCATATATTATTGCTCCATATTTCATACAGGGGGAGGCAGGATTCATGAAAGGGGGTCTGAGCCAGGGAGAAGGGGGGGAACGTTAGCACTGGAGCAGCATGAGAAGGGGCTGAGCTCCAGGCAGGTGAAGCTGGTCAGCCTGTCAGGAGCTGCTTCCCATCAGAATCTGCTACTAGCAGCTAAAACCTAAACTCACTTGGAGCTTAAGTGTTTGCAGTAGCAGTCCCCTAAGTGCCTGGTTCTGCCTCTAGTCACATGCATTGCTGCTACCCACTAGGAACCCACATGCCTATTTCCTGCCCAATCCAAATGCAAGACCTGGAAGTAATGGGGGACTTTAGCTGCCCCAGATACCTGTTGGAAAAGCAACACAGCAAAACACAAAAGGGTTCTAGTAAGTTTTTGAAATGGATCAGGGATGACCTTTTGTTTCAGAAGGTGGATGAAGTAACCAGGGGAAAAGTCATTTTTAGATGTGATTCTGACTAATGGGATGGAAGGAATTGGTTGTGAATCTGAAGGTTGAAGCCAGGGCTGGCTCTGGCATTTTTGCCGCCCCATGCAAAAAAAAAAAAAAGGCGGGGCCACCAGAGCAGCAAAGCAGAGAGGAAAAAACAGCACGGCTGGAGCAGCAAAGCAAGGGGAGTGGGGGGACACGGCACAGCTGGAGCAGCAAAGCGGGGGAGAGAAACAATGGCGCGGCAGGCAAAGCAGGGAAAAGCAAAAAAAAACCTTACAGGGCAGCTGGAGCCAGGGGACTCCCTGTCCTGCAGTGTGTGCACCTGGTCTAATGGGGGGCAAGGGGAGGAAGCAGGGGGAGATGGGAGATCCCAAAATTATTCTGAACATTTCTGCAGGGACTCTGACCCAAGCTACTGTGTAATTAGTTTTAATTGGCTTGCCAGGGCTTGGAACCTTAGGTAAAATATAACTGGATCCCAACAAATGCTCTGCTCTGGACTGAAGGGAGGGAAGGACACAGGCTGCCCTGCTGAGTTTGCTGCAGGGTGCTCCCCTCCTCCGCCCCCTACAGGGCCGCCGGAGCACTGAACCAAAAAAAGAAAAAAAAAAGCGGCCGTGCTGCCCTAGGTTTGGGCGGAATGCCGCCCTGTAGAATCTGCGGCCCCAAGCACCAGCTTACTCAGCTGGTGCCTGGAGCCAGCCCTGGTTGAAGCCAATTTGGGTGAAAGTGACCATGAAATGATAGATTTCATTATTCTGTGGAAAGGAAGGAGTGAGAGCAGCAGAACAAGGAAAATGGACTTCAACAAACTCAGAGAACCGGCAGCTCAGGCCACATGGGAAGAAAATCTACAGGAAAAAAGTTCAGGGGAGCTGGCAGTTTGTCAAAGAGACACCACTAAAGGTGCAACAGCAAGCTGTCCTGATGCCAAGGAAAGATCGGGAGAACAGTAAGACGCCAATATGGCTCCATCAGGAGCTTTTTAATGACCTGAAAACCAAAAGGGAATCCTACACAAAGTGGAAACATGGACAAGTTGCTAAGAACGAGCACAGGAGACCAGCAGAAGCACATAGGGACAAAATGGGAAAGGCCAAGTCAGAAAATTAGCTAGGCACAAAAAAGGCTCAATAAGAAGAGATTCTATAAATATGTTATGAGCAAGACAAAGATGAAGGAAAGTGCAGGCCCCCTACTTAGCAAGGAAGGAAGCTAATAACTGATAACCTCAAGAAGACTGAGTGTCAGGAATCAAGGCCTGCAGCAGAGCTGTTCTCTGGGGATCCTAATGTGTGCAGCTGGCCTGTACTAGGCTGTTTGGCTACAGCATCTGATTGGTCAGCAGGGCAGCTCTTAAACCCAGCAGCAAGCTGCTACTCAGACCATTGCTCATAGCTATGATAAGGTCTGCACCTGCCCTGTTCCAGTGCTGTGCTGTCTATCTTGCCCACATTCTGGTTAACCCAATTCTGATTCTTGACTCAGATTCCTGACATCAGCTCTGACCCCTGGCTACTGACTCCTGCTCTGACCACTAGACATGATCACCCATGTCCCAGTCACTGACACTGAGGTGTTTAATGCCTATTTTGCTTCAGTCTTCACTAAAAAGGTTCATTGTGACCAGATACTCAACATAATTAATATTAACTGCAAGGGGGGAGGAATGCCAGCCACAATAGAGGAAAGAACAGGTTAAAGAATATTTAGATAAGGCAGATGTATTCAAGTTGGTGGTGCCTGATGAAATTCACCTGACAGCCCAGTCCAGAGTTTTCTCCCCAGGCTGGAGAGCGCTAAAGGGCCATTATAGGGAGGAAGCAGTTTAATGTCACACAGAGATGGGGGATGATCAGGGTTAACCTGGGAAGTGTATCCTGGCTTTAACTCTGGAGTCACAACCAGTCTCAATAATAACAAACCCCTGTAATCGAGTGGGAATTGTCATAATATTTTTTGAATATGTGCCTCAGTTTCCCCTATATAGGGAAGGGTTAAAAAGGTGGTGGAGGAAAAGGGTATTTTCTTTGCTGGAGAATCCAGCTGGGGCTCACATCTACCTGACTGGGGCCTGGACCCAGAGAATGGCCCAGAGATTTGTTACCTGGCAACTGATGACCCTGTCCAGGACAGGAAATCAGCCCATTCTGACCAGCTGGAGAACAAAGAACTGCGCTGAGGTGCCTACAGTGTGGGACAGAGAGACACAGACACAGTTGAACTGGGTCTCAGGGTCTGAGAGCTCTGGGTTCTGGTCTGACCCAGATGGACTAAGCTGTAACTTTGTTTTCTATGCTAATCTAAGGACTTTCTACGCTGTGTTCCAGACAAACTAATAAACCCTTCTGTTTTACAAGGCTGGCTGAGAGTCACTCTGGTCTATGGATGGTAGAGGTGCACTGCTCCCTTGGGTCTGTAAGTTCTTCTCAGGGGTCCGATTCAGGTGGACTCACGGCCCCAAAGTCCGGTTCTAGGAGGTGATGAAGCCAATGGGCTTAGCCCAGAGAGAGTGACACCAGAGGGGGTTCACATTCTGATGCGGTTCCTCCCAAGGGGACTGTGCCAGCGCTGTTCAAGAGCTGTGGATCTGTGACACCCCCTTGCTCCTCCCTTGGGATCTAGCCGCCCCGGCTTTGCCAGAAGAGCGTGTGAGTCCCCTCCATGGAGATCTCTGGCCCGTGGCACTGATGCACGTCCCAGTGAGTCTGCAGGGCTTGTGCACTCCTCAAGCAACTGCTCCAGGCTGGGACTGCCCAGCTGCTCCCCACAGAGTTTACAGGTTCCAGAGGCCCCAAGAGGAAGAGGTTTCTCTGGGACCCTGAGCACTGACACCATTTCTGCTCCTGGCCTGGCTCTCCCTGCCCCTGCGGTGCTGACAGGCTGCACCCATTGGGAGATCTGGGTCTGCCCCTCACAGCACATGCAGGGACATTGTCTGTGTCCATGTCCCCTTCCCCCACCATTCCTGGGATGGGTAACAGAAGCCCCAGGGCCCCTCCATTCGCCCTTTGAGCTGTCAGAGCTGGGACAGGAGCATTGTGGGATAGCGCTGGGGACTATGTGCACGGCTGGGACTATTATACCAGTGATCTCAGTGCAAACTGGCTTGGTGCCGGGCAGGCCCCACAGCGATCAGCCTTGCTCCAGTCCAGTCTGACCCACATGGTGGCTGACACATCTCCATGCTATTGAGACCATGTGGGTGTGGGCGAGTGTGGGGTGGGACTGGTCAGATTTCCCTGCTGCAGACAAACAGGGCAAGGAGCCCAGGGGCTCTGCAGAGCCTGCTCCACTTGTGAGAGCCCCAGGGCGTGTTCCCCAGGAAAGCTGCACTGGGTTAACTCAAATTGCTCTAAAAATTATTTAGAGACCCTGGTGCAGACTCCTGTGTGACTCTCCCAGCTCTGTGTGGACGGGGCTGATCGGATTTAGCTTCATGTTGGTCAGGAACTGACCTGAGCTGAACCGAGCTCAGCCAAGAGTCTGGGCACAAACTGGAACCCGTCCAACCGACCTGCTCCTGGCAATTCCCTCGACCCAGGCAGAGGGGACAGGCTCAGGGAGGATCAGAACTCATTTCTCCAGGGCTCGGCTGGAGTCATGCTGCTGTTCTCACCTCTCTTTGTGTTGTGCCTGCACAGAGATGGGCCCTATGGTCTGTTATTTCTCCTACTCCCCCAATGGGGGGTTATTCCCCCCCCCCCCGCAACTGTGCCATCTCCCAGCTCTGGGGTACTGGGCATGATGCCAGGAGGGGTTGCAGGGAGCAAATCTCTCCCTGGTAAGGGAGCTGGAGTCACCCAATACTTAGCTTAAGTTACCTGCGAATCCTTGGGCTCTTCTGAGTCCTGGAACAACTGGCACAGAGAGAGTGCGGCGAGTTCACACAGCAGAGTCACCTGGAGCGAGGATCATGTACGTACATGGGCTGCTCCCCACAGCACCCGGCTCTGCACCGTCTCACAACAAACCAGGGTTCAACAGGCTCTGACTCCCCCTCATCTTTTCTGTCCCATGTTTTCTAGCTGGGTTTCTCTCCTGTGCAGATCCTGTCACATCCGCCCAGCCGAGGGGCTGCCCTGTACAGGGGAACAGGCTCCCAGCAGCTGTTTCCTGCCCTAGAACAGTGACCAGGATTCTCACCTCTCTGCAACCAGCCCCTCTGGAAGAAGAGAGAGGAAAAGCCCATCACTGGCGTGGGTCAGTGTCCCCAGGGCTAGAAGTCACAGCTCTGTCAGATGATGCAGTAGGGACCATGGGGACTAAGGACAAGGAGTCAGCTTCTCATAGGCATTTCAGCACCACCAGGACCTGGAGGGACTGAGAGAGGGGTCCATTCTCCAGGCCCAACTGCTCCTCAGTTTCTCCTCTCAGCTCCAAGGGGCCTGGTCACTCCCCATGGGGTGGGGGGTCCTGGGACGTGGACACTGCCCCACTAGGGCCTGGGCTGGGACACTTGACCCCTTCCCCACAGGCCCCTGAGTCCCCCTCACACAGGGCAGACTTTGGGCCATGACAGAGCTGGGGCCAAGTTGACAGGCCCCCAGCCCCATTAATGATCCCCTGAGCCAGCCCGACCCCAGGGAGGGGTTTCCAGCCCAGTGCTATGGGGCAATCCCCTCCCCAGGGTGGGTCAGCCCCTGGCAATGGGGACAGAGGGGGGCTGGATCCAGAGGGTGAGACTGTCCCACGGTCAGGGCACTGGGGGCTGGGTTCGTAGCCTGATCTCTGAGCCTCTTCCCAGCACAACGGGGCATGAGGGAGCCCAGATGTACCTGCTCATGGTGCTTCTGACACTCTAGAGGGGAAGGAGAGATGGAGCAGAAAGTCAGTGCCCATGGTGCAGCCCGGGTGGGGTTTTCATCCCTCTTCCTCTCAATCTCCTGGTCCAGCTCTCCCAGCCGGGCCAGCAGGAGGCGCTCTTGTTCAGCCAGGAACTGGCACAGCCGCTCGCACTCGGACACCACCAGCTGCCTCTCCACTTCCATCTGCCTCTGGGGTGCACAGAGAGACCCAGGGACAGGGTGGGGATACAGGGCGAGTGGGGGTCATGGGAAATGGCACAAAGCCTTGTCCGGGCTGCACAGAGTGTTTCATTCAATATCTTTGCCAGTAGAACTGTGTCTGCACTAGGACTTTTGCTAGTACAAAAATGTCACCAAAAATCACCAACCCCAGTCCCCATCACTGCACCAGCAACAGATTTAAGTGTAGCTCAGGGCTTGGCAAATGATGCTGCCCAAACCACCCAATGGCATCACTGGAAACGTCTGACATTCAACCCCTGGGATCAGCACAAATCTCCCCCTGCTTCACCCGGACCCCTGCCACATCTGTGCGTGTTCAGCAGTGTTACTGGCCTCTCCTCCTGCCCCCAGTGCTAGAGAGGCAGAGCCAGAAGCTGCTCCCAGCTACTCTGGTGTGAACCCATTGACTTCACCAGGCAGCAGCCCAGCAGGCTCTCAAGTGCCAGGCGTTTCAGGTGTCCCTTCCCCTCTGCCGCTGCTCCTGCCCTCTGCCGTGGAGCTGCTCTCAGGACCCCTTTAGTGTGGCAGCCCCCTTAGGGTCACAGTCTTTCACTTGGCTTCTCCACCTCCTGGATCCGAACCTAAGAGCGTTCAGCACCCCTGCCTCACACAGTGAGCTGCCTCTGGCAAGTCCACCTAGGCTGGATGCCTGAGGGAGACTTGTACCCCCAAAAGGAGCCATGCACCCCAATTCCTTACTCTTATGCTGTAAAAGCAGAAGGGTTTATTAGATGTCTGGAACACAGCGCAGACAGTGCTTAAGTTAACACAGACAATGGAAAGGTACCGCATGGTCCACCTGAGTCTGTCCCAGAGCCCTCTGACCCCTCTGTAATCCCAGTTTAGAAGGTTCTCTCCTGCCTCCAGCAGCCCCCATTTAACAACCCCACCTGGCCCCACCCCATTCCAGCTGGTCACACCCAGCTTTCTTCCTAAAGAGGATGGGGACCATCCATGGTCATTTGTTTGTGCCAAACGTCCAGGCAATTGGAGTGGCCATTGTCTTCTGGGACTGTCCATGGGCATGGGGCCCCAGGCAGCTAGGAGTCGGTCTGGGCTGTATCTCTGGGTCTCTGCAAAAAGAAACCACCCTTTGCCCCCCCACTTCCCTTCCCCAGGCCAGAAAGCTGCAGCCTGGCTTGGGAGGGCAGCAGCAGCAGCAGCCTGTTCCCTGTCCAGGCTCAGCTTCTGGGCACAGGAGCCCCTCTGAGCATGCCGGAGGGAATGGGGGTGGCTCTGGCTCACATGGCCACTGTCCAGGGCCAGCTCCAGACTCCAGTGCGCCAAGCACGCGCGTGGGGCGGCACTTTCCCGGCAGGGCGGCAGGCGGCTCCGGCGGACCTTCCGCAGTAATGCCTGCAGGAGGTCCACCGGAGCCCGGGACGAGCGGACCTGCCGCAGGCATGACTGCGGAGGGTCCCCTCGTCCCGCGGCTCCGCTTGAGCTCCCGCAGGCATGACTGTGGTGGGTGCGCTGGTCCCGCGGCTCGGATGGAGCTCCCGCAGGCATGCCTGCGGATGCTCCACCGGAGCCGCTGGACCACCGGACCGTCCGCAGCCACATCTACCGGAGCCGCGGGACCGGCGAAGGCCAGCGTGAGCAGCGCGGCGCGGCGCCCTGCTTGGGGCGGCGGGATTTCTAGAGCCGCCCCTGCCACTGTCCCCAGAAGCTGAGCTTGGGCAGGGGGCAGCCTGCTGCTGTTCTCCCAGTCAGCCTGGATCCTGCACTGCACCAGGCAGCAGCGTGGCTAGAAGCAGCTCTGGCCCTGCCCCTTCCTCTCCCCTCCTGGCAGGGCCGGCTCTAGGCACCAGCGCTCCAAGCATATGCTTGGGGCAGCACTTTCCAAGGGGCGGCATTCCAGCCCCCGCCTCCCCCAGCCCTTTTTTTTTTTTTGCTTGGGGCACAAAAAGCCAGGAGCGGGCCCTGAACCAAGATGTTCAGCTGAACCTTTCAGGCTGAGCTGGAACTGACCCTGCAGTTCTGGATTCAGTCGCTAGATGGCGCCCATGGCAGCCTGAGTCGCACAGGCTGGACTGCAGTTCAGGCTGCCCTGAGCAGCATCCCTGGAGCTGAGCCCGGCTGCGGCAGCGGGAGGGGCTCAGCTCCGGGGGACGATGCTCGGGCTCCCCAGCGGCAGGGCAGCCTGAACTGCAGCCCAGCCTGTGGGTAAGGAGCAGGGGAGGGAGGGAAGCAGGGCCCAGGATGCAGGGAGGGGGGAGGGGTTCTGCTGCCGCTGCTGCTCCCCAGGGCGGCGCAGCGTTTCCCTGCCCGAGTGGGCTGTGCAGGGCGCCGCCGGGCTGTGCAGGGGGCGCAGATCCCGGCTCACGCTGACAGGGTGAGTGGCTGGGCAGCCCGAGCTGCCAGGGGGCTGCCACCTCCTGCCCCCGGACCCAGCCCGCCGTGCACCTCCCCTGCCTCAGTCCTGTGCTGCCTGCCCTGGGTGGGGAGAGGCAAAGCCCAGCTCCAAGCAGGGCAGCCGGGGATACTGCCCCGCCAGGGGACTCCCCTGGCTCGGGCACCTGAGGTCAGCGTCCGTCCTCTCGGCTCTGCCTGCACGGGGCTGGGGAAGCAGCTGTCAGTGCCTGCCCCTCTCAGCCCTTGCACCCCCGATCCCGCTCCCAGCCCCTCCACTTGTACCTCCCCCATCGCGCCTTCGCTGCACCCCTTCCTCTTGTACTCTCCCTTCCCCTGCACCTCTCCCCTTGTACCTTCCCCCAGCCCTCTCCTCCTGCACCTCCCCCTGCACCTCTTCTCCTGCAACCCTCCCGATACCCTCTGTCCTCCTCCACCCTCCTCTGTGAGTACATCACACGCCGCTTCTCTGCCAGTGTAGAGCCCCCAGCACCCCCACACCTGCTCCTCTGCCTGAACCCTCTTTACTAGATCCCCATCTGTCATAAACAGACAGTTATGGGTTAATGCCTCTTTTACCTGCAAAGGGTTAAGAAGTTCACCTAGCCTAGCTCACACCTGACCAGAGGAACCAATGGGGGAACAAGATGTTTCAAAAGGAAGGAGGATTTTTCCTTTGTTTAGTTTTCAGTTTCAGCCGGAATGAAAAAGATCAAGGAACCAGCCTCTTATCAGAGTAGTAAGTTTTAGAAAGGGATAAATAGGTTTATGTTTATTTCTTTGTAACCTGTCTTGTGCGATTAGAGGTAGAATCAAATTGGGTATTTGGGTATTTTCATTGGTGTACTAAGTTTTTGCCCAGGGGAACATCCTCTGTGTTTTGAATCTGTTGTCTGTGAGAGTAGCTGGTATGCTAATCTCTCCCAGGGGGTTTTCTTTTACCTTTCTTTTCTTTAATTAAAAGCCTTTTTCTTAATACCTGATTGATTTTTTCCCTGTTTTTAGATCCAAGTGGGTTGGATCTGGATCCACCAGGAGTTGGTGGGAAAAGGGAAGGAGGATGGTTAATTTCTCCTTGTTTTAAGATCCAAGGGGTTTGGATCTGTGTTCACCAGGAAATTGGTGAAGTTTCTCAAGGCTACCCAAGGAAGGGAGTGCTTGTGAATGGTGGCAGCCAGACCAGATCTAAGCTGGTAATTGAGCTTAGAGCTCCTCATGCAGGTCCCCCACATCTGTACCCTAAAGTTCAGAGTGGGGAAGGAACCTTGACACCATTCCTTTCCGGGTACAAGGTTTGAGGGTTAGTCCCTATGCCTTCCATGTGCATGTGGAGCACTAAAGATGGGGTTGCAGGGGACGAGGGGATGAGATTTATAGTAAAGTGAAATAAAAATAGGAGAAACGGTTTGATCCCCACTGCAAGTGTAAACGGGGATTGCCGTGGTGAATGAGGAGGTCACGTTTGGGGGGGGCAGGGATGGGGCAGCAGGTTGTGCAGGTGTGTGTGTGTGGGGGGGGAGAAAGAACCAAGGGCTGGGGTAGCAGGGGGGGAGAGGTAGGGGGCAGCCAAAATCTTTTTTGCTTGGGGCAGCAAAAAACCTAGAGCCGGCCCTGCCTCCTGGGCCTGTGTAGTGTAAGAAACTGCTCAGACCTCATTCCTTTCGGTGAGATAGTCACTTAAAATGTCACTTATTTCAGTTTAGCAAGTTGCACAGCTAATTCTGTCTATGAAATAGCTGCAGAGTTTTCTCCTTGGTTCTCCTCGCACTGTTTAAAAGAAAACTTTGTGTTCCCAATGTATCAATGTGCTTCCTTCTTGCAATCTTTGCCAAGATGGAAAGCAAAAATAATGCTGTAACTGGATAAATTGGAGTCATTTCACTGGTTGTGTAGGGAGATTAGTCTTCTTCTAAACAGCTACAGCCCTGCTGAGCTGGAAGAGTCTGTCCCAGCAGAATCAAGCATTCAGGTGTCCCAAGTGATCTGAAGCCAGAATGATATTGAAGCGAGTGTTCTTCCTGCTTTTCTGTCCACTGTAGTAAACTGAATGGCCAAACAAACTGATGAACAGAGGCAGAGACAGCACAGCCGCTTCTGGCATCTGGAACCCACCGGGCTCTGTCTGCTGCTGGTTTGTGCGCTGCAAGGGGGGCTGCAGAGCTTAGTTCTCCTGAGGGGTGGGGGACAGGGTCCTGCCATGGTGGAAGAGATAAAGCAGCCCTCCATAGACAGCTTCGGCAGAGGATTGCAGAGAACGGCCATGGGGCTGGGTGTCTTGGGCCGCCTGGGTGCTGGAGTCAGCTGGCTTGTCATGGACCCGCTCCAGCATATTAGGGCTGTGGCTGTTTCTTTAAGAGAAAACGCCAATCTGGTCACATGACCGCCTGTGTGATTTTATTTTCGTTTTCCATCTCGGCTAATGCTGCAAGAGAAGAGTCCTGGTCTCTGTTTGCAATATAAATATTTCTTTTCCAAAGGGCGAGGAAAAGCTGAGAGATGCAGCTAGTTGGTAGCCAGGGAATTAGCCCTGTAACGTGATAAACTGAAATAGTCACAATGTAAATCATCGCGACAAAGCGTGTGGAGTTTGATCACACCCTGAGATTGGTCCTTCTGAGCAGTTTTACAATGAGGTAGGTTAATTTTGCTGCAAAATGTCTCCTTACATCCCCTTATCTATACCGCTTATTGCTTCGCCAGATTGTAAATGTCACAAAGATTCAATAATCCTGTGTCATTTGTTTTACTCGTTATGGAAACACTACAAGTACATTCCCAATGATTTACATTCCAGTGCTTGTCAGATTATCCTAGCAGAGTAATTTGAGATTTGTGCGGCATGTTGAATTAGTCATTTGTTTCTCTTGCGGGAATGTTTCATTCAAGAACACTGGGTCCGATGTTGTTCTCAGTGAGGTCCCAGGGAGATTTGTAACAAATAATTTCCTGTATCGAGAATACTGGGCGAGATTTACTGTGCCACTCCCGGCCGTTCTGTCTTTCTGCCTGTTAACATTACAGTTTTCCACCTGTGACTGTGGGGCTGAATCCTTTTGTTTCTGATATTTTCAAGGGAAAAAAGGAAAATTTCCACAATCAGTCAAAACAGAAAATTGCATCCTGTTCTCCTTCTGAAATGAGGGGGAATTAAGCATGTGCCTAAAGCAGATCATGAGCTCAAGTGCACTGCTGATTAGAGACTTCATGACATAATTTAAAAAAAAAGGCATATTTACACATTGGGAATGTACTTGTAATGTAGTGTTTCCATAATGAGTAAAACAAATGACACAGGATTATTGAATCTTTGTGTTATTTACAATCTGGTCATCTCCTACTGTGTGAACAGTCACTGGAGGGGAGATTTCCTGAAGAAATCTCTAGGACTAAAGGCAGTAAATTAATTTTAAAACACATTTACAACAATAATTCACTTTTGTTTTGTTTAATATTTTATAGACTTTCATTTTTAATCAAATATTTTTGAAACAAAATTTTCTTTTTTTCAATCATTCTTCTTTTAGCAAGAATAGGGGAGAGATCAATAAAATGTTTTGATTCAGTTTGATTAGAATTCCTATTTTGAATCAATTTGAAATATATATTCTCATTTAGCATCATTTCATTGAAAAATTAGAAACATTCCAATAATAGGAAAATTCATTCTTAATTTTTTTTCTAAGTCATTTTCTAATGAAAAAATCATTTTGTTTAAACATTTTTGAACTGCAGCCACTGGGAGCTGCGGGCAGCCATGTAAATGTAAACAAACTGTGTGGCAGCCTGCCAGTGGATTACCCTGATGGGCCATGTGTAGTACACATGTTGCCCTCCATTGGTCTCACCTGTTCTTAAAAATCTCCAGTGATGGAGATTCCACAACCTCCCTAGGCAATTTATTCCAGTGCCTAACCACCCTGGCAATTAGGAAGTTTTTCCCAACATCCAACCTAAACAGTCCTTGCTGCAATTTAAGCCCATTGCTTTCTGGACAATTCTTCTCCCTTCTCCTTGTAACAACCTTTTATGTACTTGAAAACTGTTATCATATCCCCTCTCAGGCGTCTTTTTTTTTTCCAGACTAAACAACCCCGGTTTTTACAATCTTCCTCATAGGTCATGTTTTCTAGATCTTTAATCATTTTTGTTGCTCTTTTCTGGACTTTCTCCTATTTGTTCATATCCTTCCTGAAATGTGGCACCCAAAACTGAACACAATACTCCAGTTGAGGCCTAATCAGCGTGGAGTAGAGCGGAAGAATTACTTTTGTCTTGCTTACAACACCCTGCTAATATGTTCCAGAATGATGTTTGCTTTTTTTGGAATGGTGTTACACTGTTGACTCATGTTTAGTTTGTGATCCACAATGACCCCCAGATCCCTTTCCATAGTACTTCTTCCTAAGCAGTCACATTTCCCATTTTGTATGTGTGCAACTGATTGTTCCTTCCTAAATGGAACACTTTGCATTTGTCGTTATTGAATTTCATCCTATTTATTTCAGACCATTTATCCAGTTTGTCCAGATCATATTGAATTTTAATCCTATCCTCCAAAGCACTTGCAACCCCTCCCAGCTTGGTATCACCCACAAACTTTATAAGCATACGCTCTATGCCATTATCTAAATCATTGATGAAGATATTGAACAGAACCAGACCCAGAACTGATTCCTGCAGGACCCCACTCATTATGCCTTTCCAACATGACTGTGAACCATTGATAACTACTCTCTGGGAATGGTTTTCTAACCAGTTTACACCCACCTTATAGTAGCTCCATGTAGGTTGCATTTCCCTAGTTTGTTTATGAGAAGGTCATGCGAGATGGTGTCAAAAGCCTTACTAAAGTCAAGATATACCATGTCGACCACTTCCCCCCACATCCACAAGGCTCGTTACTCTGTCAAAGAAAGCTAACAGTTTGGTTTGACATGATTTGTTTTTGACAAATCCATGCTGACTGTAACTTATCACCTTCCTATCTTCTAGATGTTTGTAAACTGATTGCTTAATTATTTGCTCCATTATCTTTCCTGGTACAGAAGTTAAGCTGACTGGTCTGTAATTCCCCAGGTTGTCCTTATTTCCCTTTTTACAGATTGGCACTATATTTCCCCTTTTCCAGTCTTCTGGAATCTCTCCCGTCTTTCATGACTTTTCAGAGATAATTGCTAATGGCTCAGATATTGCTTCAGTTAGCTCCTTGAGTATTCTAGGATGCATTTTATCAGGTCCTGGTGACTTGAAGACATCGAATTTGTCTAAGTGATTTGTAACTTGTTCTTTCCCTATTTTGCTTCTGATCATTTTGATCATTTCTATTTTGCTACCTCATTTTCACTGGCATTCACTATGTTGGACATCCAGTCTCCACCAACCTTCTTGGTGAAAACCAAAACAAAGAAGTCATTAAGCACCTCTGCCATTTCCAAATTTTCTGTAATTGTTCCCCTCACCCCCATTGAGTAATGGGCCTACCCTGTGCTTGGTCTTCCTCTTGCTTTTAATGTATTTATAGAATGTTTTCTTGTTATCTTTGATGTCTCTAGCTAGTTTGATCTCGTTTTGTGTCTTGGCCTTTCTAATTTTGTCCCTTCATTCTTGTGTTATTTGTTTATATTCATCCTTTATCAGAGGGGTAGCCGTGTTAGTCTGGTTCTGTAAAAGCAGCAAAGAATCCTGTGGCACCTTATAGACTAACAGACGTTTTGCAGCATGAGCTTTCGTGGGTGAATACCCACTTCGTCGGATGCAAGAGTGGAAATTTCCAGGGGCAGGTATATATAAGCAAGCAAGCTAGAGATAATGAGGTTAGATCAATCAGGGAGGATTAATCTAGTTAGCAACTAACTACAGAACCAGTTTCTCCTCCCTTGGTTTTCACACCTCAACTGCGAGAACAGGGCCTCATCCTCCCTGATTGATCTAACCTCATTATCTCTAGCTTGCTTCTTGCTTGCTTATATATACCTGCCCCTGGAAGTTTCCACTCTTGCATCCGACGAAGTGGGTATTCACCCACGAAATCTCATGCTGCAAAACGTCTGTTAGTCTATAAGGTGCCACAGGATTCTTTGCTGTTTATTCATCCTTTGTAATTTGACCTAGTTTCTACTTTTTGTAGGACTCTTTTTTTGAGTTTTAGGTCATTGAAGATCTCCTGATTAGGCCAGGGTGGTCTCTTGCCATACATCCTATCTTTCCTATGCAGTGGGATAGTTTGCTCTTGTGCCCTTAATAATGGCTCTTTGAAAAATTTCCCATTGTCTTAAATTGTTTTTCCCCTTAGACTGGCTTCCCATGGGATCTTACCTACCAACTCCCTGAGTTTGCTAAAGTCTGCCTTCTTGAAATCCATTGTCTTTATTTTGTTCTCCCTCCTACCATTCCTTAGAATTATCAACGCTACCATTTCATGATCACTTCCACCCAAGCTGCCTTCCACTTTAAAATCCTTAACCAGTTCCTCCCTATTTGTCAAAATCAAATTTAAAACAGCCTCTCCCCTAGTAGCTTTCTCCACCTTCTGAAATAAAAAATTGTCTCCAATACATTCCAAGAACTTGTTGGATAATCTGTGCCCTGCTGTGTTATTTTCCCAACAGATGTCTGAGTAAAAGATGTCTGTTCGGAAGGACAGAACAGGCCATGCAGGGGGAGGAGTGGCACTATATGTTAAAGAAAGTGTAGATTCAAATGAAGTAAAAATCTTAAGCAAATCCACAGGTTCCATAGAGTCTCTATGGATAGAAATGTCATGCTCTAGTAAAAATATAACAGTAGGGATCTATTATCGACCACCTGACCAGGACAGTAATAGTGATGATGAAATGCTAAGGGAAATTAGAGAGGCTATCAAAATTAAGAACCCAATAATAGTGGGGGATTTCAATTATCCCCATATTGACTGGGAACATTTCACTTCAGGACGAAATGCAGAGATAAAATTTCTCGATACTTTAAATGACTGCTTCATGGAGCAGCTGGTACGGGAACCCACAAGGGGAGAGGCGACTCTAGATTTAATCCTGAGTGGAGCGCAGGAGCTGGTCCAAGAGGTAACTATAGCAGGACTGCTTGGAAATAGTGACCATAATACAATAGCATTCAACATCCTTGTGGTGGGAAGAACATCTCAACTGCCCAACACTGTGGCCTTTAATTTCAAAAGGGGGAACTATACAAAAATGAGGGGGTTAGTTAGACAAAAGTTAAAAGGTACAGTGACTAAAGTGAAATCCCTGCAAGTTGCATGGGCCCTTTTTAAAGACACCATAATAGAGGCCCAACTTCAATGTATACCCCAAATTAAGAAAAACAGTAAAAGAACTAAAAAAGAGCCACCGTGGCTTAACAACCATGTAAAAGAAGCAGTGAGAGATAAAAAGTCTTCCTTTAAAAAGTGGAAGTCAAATCCCAGTGAGGCAAATAGAAAGGAGCACAAACACTGCCAACTTAAGTGCAAGAGTGTAATAAGAAAAGCCAAAGAGGAGTTTGAAGAACGGCTAGCCAAAAACTCCAAAGGTAATAACAAAATGTTTTTTAAGTACATCAGAAGCAGGAAGCCTGCTAAACAACCAGTGGGGCCCCTTGACGATGAAAATACAAAAGGAGCGCTTAAAGATGATAAAGTCATTGCGGAGAAACTAAATGGATTCTTTGCTTCAGTCTTCACGGCTGAGGATGTTAGGGAGATTCCCAAACCTGAGCTGGCTTTTGCAGGTGACAAATCTGAGGAACTGTCAGAGATTGAAGTGTCACTAGAGGAGGTTTTGGAATTAATTGATAAACTCAACATTAACAAGTCACCGGGACCAGATGGCATTCACCCAAGAGTTCTGAAAGAACTCAAATGTGAAGTTGTGGAACTATTAACTAAGGTTTGTAACCTGTCCTTTAAATCGTCTTCGGTACCCAATGACTGGAAGTTAGCTAATGTAACGCCAATATTTAAAAAGGGCTCTAGGGGTGATCCTGGCAATTACAGACCGGTAAGTCTAACGTCGGTACCGGGCAAATTAGTTGAAACAATAGTAAAGAATAAAATTGTCAGACACATAGAAAAACATAAACTCTTGAATAATAGTCAACATGGTTTCTGAAAAGGGAAATCGTGTCTTACTAATCTATTAGAGTTCTTTGAAGGGGTCAACAAACATGTGGACAAGGGGGATCCGGTGGACATAGTGTACTTAGATTTCCAGAAAGCCTTTGACAAGGTCCCTCACCAAAGGCTCTTATGTAAATTAAGCTGTCATGGGATAAAAGGAAAGGTCCTTTCATGGATTGAGAACTGGTTAAAGGACAGGGAACAAAGGGTAGGAATTAATGGTAAATTCTCAGAATGGAGAGGGGTAACTAGTGGTGTTCCCCAAGGGTCAGTCCTAGGACCAATCCTATTCAATTTATTCATAAATGATCTGGAGAAAGGGGTAAACAGTGAGGTGGCAAAGTTTGCAGATGATACTAAACTACTCAAGATAGTTAAGACCAAAGCAGATTGTGAAGAACTTCAAAAAGATCTCACAAAACTAAGTGATTGGGCAACAAAATGGCAAATGAAATTTAATGTGGATAAATGTAAAGTAATGCACATTGGAAAAAATAACCCCAACTATACATACAACATGATGGGGGCTAATTTAGCTACAACGAGTCAGGAAAAAGATCTTGGAGTTATCGTGGATAGTTCTCTGAAGATGTCCACGCAGTGTGCAGAGGCGGTCAAAAAAGCAAACAGGATGTTAGGAATCATTAAAAAGGGGATAGAGAAAAAGACTGAGAATATATTATTGCCCTTATATAAATCCATGGTATGCCCACATCTCGAATACTGTGTACAGATGTGGTCTCCTCACCTCAAAAAAGATATTCTAGCACTAGAAAAGGTTCAGAAAAGGACAACCAAAATGATTAGGGGTTTAGAGAGGGTCCCATATGAGGAAAGATTAAAGAGGCTAGGACTCTTCAGTTTGGAAAAGAGGAGACTAAGGGGGGACATGATAGAGGTATATAAAATCATGAGAGATGTTGAGAAAGTGGATAAGGAAAAGTTATTTACTTATTCCCATAATACAAGAACTAGGGGTCACCAAATGAAATTAATAGGCAGCAGGTTTAAAACAAATAAAAGGAAGTTCTTCTTCACGCAGCGCACAGTCAACTTGTGGAACTCCTTACCTGAGGAGGTTGTGAAGGCTAGGACTATAACAATGTTTAAAAGGGGACTGGATAAATTCATGGTGGCTAAGTCCATAAATGGCTATTAGCCAGGATGGGTAAGAATGGTGTCCCTAGCCTCTGCTCGTCAGAGGATGGAGATGGATGGCAGGAGAGAGATCACTTGATCATTGCCTGTTAGGTTCACTCCCTCAGGGGCACCTGGCATTGGCCACTGTCGGTAGACAGATACCGGGCTAGATGGACCTTTGGTCTGACCCGGTACGGCCTTTCTTATGTTCTTATGAGTAGTTGAAGTCCCCTATCACCACCAAGTCCTGTGGATGATTTTGTTGTTTAATAAAAGCCTTATCCACCTCTTCTTCTTCATGGGTAGGTGGTCTGTAGTAGACCCCTACCATGACATGACCCTTGATTTTTTTTTACCTCTTTTATGCTTACCCAGAGACTTTCAACAACTTGGTCTCCTATTTCCATCTCAACCTCAGTCCAAGTGTGTACATTTTTAATATATAAAGTAACACCTCCCTTTTTCCTCCCCCAGTCTGTCCTTCCTGAGCAAGCTGTTCCCTTCTATACCAATATTCCAGGCGTGCATATTATCCCACTAAGTCTCTGTGATGTCATCTATGTCATAGTTGTGTTTATTTACTATTTCAAGTTCTTCCTGCTTATTCTCCATACTTCTTGCATTAGTATACAGACATCTAAGATATTGACTTGATTTCCCCCCCCTCCATTAGTTCTGTCTTGTCTGTCCCTTAACCCTCCTTTAACGGCCTATGCTCCCCCCAAATATCGACCCTTCTCCCAGGTCTCCATGTTTTTAACTTACCTGTGGGCTTTGGTCACCTGCCCCCTTTGAACCTAGTTTAACCCCCCCCCCCCCCAGGTTAGCCCGTCTGTATCCAAATATGCTCTTCCCGTTCCTTGATAGGTGAACCCCGTCTCTGTTTAGCAGTCCTTCTTCCTGGAACAGCATCCCATGGTCGAGGAAGTCAAAGCCCTCCTAGCAGCACCATCTTTGCAGCCAGGCATTCACCTCCACGATGCATCTATCTCTACCTCGGCCCCTACCCTTGACTGGAAGGATCTAAGAGAACAGCACCTACGCTCCCAACTCCTTCACCCTTACTCCAAGAGCTCTGTCATCACTTCTGATCTGCTGAGGGTCATACCTCGCAGTATCATTAGTGCCCACGTGGATGAGTAGCGTGGGGTAGTAGTCAGTAGTAGGCCATATGATCCTTGACAATCCCTCCATAAGGTCTAGGATATGGGCCCCTGGCAGGCAGCATACCTTCTGGATGCCATGTCAGGGCGACAGATAGGTGCCTTCACTTCCCTCAGAAAAGAGTCACCAACCACATTTCCTCTTGTGAGTGGTAGCTACGATTCTCCCAGCCTTGGGGGTACATGGCTTCTCCTCTTCCACCTTTGGGGTGATACCTCATCGCTCGTTGCCAGGGCAGCATATTGGTTTTCTGTCTCCATGATGTGTGGGTTGGGAGTAGGGGTGGAGCACTGCCTGCTGCCAGAAGTAACCAGCAGCCAATGTCCTCCCTGTATCAGAGCCATAGACTCCTCCCCTGGTGGTGTGACAGCAGTCCTCTGTAGCTGGGTAGCTTCCTCAGCCTTGGATGTCTCCATATGAATACTCGAGGAATTTCTTGTGAGCGCAGATGCTCTTCAGCCTAGCCACCTCCTCCTGTAGCTCTCCCACCTACTTCCTAAGAGATTCCACCAGCAGGCACCTTTCACACTGGATGGTCCCTCCCACTTGGCTTTCTGTGAATGGGAAATACAGGCCATAGTCTCTGGAAATCCACACCAGGATCTGGGTAGAGGCATCCATGGCTGTCTGTCTGGAGACAGGTGCAGGTGGAGGAGACAGGAGCAGTGCTGGCACTGGCGATGTGGCCCTTCCTAAACATAGCGATTATATTACGTCTTCCTTCCAGAAACTCCCTCTCAACTCCCCTGTTCACTAGTTCCCCTGGGTCGCTTAGCTTCTGGCTTTTTAAGGCCTTCTCTCCTAGGTCAGCCCTACCCCCTCGTTAATCACACAGGGAGAGGGTGATCACAGGGTTGATTGAGGCTGATCAGAGATGATCCAGGGAACAAAGGTTCAAACAATCCCCAGACACACAATCCCGACTGACCCAGTAACCCATGAGAAAGGAAAACTCAAACAGCCAAACAAACTTACTCACCCCAAAGTTAGTACTCACACCTTGTTCATTTCCTTCTCTCTCTCTCAAAATCTCCGGTTTGCAGTTTCCTCTTCGCTAGCTCCTCTTGGTTGCTCAGCCTCTGGCTTTTAAGGCCTTCTCCCCTAGGTCAACCCCTACTCCCTCGTTAATCACAAGATGGGCTGGTGAGTTATTGGTAAGGAGGAAGGTGTGAATGGCAGCCATCAGCTGGTTCTTTATCTATAGACAATTGGAGACCTGATTAAAACTGGTGGCTCATGTAAACAGATGCCAGGGACCCATGTATGCCCCATTTCTCCAGTCTGGTTTCTGATTTTTTCCTAAAATTAAAAGGGTTCTGCCCACTGGTGTCTAGAGCAGGCCTGCACAACATCTGGCCCTCTGAGCCTCACTGTGCAGCCCGCGAGGGGGATTCTGAATCCCACCACAACACAAGCGCATCTGCTGGCAGCCCCTAGCCCTTTGAACTCCCAGCCGCGGCCGGGAATCAAAGGGGCTTCTGCATCTGTCCGCAGCGCAGAGGGCAGCCCAGAGCCACTTTGTTATCCCAGCCCGCGGCCGCTGATTGCCCCCTCCAAGTACCCCTGCCCCAACTGCCCCCCAGGACTCCCA